>NC_092745.1:48532624-48899499 GCF_047496795.1 Chiloscyllium punctatum | reverse complement strand
TCTCAGCCAAGTCGGTCCACTCCAAAGATGTTTAGACATAGCGATATTTGAATTTGCTGCCTTGGAAAATAAACAGAGTGAAAAAAACATACACACACACACCAAATGAAAATCAATTCATTCCGCTTCATGGAACCTGGTTTCGTTTAGTGGTAACAGGGTTCAGAAGCTTATTTGGCCGTTAAAGCTTGCACAAGGCAGGCAGACCATCCAATGCATGTGCATATTGACAATTGAAGTGACACTGCACCCAGCGAGCTTGAGATGGAGTGCACTTCCACATGTACACAATCAGGAATCACTTAGCAACACGTCCACCCGCAGATTTGCTGAAATTATTGACATGGCAAGTTCCTCCTACTGGAATGTGGGGCCATTGTGAAGCTGAGCTGAAAGCTTTCAATTTGAATAATAGTCCAGCTAGATGATTAACAGTTCAACCACCCAGTAATGATATCAGCAACTTGCATTTCTGGAGATCTTTAAGCAACCAGTGATGTAACACACCCATGGAGCAGGTGGGAATAGAAACTAGGTCTTTTGATCCTAGAGGTAAAGGTACTACCATGTGCTACAAGAGCTTTGAACTTGTGCATATATAGTGATGATAATGTGGTAAAATATCCCCCAAAGGTGGATAGCTGAATTATCAGACAAACATTGATGCGATCAGTGATCAGACATGAGGATGGATGAGGAAAATCCGGCTCAGTGATTTTGATTTTAAGGAGCTTCTTAAAGGATGAAATGGAATATGTGATGAGATGGTTTGGAAACAATTCCAAAGTTTAAGGCCCAGGTAGATTGAGCCATGATGTCGAGGCGCCAGTGTTGGACTGGGTAGATTAAGGCATAGCACGACTTGAGGCCTGAATTAAATCCAGAAGGCACAAGAGGCCAGTATTTGAAGAAAGTTGAGTTCCTGGAGGATTGAAAGTAATTGCAGAGATGGTAGAAGTGTGTTGCTTTAAAACAAGCCTAATAGACTACAGTGATTTAATTCTCATATCAATGAGACTGTGACTCCACTATGTATGACTGCAAATCAACAAAAAATACAGTTTTATGCTACAATTCAATGTCAGACATTGGGTTAAATGCACAAGCATTTATTTCAGCGAGTGACAATTTGAAGTGGATTTTAACCTTTCTTTGAACTATTCACTCTACTGGGCCTCCCATAATTACCAAAGCAAATTTAAAAGTAACAATAAGAAAATCAGATATCATGTTGGCATCTGTTGAATTTGAGCCTGAAAACAACCAGTGACTGACCATCACTTTTCTACCAATTGCAGTTACCTGGACTATTGCAGGAATGCTTGTACAGTGATTTAAAGGGGATCATGCAGATTAACAATAGTGCATACAGGTTACAGGTTAACCACTAACCAAGTGCCCAAACAGACTCCTCTTTAAAAATGAACAATGCACTCACATGTACTTTCCTCAATCATTGCTTTCATTAGCTTCCACTCACACATGCTGTGCTGCTAATTTGGTGTTCAATTTGCACTAACATGTAGAAGTCCCTGTTGTGCTTCCTGCCAGGGGCAACAAAAAAAAGTTGCCTGGTCCTGCTGGAACCAAGATAGCATTGAAGATCTCCAGCCAACTTCAGACTTGCTACAATCTGTCACAGCCCAAATGTACAGGCTCATCCTGGCACACAGCTTGAGTGTCCATGATACTTGATTGAACAAGCTACAGAATCTGAAGACCTCCAGAAACTTGGAACATGCTTTTGAGTTTTAGTTGAAATGTGAGCATCAGGTTCAGTCAACACAGCAAAATAACATGAAATGATGTTCTCCAAAGCTGAGTTACCAGTTATTGTATTTTGGTTAAAAATCACATAACACCAAGTCATAGTGCAACAGGTTTATTTGGAAGCACTCGCTTTTGATGTGCTGCCTCTTCATCACTACCTGATGAAGGAGCTGTGCTCTGAAAGCTAGTCCTTCCAAATAAACCTGTTGTTGTGTGATTTTTAACTTTATCCACCCCAGTACAACACCGGCACCTCCATATCATTGTATTTTGGTGACAGCAAAAAATCACTGAAACATTAACTTTGCCATTGCTGTTTGAGGAACATTTTTAAATGCAAATTGGCAACCATATTTCCTCCACTGCAGAAATGATAAGAGTTGGTCTGCAAGTACTTTGGGAAATCCTGGAGTTTTAAAAGGTTCTGTATAAATGCAAGTTGATCAGGCTACTGCAAAATATTTACAATGGCCAGCAAAGTTATTCTTATACTTTATACTGGCAGGTTAGTTATATCACACAATTTACTTCAATACAGATTAGTTTGAATAGTTCAAGTGCATTAATTTGAGTTGACCACTAATGTAACTACAGATGATAAAAGTACCTACCTCGGAATTTTTGAAATGTAATTTTAAAATCCATTTTACATCTAAGTAAACAATTAGCAAGGTAGAATTTGCTTGGACTATTGCAGGGCACCATGCATACTGAATGTACACTATGCACATACATTAGTTCTTAAATCGCAATTAAAGATCAAGAAGATATTATTGGATGGTGATTATATAATGGTGTACTGCATAGACTCATGCATCTTTCAAATCCAAACTAACATTAGGATTCACTCTTGATAATATCCTTTCTCCTACATATGGGCTTGTGGTCACCTTCAAATAACAGACGCACAAAAACACATAGCACCACAACAAAATATTAATATTTAAAAATACCTCATAACTACATATGTAAACACATATCAGAAAATGAATTGAAGCAGTAATTTCATCTCTGGGTTCAAATGGCAAAAGGAATCACTTAAGCTTCACTCCAAATGTGTGAAACCATTTCAACTGTTGATTGCAACTAACCAAAATGTATACTCGAGTATATCAAATTGAAACTGGTATTAGATATCACTTTAAATGATGGATGAGTGAGCAATCTTTTGCAGATTTGCTTGGAGCCATTCTCTGGTAATGTAACAGTAGAAGGTACTGCTGAAATTCCTGTATGGGAACTACTGAGATTGAACTGTTTTACAACATTTGCAGCTTGAATTCAAACAGTAACCATCATCTGAGCAATGAATACCATGGTTTATTTAAAATCATTTCAACATTGTAGCATCATTTGAAAAGTGCATTAATATAAACTTATTTCTGACACTTTAAGCAAACACCAGGATTAACGGCATCACCAAGATTTTAGAATTTTCAATGGGCAAAGATGTCAAACTGATGATAATTTTAAAGATATATTGGTTGATTATATATCCAAATGTAGTAACATAAAGAATTACTAATTTATTTTAAGTGATAGAAATCAAATACCAATGTATTATTTATGAGTAACTAAATGACTGCATATTTATCCCTGCTTCATACAGTCATAGAATCATAAAGCATGGAAGAGGCTCTTCGACCCATTAAGCATGTACTGACTTAAATACATGAATCACATTTTCCAGCTACCTATCCATATACATTTTAAAGGCTATGGGGTTTCCAACTTCTGCAGCCCTCCCAGACAGTGCTTTCCAGATTTTCACTGCTCTCTGAGTGAAAACAATTTGCCTCAAATCCCTTCTAACCTTCTGTGCTTCACCTTTAAACTGCCCCCTCATTACTGACCATTTAACTAAGGGCAACACATGCTTTCTATCCACCTTGTCAATGCCCCTCATAATTTTAAAAACCTCAATCAGGTCCTCTCTCAGCTCTCTCTGTAGTAATTCCTAATCTTTGTTGTAGTTTATTAACATGTTTCAAATTGATAATAAATGGATAAATTGGTGGATATTTTTTGTGAAATAATAAAGTAAGCAATTAACTCTAATGGCCTACAGATGGCACATAATTATACACATTCAAAAGTACTTAATTTTTTTTCCAAGTGTTTTAAGATAAGTTTTTTAAAATTACTTTTTATAATAAAATTATGTATGTTGTTTTAACACTACTACATTGTTTTTTAAAGTATACATGCTGAATAGCATGTTAAAACATAGCTGGCCTGAGACTTGTGTGATCAAGACATGTTCTGTTGCGTCACCTAGGATCAGTAGCAGGGCATTCAGTCTCTCCAGCCTGTTCTGCCATTCAGTGAGATAAAACTGATCTAAAACTTAACTCATCCACCCCCCCACCCCCAGCCCAAATGGCACCACTTCACTGACTATCCTTGGCTCCCAAAAAGCCATGAATCTCAGGTATAGATTTTTTAAAAAAGTTTAGCTAGCGTTTATTGCTTTTCATGAAAGCGCGTTCCACATTTCTACCACCATTATCGTGAAGAAATATTTCCTGTCTTCACTTCTGAATGACCTGGCACTAACTTTAAGATTACTTTGTATACTCTTGTATCAGCCAAAAAAAAAGTTTGTCTCTATTTATCATATAAACCCATCAAAAGCCCCTAACTTCTATATTCTGGTGAATACAAGCTTGGTAAAATAACTTTGCCTCATAATCTAGCCCTTGGACCTCTGGTGACGCTCTGGTAAATTGGTACTAAATTATTGCCAAAGCTTGTAAGATTTCTTGTGAAGGAATTTTAATCTTCTCTCTCATTTCTTGTACAGAATCGCTACAGATCCAAGAACAATTATCAATAATTTCAAATATAAAACTGGTTACTCTCAATGAGTCTTATTATCTTTTAAATCGAATTCAGATTACTTTGTCAATGAGTTTTCAGTTGGGTAACACTGATGCTCTTACACTGGTTATCATCAATATCTGCATATCTAGTGCTCATTATGATATCACTGAGTTCCTGATAGATCATAGATTCACTACTTGTCATCAATGATTTGTTGATGTGTTTTATATCTATTACTATTTATTATGATTGAGTTTTTTTGAGACCAGGTTTATTATATTTATCAGAATTTGTTAGATCATGAATTCTAAGTTGATTATGTTTTCTCAAATTATTCATAGTTTTCAGGTTTTAAATTAACAAACAAAATTAATGTTCAAGGGATGTCCTTGTTAGGTTGGCTAAAGTCACTTACCTAAAGAATACAACAAAATGGGCCATAATGGTCACTGAAAGCATTTGTGGTGCAATGTGGCAGCAGCTTAACCTTTTTAACTGCTGGAACCTTCTGAGATTTTCTATTTTTAAAAGGTGAAATCTATATATGCACAATAGCCTAGTAAGGCAGATTGGTCTGAAGCCAATCCCCATTAAGGTTTAAGGATTGTGTCAGCATACACTCTATGTGGTAATATAACCAGGAATTATACTTATTGAATATTGAAGTCTGCTAGTCTACTGAGCACTAAATGAGAATTTAAAATAAAATGAAAATCTATTGAAACATTTATGAATTACAAATTGCAGTTATATTGCTAAGTACTCCTGCTATGCAAATTATATGCATTGTATATAAATTTATACATTATCAAAAGTAAATTACTTGAGATGGAGATATTGTGCAATGATTTTGATTTTTATTTTGCCTTCCACTGAGCTGTTGCATGTTTTGGAGAAGTGGGATATAAGAATTTAATTCGTATTTAATTCCTGCTGTTGGTACTACAGGTAATTCCCAATCTCTTGCTCTTATTGACTCAGCATGGGCCTGGACTAATGCACATTTTATTGCCGCGCAATAAGCATTTGCTTGCGATAAGAAATTCAAAGTGGATAATAAAACCCAATCACCAGAGTCAGGCTTATTGGTGTTAGAAATTGCTGGGGTAAAAAATTTGAAATGTTGCAAGTGTCAGAGGTCATTAAAAAAAAACAAGAAGACAAAAGCAAAAACCATTTGTCTGCAGAAAAAATAACTTTAAAAAGTATCATTTTTCTTCTATGTTAAGGGTTACCATATGCTCAAGCTTCCCTGATACCTCAGTGGGTTTATCCATTGAGAAGTTGACCAACAGAGATCAGATGTCCTAGCTTTGATTATCAGCCTGTGCTGAGATAGTTGGATTCCAGCCAGAATGACTGTGCAGGTGATGCAAGTTGCCTCAGTGCCAGGCTCATTAGCCAGCAACCTGCTGCAGAAGTGCACACAGACAGATGTTGCTTTAGGCTGTATAATACCCATCAGTACCTTTCCCCATTGATAAATATCCTGCTGAATCTCACCAACATGGCTTAGATAAATAATGTCCAGTTGCTTGAGATACTAGATAGCCAAACTTCAGGAAGGAATTAATAATTTGAGAAAAGAGGGAAAAAAGTTGGAAAAAAAACTCTGCAAGTTTAAGGTGATGAATTAGGCTATATTTTGTGATGAGGTGTAGCCAATGAATTAACAGAAATTGTGCAAACCCAATTGGAAAATTGGGTAGATTTTGTAATACTAAACGTCAGTTCACTTTATACACTATGTACTTTGATGGCCTCATCATAATATTCAACTGAAGAGTAAGTGGTATCATTTTATTATGCACCCAATTTCCTGATATTCTCATGCATTTTGTGCTGAGTGATCTTCACATCCACTTACAAAACACTTGCAGTGTTGCTAGGAAACTGGCTACACACAGAAGTAACTTTAAAGGAACAAACAAGAAGAATTCAGTCTGCAATCAATTTTAAGATTATTTCTACACATTGTTTTATTCCTGATTTTGTTCTTCAGCTACTTAGGTTTTCAGGAGCTTTAATAACAATTCCTCTGCTCTGACCAATATATTCTCTGTTTCCAAAATGTTTGTCAGTGGGAACATTTCATCTTTTCCCCATCTGTCTGCTTTCCAGGGGGGAAGAAGCCACAGTGGGAGGGGTGTCAGGTGATCTCACACAGACAGAAATGAATCATCTTTGCTTAGTCATCAATACACAAAGCAAACAGACACCAAAGTTGTTATAGCAGAGCATGCAAAGCTGAACCACTTTATGACCAGCAAATCATTCAGAAATGTTCTAATTACACTCTGCCTGCTTGGTGTAAATGGACACTCTTACCTTTTTAATGCAGGACTTGAATGGCATAATCTCAGCAAACGTTTTGTATACTGCATTACAGACTGTCTTTTGGGTGAGGTACTACTGAGTATTTTATCTGGCTGTTCAAATAGATGTAAACCATCCTGTGGCATGATTCATAAAGAAGAAGCAACTGTCTAGTGTCCTGGTCAACACTGATCCCTTAGCCACTACTACCAAAACAGATTAAGTGGTGGTTTATTCTGATACTGTTTGCGAGACTCTGCAGTATGTCAGGTTTTTCTGCTTTTGTCGATATTATATAAGAACAATGACAAATACAATTTTCCCACATTACTTTTGATACCCAATGCATTAAAACAAAAATGAAAAGACAGATGTAGGTAACGTTAGACACACCAGGTTGCAATTAGATCACAGAGTCATAGAAATGTACAGCTTGGAAACAAACCGTTTGGTTCAACTTGTTCATGCCTACCAGATATCCTGGATAAATCTAGTCCCATTTGCCAGCTTATGGCCCATATCCCTTTAAATCTCTCATATTCATATACCCATCCAGATTCCTTTTAAATGCTGTCATTATACCAGCCTCCACCACTTCCTCTGGCTGGTCATTCCATACACTCAACACTCTCTGCAAGAAAAAGTTACCCCTTAGATCCCTTTTAAAGCTTTCCCCTCTCGCCCTAAACCTATGTCCTGTAGTTCTGGATTCCCCACTCTAGGGAAAAGACCTTGTCTATTTATCTTTTCCATGCCCCTCGTGACTTTATAAACTTCTATGAGGCCACCTGTCAGCCTCCGACACTCACAGGGAGAAATAGAAAATATGCCTGAGGGAATCGCAGATGTAAAATATGGGCTGACATAACACAGTCTGTGCTTAGGCTTCAGCTACTTAACTCCAATCCATAACTTAGATGTGTGGACCAAGTGTAATATTTACAGGTTTTATGATGATAAAACATAAATTGAAAAAGTAAGTTGTCAGAAGGATGCAAAGAGGCTGCTTTGGGAATCAGAGAGGTTAAATGAGTGGACAAGAAGGTGGAAAAAGGAATCTAATATTGAGCATTTAAGAGTCATCCACTTTGGTGGGAAATACAGAACAGCAGAATATCTTTTTTGATTGTAAAAATCTTGGAAACATTTGTATTTAGCAGAACTTGTGTGTCCTTGCAGGTTATTCACAGTAAGTTAACCAGCATCCGATGATACGGCCTGACCGCTGTGCTTTTCCAGCACGACATTCTTGACTCTGAGCTCCAGCATCTGCAGTCCTCACTTTCTCCAAACCCACAAGTATGGCAAGGAATTAGGAAAGCACTTAGTGTGTATTAGCCTATAATATGAATCAATTTTAGTATACAAATAATGAAATTTACTACACTTTCATAACGCCTTGAAGGGACCACACCTGGAGTACTGTGAAGAGTCTACATATGTAAGAAAGAACCTCCGCCCCTTTGAGGGGAGTGCAGTGAAGGAAATATGTACATTGCACTTCAAGTCTGTCTAGACAGTGTCAATTATATTTCATTCATACTGCTACAGTAACCATATTATCATGCTTCAATTTGGGCGAACTGCATGATGTAGTACATTAATTGAATTTGTACCTGTTGGTTAAAATCTCCCATAGAGATTGGTACATATTCACTGTGAATTTGACCCAGATCCTGCTACTGACATTAAAATAAAGCAATGAACCATTCAGCTCAACCAGTCCATGGACTGACCAAAGCACCAATCACATTCCACGTAATGCAAGAATAGTTTTCGACTATTCACCTGGACCACCTCCATTGTATATCCTTTGCAGTTCCAACTTTGTAAAACAGTTTTCTTTCCATTTATCCAGTTTTATTCATTACCTTCAGTCACTTCTCCTCAAATACCCACATACTTCTCCTCATTATAGCCCCTATTCTTCATTTACCCAGATCTTTACTTGCATTTTCGGGAAACGTGGGCTCACCTTTTCTCGATTCATTGAAAGAAACAGCATACGTTTACTGAGCACTTTTGATTCATTAAAACATCCTAAGACATTAAAACGTCAGAAGAGTCTAAGCAAAATCTGGAGACAAGGCACACCAGGAAACATTAGGACACATTAAATGAAAAGTTTGGTCAAAGATGTGTTTTTGAAGGAGCATCTTCCAGGATTTGCGAGAAATGGAAAAGGCAAAGGATTTTACAGAGTAATTTCCAGGGCAGTGCTCAAAGACATGGCTGCCAATGGTGGAGCAATGAACATCAGAAAATGTAAGATGGATTTCAAGACTAAGATGAGGATTTTAACCTACGTTGTACCTATCCACCTCCTTCAATGCATACAGGCTTTGTGTCTGTTTCAGTCATAATTTCTTCCAGCTAAATGTGGAAAAAAAGCAAAGCCATCTTTTCTGTTCCTGAAAATTCCTACATGTCTCTGGTCTTGAAGAGACCGATATTCTGATAGACCTGCTCAGGATAAGCTGAGTAGTGCAGAATCAGAGCACATTGTTTAACCCAGGCTTAGCTTGTTCTTCAGGTTCACCAAATGCCTTCATTTTCTCTCTGAAAGAAATGGTGATTTCTGCTCTTATGTTTCGTACCTTTTCATTCAAATACACACTTTTATGTTTATCATCATGATTCTGGATTTATCCAGTATTTCCTTCACAATCCTTCATAAATTACAGTAAATCCAGTCCACATTTTCACTCATACTAGAGCCTGTATTTGCATCACTGCCATCCCTGTTAAGTTCCATTGGATTCCTGTGGCATTACTGTGCTCAGAGTCATATTTAGGGTTTCAGCTCTCTCTGTTTCTACAGCCTCCTCCAGTTGTATAATCTTTAGTTCACCCTCTCACAACTTCAGATGGCTATATGTCCCCCATGTCTTGCTTACTCACTGTAAGGTGACAGGGATGGGGGCAGGGGTTTGGTGAGAGTGGTGTTTTGGGGTGGCAAGCTATAACAAGTGGTGTGCCATAGCAATCAGTGGTGGAGTCCGAATTATTTAGAGGATATGGAAAAGTGAATGTATTACCACCAAGTTTGTGGATGATCCAAATGTAGTTGGGAAGGCAGGTGGTGAGGTTGACACAAAAAGTCTGCAAAGCAATGTAGACACTTTGAGTGAATAGGCAAAAACCTTGCTTGGCAGATAGAATATAATTTGGCAAAATATGAGGTTATGCACTTTGGCAGGAAAGATGGAGAAGCAGAACATTATTGAAATGGAGAAAGATTATAAAAAGCTACAAAGAGAGGAATTTGGGAGCTCTTGCCCTGAATCAAAAAAGCTAGCGTACAAGTTCAGCATGTAATGCGGAAGGCAACTTGAATGTTGGCTTTTATTTCAAAGAGAATGGACGATAAAATGGGAAGGTCTTGCTAAAACTATACAAAGCATTAGTCAGACCACAGCTGGAATGCCGAGAACAGTTTCGGGCTCCTTACCTAAGGGCAGAAATTCTGACATTGGAGTTAATCCAGAGAAGGTAAACTGGACTGATGTTAGATATGGAGGGACTGTTTATGAGGAAAGGCCTATTCTCCTAGGAATACAGAAGAATGAGGGGTGAACTGATTAAAACATACAAGATTCTTTGAGAACTTGAGAGGATAAGGGCAGAAAGGCTGTATCCCCTGGTGAGAGAGTCTCAGACCAGAGGGCATAATCTCCGAATAAAGAGTCACCTATTTAATTCAGAGATGAGGAAGAACTTCTTCTCTCATAGGGATAGTGAGTCTGTGGAACCTTTTGTCACTGAGGACTATTGAACCTGGGTCATTAAGTTTATTCATGGGTTGAGATAGGCTTTGAATCAGTAGGGGAATCAAGGGTTATGGGAAAAGACAGGAAAGTAGAGTTGAAGATGATCATGGTCTCATTCCTTGGTGGAGCAGACTCTATAGGCTGCTTCTACATCTTATGGTCTCATGTTGCTGCCATCTTGAAATTGCTCCTTTTCACTGCCAATAATTTGTTAGCAAGATTTACAATAACGTCATTATGTCAGAGACGACAGGATCAGTTGGTTTGAAATGTCAACAAATACACAGTTTTCTTGGGGTGCAATTGAGAATTGAATTGAATTTATTGTCATGTGTACTGAGGCACAGTGAAAAGCTTTGTCTTGCGAGCAATACAGGCAGATCACAGAGTTGAACAGCATAGTTAAGTAAACAATAGGTAAACAGTGGCGAATGTTAAAGAGTTTGTGAGTCCATTCATTAGTCTAGCAACAGTAGGGTAGAAACCGTTTTGAAACCGGCTGGTGCGTGTGTTCAGGCTTCTGTACCTTCTCCCCAATGGTAGAGGTTGGAGAAAAGCATTGCCAGGGTGAGATGGATCTTTGAGAATGCTGGCGGCCTTTCCTTGACAGCGGGCATGGGAGATGGATTCTCTCGATGGGAGGTTCTCCTTTGTGATTGTCCGGGCTGAGTTCACCGCTCTCTGTAACCATCTCCGATCTTGAATGGTACAGTTGCCAGACCAGGTAGTGATACATCCAGACAGAATGCTCTCGATGGCACACCTATAAAAAAATTGGCAAGGGTATTCACCATCATGCTAAATTTCCTCGGCTGCCTGAGGAAGAAGAGACATTGTTGGGCCTTTGTTACCAGTGCATTCACATGAAGTTTCCAAGAAAACTTGTTGTGAAAGACTGATTAGGGATAGTCAACATGGCTTTGTGCATGGGAAATCATGTCTCACAAACTTGATGGAGTTTTTTGAAGGAGTAACAAAGAGGATTGATGAGGGCAGAGTGGTAGATGTGATGTATATGGACTTCAGTAAGGCGTTTGACAAGGTTCCCCGTGGGAGACTGATTAGCAAGGTTAGATCTCATGGAATACAGGGAGAACTAGCCATTTGGATACAGAACTGGCTCGGAGGTATAAGACAGAGGGTGGTGGTGGAGGGTTGTTTTTCAGACTGGAGGCCTATGACCAGTGGAGTGCCACAAGGATCGGTGCTGGGTCCTCTACTTTTTATCATTTACATAAATGATTTGGATAAGAGTATAAGAGGTACAGTTAGTAAGTTTGTAGATGACACCAAAATTGCAGGTGTAGTGGACAGCGAAAAGGGTTCCCTCAGATTACAACAGGATCTTGACCAGATTGGCCAATGGGCTGAGAAGTGGCAGATGGAGTTTAATTCAGATAAATGTGAGTACTGCATTTTGGGAAAGCAAATCTTAGCAGGACTTATACACTTAATGGTAAGTCCTAGGGAGTGTTGCTGAACAAAGAGACCTTGGAGTGCAGGTTCATAGCTCCTTGAAAGTGGAGTCGCAGGTAGATAGGATAGTGGAGAAAGCATTTGGTATGCTTTCCTTTATTGGTCAGAGTACTGAGTACAGAACTTGGGAGGTCATGTTGCAGCTGTACAGGGCATTCGTTAGGCCACTGTTGGAATATTGCATGCAATTCTGGTCTCCTTCCTATTGGAAAGATGTTGTGAAACTTGAAAGGGTTCAGAAAAGATCTACAAGAATGTTGCCAGGGTTGGAGGATTTGAGCTATACAGAGAGGCTGAACAGGCTGGGGCTGTTTTCCCTGGAGCGTTGGAGGCTGAGGGGTGACTTTACAGAAGTTTACAAAATTATGAGGGGCATGGATAGGGTAAATAGGCAAAGTCTTTTCCATGGCGTCAGGGAGTCCAGAACTAGAGGGCATAGGTTTAGGGTGAGAGGGGAAGAGACCTACGGGGCAATGTTTTCTCACAGAGGGTGGTATGTGTATGGAATGAGCTGCCAGAGGAAGTGGTGGAGGCTGGTACAGTTGCAACATTTAAGAGGCATTTGGGTGGGTATAATGAATAGGAAGGGTTTGGAAGGATATGGGCCGGTTGCTGGCAGGTGGTATTAGATTGGGTTGGGATATCTGGTCGGTATGGATGGGTAGGACCGAAGGGTCTGTTTCCATGCTGTATATCTCTATGACTCTATGACACTCCCAGGAGCTTGACACTCTCTACTCATTCCACCTCTGTGCTGGTAATATGTAGAGGGGCATGGGTATTATCCTGCCGAATGTCAATAATGAGTTCCTTGGTTTTGCTGGCATTAAGAGCTAAGTTGTTCTCAGTGCACCATTTTTCCAGATCTTCCACCTCCTGTCTGTAGTCTGTTTCATCACCATCTGAGATTCAACCGACTATGGTAGTATCATCACCAAACTTGTAAATGGCATTAGTCTAGTATTTGGTGACACAGTCATGGTTATACAGTGAGTACATTAGGGGGCTTCACCCAAGGGGAGCTCCAGTGTTGAGTGTTAGTGAGGATGAACTATTGTCCCCCATCTTCACTGATTGTGGCCTGTGGGTCAGGAAACTGAGGATCCAGTTGCGGAGAGTGGGTATTAGTCCAAGATCACTAATTTTAGTAATTAGTCTTGAGGGGATAATAATGTTGAAGGCTGAACTGTCATTAAAGAGTAGGATTCTTACATAGCTGTTCTTGGTGTCAAGATGTTTTAGGGAGGAGTGAAGGGCAAGTGATATGGCATCTGACGTGGATCTGTTGATCCGATAGGCAAATTGGAGTGAGTCCAAGAGTAGTGGTGAGGCTGGAGTTGATTAATGCCAATGACCAGCCTTTCAAAGCACTTCATGACCGCTGAAGTTAGGGCCACTGGGTGGTAGTCATTGAGACATGCAGCATGAGCCTTCTCAGGCACAGGGATGATGTTGGCCCTCTTGAAACAGGCAGGGACAGTGGCCTGCTACTGGGAGAGGTTGAAGATGTCCAAGAAGACCTCTGTCAGTTGATCTGCACATGCTCTGAGTGCACGGCTTGGTACTCCGTCTGGTTCCATCACTTACTTTGGATTCACACAAAGGAAAACTGATCTGACCTCTGATGCTGTGACTGTTGGGATAGGTTCGTCAGGATTTGTTGGAATAGGTGTTACCTCTCTGCCGAAATTCTGCTCAAAGTGAGCATAGTAGACATTGAGATGATCTGGGAGGGATGCGTCATCATCTGCTATCTTGCACTGTCTCTTTTTATAACCTGTGGTGCCATTCAGTCCTTACCATAGTCACCAGGTGTCTGTCCTGATCTCTAGTTTGGATCGGTATTGGTCCTTGGCTGTCTTAATGGCTCTATAAAGGTCATACTTGGATTCTTTATATTTGAGGCTGGGATTGAGGTAAAGTCGAAGACGTTTTGCTATGAATCTAGCATTGGCTCAAAGCACTTGATTCTATGTTGCATGGGATAACAGTGAAAAAGTGATCCAATCCAACTTGCTCAGTTTAATCATTCAGCAAAATATAACGCTCTGGAATAGAATACGAGCAAATCAGATCTCATTTTTATTCAGCAACCAATGATGAGGATTAAATACTTTTTTTGTTTCTTGTCTTTACTTCAGGAAATTGTTATCACAAACTAGCATCCCACCTATCAGTCACAGGAGGAGGTGATATGAATCACGGATTACATCATGTTACATCTAAAGATCAATCACAGAGCGGGGTTTAACAGTAACAGAACTGACACCTGCAGCTGTGCGTATCCCATATGGCTCTCCCTTTTACTTCAGTTCATTTCACCATCTCTCTCGGATCACAATTTTCTTGTGCTAGATTTCTTCCCAATCTTTCCTCTTTCTTTTTCCTGTCACCTCCCACCTTAAATTTTCCCTTCTCTGTGCCACATTTTTGTTTTGTCTTTTCTAGCTCATTCTTCGCAAACTTTACAAGCTTCTTCACCTGACAATATATCTTTCTTGATCTGTCAGTTTGTCTCTGTCTCTGTCCTTATGAGGAGAGGTTAAGTGGATCGGGGCCTGTACTTATTGGAAAATAGAAGAATGAGAGGCAACCTAATTGAAAAATACAAGATCCTTAGAAGACTTGACAGGGTAGATGCAGAAAAGTTGTTTCCCCATGTAAGAGAGTCTCGGATCAGAGAGCTTAATCTCAGAATTTCGAGTCACCCATGTAAAACAGAGGCTTGGAGGAATTTCTTCTTTCAGTGGGCAGTGAGTGTACGAAATATTTTACAACAGACAGCTGTTCAAGCTGGGTCACTGCATATGTCCAAGGCTGAGATAGCCCTCCTTTGGTCTGAACATTATTCCACCTTGTTCTTTTTTTTTGTTAGTTTACTTTCTGTTCACAAAAACCTGAAATATTACGCTGCCACCAAATGCTGCAATATAACAATCGGCCAAATCATGCTTCTTTTCTAACTTCTCATCCCCAAACCACTCCCCAAACACTATCATATCACATATTGCTCTCTCTCACTTTTGGAAATAGTCACTACTCGTACTTGGGAACCTCACTCTGATTGGCAGCTGGAAATGATTTTCATTGGTAATGCAATGATTGTACTCAGGTTTGAGAGAAATTTCAATCTGACAGCAAGTGATTGATTTACCTGAAGTCTGAACATGGCATAAATATAGTAGAGACTACCAATATGTATGGTAAAGAATTTGAATGCAAATTAACATGGTCCAAGTCTCTTGATTACTTGATCCCTATGGCACAATTCCATCCAGAGATGCTGTATTAGAAAACTCAATGCCACTCAATAGAAGTTGATATTTACATCTAAAGAAGAAGAGACACACACACACACACATACAAACATGAATAGACACAAGCAGGCAGATATATACACATGCAAAAAGATGCACATATGCAGAGACACACACAAATATACAAACACATATGCACATACACACATACAGAAAAGCAGTTACACAAACATAGATGTACATACAGACACAAATACACACACACATCCACACACAATCACCATACAAAATCACTACACTTAAGGTTTTTACATACTATTGCTATGACCTTGTCCCAGGTAACAAAGAAATGATATCATTTCTGGAAAACAACACTACCTCTAGGTTGATCTAACCTCTGTGAAGATATATTGAAGATTAATTTGCAGAGTTTAGGAACTTGCTAGAATTTTTTTATGATGTGGACATAGCTGGCAAGACCAGCATTTATTGTCAGTTCCCTAACTGTCCTTCCTGAACCATGCAGTCTGTGTGGGAAAGTCACTCCCATAATGCTGTTAGAAAGGGAGTTCTGGGATTTATGAAGGAATGGTGGGATGCTTCAAATTCACAATAGCATGCAAACTGAATTGGAATTTGAAGATCAAGGAATTCCTGTGCACCTGCCCTCTCTGTCAGTTAAGGGATGGCATGGAATTTCTTAAGTAACATATGTGGACTGAAATCTGCCTATATTATTGTTGTGACCATTTCTTTTTCTACTGACATGGAAGAATAAATCATCCATGTCTAGAGACTGAAACGAGGCTTGAGAATCCATCATATAAAGCATTAAAGTTTGCATTATGTCAAATCAGAGTTGATATAAGGAAATGACCATACATCTTGGGCAGCCATTGATGACAATTAGAATAATTTGCAGATGTAATTTCGTATCCTGGACTGGACTGATCCTGTAATCTACTGCAAACGCAGCACACGGGCAAATGATGACAATGGCTGGTAAGCACCAGATCAAGATGAAAACCCTAGGTCAGAGCTCTTCCTTTCATTATTCACACTGACAGCTGATAAGGCTCACCTCTCAATATATTCTCATACATTTTCTGTTGGTACTTCATATTTAGGTTAGGTGTGCATGAGGTCAGCAATATGTTCTGCTGCAGGAAAGGAACACCAACTATGTACTGGCTCAATGCATATTTATTCTTTTCTTGCAGGGTAAGTATGCTTTCAGCAGAAGACACAGAATGGAGGGTAGGTGGGAAATTGAGCAGCCCCTCATCCCTTTAAAATAGACTCATATCAGCTGAGAAGCAAACCAAGCTGGAAGGGAGGACTCAGCTACTGCAGTCAACAATGATAGTTACATGTTTTGTGAAAACATGCTTCAGCAGTGAGCACTGCATGACAAACAATGTGGATTGATTATCGTACTTATTCCTCCTTATCCAGATGCGTTACAAAATTCAACAAATCATTCCACACCATTACCACCCAAATGACATATGAATAGGTCCAAAAAGAGCCATAATGAGGGCTTTCATACGGTGGCTCAGTGGTTAGCACAGCTGCTTCACAGCACCAGGGTCCCAGGTTTGATTCCAGCCTAGGGCAACTGTCTGTGTGGAGTTTGCACGTTTTCCCCGTGTCTGCGTGGGTTTCCTCCCACAGTCCAAAGATGTGCAAGTCAGGTGTATTGGCCATGCTAAATTGCTTATAGTGCTAGGTGCATTAGTCAGAGGGGAAATGGGTCTGGGTGGGTTACTCTTCAGAGGGTCGGTGTGGACTGTTTGGGCCAAAGGGTCTGTTTCCACACTGAAGGGAATCTAGTCTAAAAAAATGTGGAAGCACCCCCTCCACAAGGGTTTAAAAAGGAACGTTGATGTGAAAATTGGCTGTTATAGAATGGAGCCAATGGTTCGCTGAGGCCCTGCTGTATTGCTTTGCAAGTTTGTTGACATTGGGTTAGCTGTGAAAGTGCATTTCATGAGGGCAGATATTGTGTTCTGAATGGCTCAGTGTCAGATTGATTATACAATTACCTGGCACTTGCCATACAAGTGGCACTCATGTGGATTCTACTCACAGTTCATGCATCTTCTGAGAAGTAAGTGTTAGATGCTCTGCAGATTCCCATTGAACAACACTTACAATCGCAACAAGGGAGAGTCCAGGCACTCGGGTAATGGGTGCAATGAGGCATCTCTCAATCATGGCTCCCCCCTAGTGTTCGACCATGATCCCCAACCTCCATACTGGGAAACAGCAACCAACAAACCATGAGAGTGAGGTTCAGATCTCATGGGGAGAGGCAAGCACATTGTATTTGAAGACTGCAGTGTCCATTGGGGGACTACACCTGAGTCACATGAAGTTTTCAGCAGACGTTTCAGGAAGTCTCAACATCTTGCCCATCACATCGTCTGCATGTTAAAGTGTGACTGAAACGCTAACCAATTCACATAATACAAGATGTACACAGAGTGAAACCAAGGCAGTCATTATTTGCTTTTAACATTACTTATTTCTACATAAGTGGTAAGATGGCATGTTCTTCTGAAATCCACTTCAACATGAAGGCACATAAGAATAGGAGAACAAAGAGCATGAGTAGGCTATTCAGCCTTTTGAACTTGCTCTCAACTCAACACAATTCTGACAGGTCCCACCTTCGCCTCAACTCCACTTTCCTGCCTACTCCCCACAACCCTTTAACTTATCACAAATTAAAAATTATCCCCTCATTAAATTTACTCAGTGTGCTGGCATCACTCTGCTCTCTGGGGTCATGAATACCACAGACTCATGATCCTTTGAGAGAAGTCATTCGTTCTCATCTCTGACATGAACCTGCCACCACTTATCCTAACACTAAGACTTTTCTTTCCAGCTTGCCCCACAAAGGGAAACATCTCCTCCACGTTTACTTTGTCAATTTCTTTTACCATCTTTTATAGCTCAATTAGATCTTCTGTCATCCTTTTATACATGAGAGAGTATAAATGTAAACTATTTAATTTGTTCTCCTCAAGTTGCTTTTGGGGGAAGAACCATACATTCAAAGCCTGAAACAGCCGTGTCCTTACACCAGGGTATGTCGGCCTTCTGATAACTATTTTCTACCAGAACAGAGGAATTGTCAAGATAACTTAAGACTGCAGTTTGGTCTCTGTCATCCCGGTAATCCTTGTTGCGACATAATGAAGTTGCAGAGTGATCATAGCCATTTCTATATTATTTAGCCGACAATAGATGTTACAGCATTCAGCGTAATATCATTCACAACAGAGTCAATGAGCACAGAAGAAAGCTATTCAGCCCTTCAAATCCATGATATACATACAATCCAAGTGGTGAATAACTTTGGGAATCTTAGTTCCAAAGTTACTGTTTCTCCCAAGCACCCTATATTTCTAGTGGCCATATCTCAAATAACATTATCTACCAAGAGAAAACCATCAAATTTACAACTGATGAAGTTAATAGTAAGTAACCTATTGTACAACTCAGTCACTGAAATATTGCTCCTCTATCTTTCCCTCTTCCTGTGAGATGTGGTTGGTTATATTGTTCCATTCAGTAAAGCATAACTCATCACTATAAGCAAGAGATACTGGTGTATAATTTAGAAATTAATAGATTCTACATAAACAACATGATAAAGAATGTTTTTTAAAAATATTCAACGCAAAATTAGTACTTAATCTTGAGGAAAGAACTATTGATAAACTCGTGCACCTTTGTGCACTGTTTTCAAAGTTACTGGTAAGTCCTCACTCTCTTTTATATCCACCATTTGCTTCTCCTACATCACAAGTAATGGACACTAATCTACTCAAAATGACCATGCTTCTTTTGAGAGCCAAGTTGTTCAACATCAACCATTCAATCACCTCACTCTGAGGCATGTTACAGAATAGCCCAAGTTCATCATGTTATTTTTTACATGTGTACATGGGATGTGGGCACCTCTACATCCCTGGTTGCCCTTGAGCTGAGGGAAGTTAAGTATTAACAACATTGCAATGGATTTGGAGTCACATGTAGACCAGACAAGATAAGGACAGTTGTGAACCAGATGAGATTGACAACAGATACATAGCAATAAACAGTGTCATGGCCTGGCTTGTGAGACACTAACTTTTAATTCCATATTTCTTAACTGAATTGAAATTCCACCATTTTTGCATTGTGGGATGGAAACAGTTAGCAACAAAGCATGCCTCAATCCATGGATTACTCGGTCAATGACTTTACCGACAAGTCACCAGCTTCCCCCAGTCAGCCCAAATGCCCAATGTTTCGTGACCTTCTTTACTGTGAGGCATGGACATGCCCGACTGTGTCAGGAGTCACACTTGGAGTAAGTAGTCCATTAATTTTAAAGAAGCAATTGTTCAGTGTTTTCTGCAATTCTGCAATAACCGAAGGGATTCCGTAAAGAAATTGTGATATAGTGATATATGGATGTCTCAAGTTGACTTATACATCTAACAGCTTTCTTGTATACATAGAAACATAGAAAATAAGAGCAAGATTAGGTTATTTGGCTCACTGAGCCTGCTCCACTCTTTCGTATGATGGTGGCTGATCTTCTATCTGAATGCGTACTCCTGCTATCCCCCCATACCCCTTGAAACCTTTAGTCTATATATATATATATATATATATATTATATATATGTTTATTTTCTTTAATATGTTCAGTGATTCATTCTTCTAAACTCTGGGGAATAAATGCCTAGTTAATGCAATCACTCTTCATATATAAAACTCGCCATTCCAGGACTCAGTTATGAAACTTTGATAGACTCCCTCTGTGGCAAGTGTATCTTTTTCTAGGTAAGAAGACCAAAAGTGTACACAACACTCCAGGTGTGGTCTCACCTCTACAACTACAGCAAGATATCCTTGCTTCTGTACTCCAATTCTCTTGCAATGAATAGCAACAAATCATTCACCTTCCAGCCTGTTTGCAGCACCTGCATGCTTGTTATCAGTGACTGATGCACAAACATTAGCAATTCCAAATATATTATGATTTAAATAATACTCTGCCATTATGTTTTTATAACAAAATGGAATAGTTTCAGACCTTATTCACATTTAACTGCATCTGCCAATTATTTGTCTACACACTCATCTTGCCTAGTTCACCCTGATGCCTCGTTATTTCCTCCACATCACTCGCAATCCTTCCAAGTTTAGTGGCACCAGTAAACCTGGAAATATCATACTTGATTCCTTTCTCCAAATATCTATTGTCATTTGCCTAGGTTCAAGCACTGATCCCTACAATACCTCACCAGTTAGCACCTACCACTCTAGAAAAATACTAATTTATTCATAATCTCTGTTTCCTGCCTAGGAATCAATTCTCAATTCATGTCTATATAGTAGCTGCAATCCCATGTACTTATAGATTGCACGCCACCTTCTTATCAAAAACCTGAAAAGACCACATGGACTAGTTCTCCCTTATGTATTCTTACTTGTTAAGTCCTCAACAAATCTTCAGTAGGCTTATCAAACATCATTTCCCTTGCATAAATCTTCTTGACTTTGGCTAATGCTGTTGATCCTTTCTCAGTGTCATGTTATTGCATTCTTTATAATAGACTCTAGCATTCTGCATACTACTGGGGTGGCACGGTGGCTCAGTGGTTAGCACTACTGCCTCAACAATGCCAGGGACCTTGTTTGATTCCAGCCTCAGGTGACTGTCTGTGTGGTTTTTGCACGTTCTCCCTGTGCCTGCGTGGGTTTCCTCAGGCTGCTCCGGTTTCCTCTCACAGTCCAAAGATGTGCAGGTTAGGTCAGTTGGCCATGCTAAATTTTCCATCGTGTTAGGTGCAATAGTCTGAGGCGAAACGGGCTGAGTGGGTTAGTCTTCAGAGGGTCGGTGTGGACTTGTTGGGCCGAAGGGCCTGTTTCCACACTGTAGGGAATCTAATCTACTGATACAGTTTGGCAACAGTTTCTATCAGTGGCTGAGGTGTCCACGGGCTTACTTGTTGTTGTTAGGTTGAGTGCAGCCCCAGTCTAACAATTAACTATGATAAATTGCCTAATGTAGAATAGATAGAACAACTCTTATATCCTTGGTCACTCTAGGTGGCAGAAAATACCACATCATGATTCTATGACGCTATCAGCCAGACATTTTACGCACCTAAATTTATTTGCAAATAAAACCCAGGGAAATAAAAAGAAAAGAGATGGAGGCAATTTGTCAGAGAATAGGAATTAAGTGAAAATGTTGGAATCTGTGCATCTGTGCATCAGCGTGGCATGGTGGCACAGTAGTTCGCACTGCTGCCTCACAGCACCAGAGACCTGGGTTCAATTCCCAACTCAGGTGACTGACTGTGTGGAGTTTGCACATCCTCCCTGTGTCTGCGTGGGTTTTCTCCCACAGTCCAAAGATGTGCAGGTCAGGTGAATTGGCCTGCTAAATTGCCTGTAGTGTTAGGTAAAGGGGCAAATGTAGGGGAATGGGTGGGTTGCGCTTTGGCGGGTCGGTGTGGACTTGTTGGGCTGAAGGGCCTGTTTCCACACTGTAAGTAATCTAAAAATTAATGCATTATTTTTATAAAGCTGCCATTTCCAGTTTCTTGGAACACAACATAAATTTCAGATGGATCAGGGGGACATTCTCTTTCCTCAGCATTTAGTTTACAAGCTCAGGATGTACTTTTCCACCTGAATACATCAGCATCTGATACCATCAGTCTTGGGTTTTCTTGCCAGGGCAAAGGAGATGAAAATAGAGCTGGGATATTTAGTCTGTGGAAACTCTTGATTGAAAGTCATTACTTTGGATACAGTTAAGCAAACTTAATGTTAGCAGTCTTCATGCTTTGACAGACAATGGGATAATGGCTTGGCACAGCTGGCTTCCTTTGTATTTCCCCACAGGCTGGTTTTTGCACCAAGCCACAACCAGAAGTTACATAATCGTCTGTCAAAGCCGCATCCATTAACATTTTAAACATGTTTCTCCAGCTGTCAAAATAACTTTGTCAAAAACTGTTTTACATCCTGAGAGCTTGACTGTCTCCTGCGTTTCACTTTGTATCTAACAAATTTATCCTCCCACGATAAACCAAAGTGAGAAATTCCTATGCTGAAAACCTTAAGTCTTCCCATAAAACTGTGTGATTGCATGTGTATCAAACTGTTAGTAGTTACAGACCATGTGCTATTTGGTCCTGCTCATGCCTGCTTTGGGACTTTGACTATGTGTCTGGGAGTGTTAACACTGATTTGAAAGCATTCACTTGCATGTCCAAACAGGGTATCTGTGACCTGGGTGATGCAGCAGTGAATCACAGAGTAGCTGAACTTTACCAATTCTCTTTGATCTAACACAGAATGATATAGAATGTATGCTTAGAAATAGACTATTTGGCTCAACAATCTATGCTGGTGTTTATACTCCACATGAACCTCTTCTGACTTGACTTCATTCAATTCCAAGTGCTGGTAAATGAGACTAGATGAATTTAGGTATGCCGCATACAGTTCTGGTCACCGCATTCTAGGAAGGATGTGGAAGCTTTGGAAAGGATTCAGAGAAAATTTACTAGATTGTTGCCTGGTAGGATGGGAAGGTCTTATGAGGCTGTTTTTGTTGGAGAGAAGAAGGTTGAGAAGTGACTTAATTGAGACATATAAGATAATCAGAGGGTTAAATAGGGTGGATAGTGAGAGCCTTTTTCCTCAGATATTGGCAGCTGGCACGAGGGGGGCATAACTTTAAATTAAGGGGTGATAGATGTAGGACAGATGTCAGAGGTAGTTTCTTTACTCAGAGAGTAGTAGAGGCGTGGAACACACTGCCTGAAACAGTAGTAGACTCGCCAACTTTAAGGGCATTTAAATGGTCATTGGAAAGACATATGGACGAGAATGAAATAGTGTAGGATAGATGAGCTTCAAATTGGTTCCACAGGTCGGTGCAACATCGAGGGCTGAAGGGCCTGTACTGTGCTGTAATGTTCTGTGTTCTGTGTGTGTGTTCTATCAACCTCTTTGTTAATTCCTTTCACTTTCATGTCTTTACCTAGTTTCTCAGAAAGCATCTAAGCTATTTATCTTAACAACTTGGCGAATGCTGGACTATTTCTTTACTTTGCGAATTTTGTTTTGTTTCTTAAGAATTTGATCTCAAGTATCTGTATCTAGGTACCTTTGTACCTACCATGATACTATAATGTGGCGAATTGTAAAGTTTTCAAGCGAGTACATGTGACAATAAAGTAATTCATTTCAACTTGTTGTGGCAGCACATTTGATGTTACTGTGCACTCTCAGGACAAGGAAGTTACTTTCTGGGCATATTGCACTTCTTTGGACACTATTATATGGCAGAGCCCCTGATATTGGTCATTCACAAGTGAAAACCTCATCGAAATGTCAAAGTTGTCAAACTCTTCCACAACTTCAACCTTTGGTTTCTTAAGTGGTGCTTATTCCATTGAAGGCTCAATTTTCACTGTCACTTCTACACCACTCTTCTGTACTTTGTGTTTCACATATTGCCAAGGTCCTCCATAGTTGCCGGTCTGACACTATTTGTGGCGCTAGCACCCATTCTCACCGTCACTGTGGCTGAGTGGGTGCCTGGCTGGAACCACAGCAAATCCTGGTAGCCTCTCTCTGCTGTTTGTCTTCTTCCTCCACCACCATGTCAAACAATCTGAGACTTGTTGATGCACCTATGTGGTGAAATAATTGTGTCACTCTCGACATATGGTTTCTAGCTCTGGATTTCTATTATTCCCCCACCTTGAATTCCTACAGTGCAGAAAGAGGTCATTTGGCCTATTGAGTGCGCATTGATCCTTGGAAGAAGATCCCATCCAGACCCAATCCTCAACCTATCCCCCTTCTGCGTCATTTGAGTTAGGTGGTTAATCCACCTAACCTACATGTCCCTGGATACCACGTGGCCAGCCCACCCAACCTGCACATCTGAGGGAGGAAATTGGAGCACCTGGAGCACAGACATGTGGAGAATGTGCAAACTCCATATAGACACTTCCTGAGGGTAGAATCAAACCCAAGGTCCCTGGTACTGTGAGGCTGCAGTGATAACCACTGAACCATTGTCTCGTTTCACCCTGCCTTGACAAGATATGTCAGGCAAGTGGACTGAGCAGAAGGTAATCATGAGTTGGTTGCTGAACACAGTGTTGAAAATCCAGTTCCAGGTGTGAAAGTTAATGTGCATTCAGTAGGTTTGATCCTTGAGGATGTTTAAGGATCATGGTTAAAACACTATTCCAATAATGTTAGCCAAGAAGTGCACGAACTGAGGGCTGAGCATTTGACCACTGCCAAATTTGGGCTTGGAGTCAGATGGAGTCCAATAAAGATGAGGCTGACTGACTTCCTAGGTGAGGGAGGGTTTGGGAGGGAGGTAGGGGTCAGTACTCCAAGCACACCCAGAGAACTGCGCTGGTCTGCTCAGGTGTGAACGTAGCTGTGGACATCTGAGTGCTGTCCTGGCCAGTTTTTGAACTTATTTATTTCCTTTACAAACAATCAGCTAACAGGGTACCTTCTTGTCAAAGTTCAGTTGTGCACTTTGAATTTGAGTTTGAGATAGATAACGTTTTGCTAAGCAAAGATATGGGCCGAAGGCAGGAATATGTAGTGAGGCCACAGATCATCCACGGTCTCATTGAATGGTGGAATGGCCTACTCCTGCTCTTACAATGCCCAGCTGCCACAGCCAGATACTCCTCTGAAGCTGCATGGCCCATTACGAGGCTGTCCAACTTTTACAGCCTCCTCTCCCCCCCCAACAGAAGTAACTCTGCAGAGGCTGGTATTCCATCACCAATTAGCACGTGTTCATATGTGGAGGGTCCTTGACACTGATCACGCTCCCTCAGAGCCAGCTCTCAGAGTGAAAGTTTATATCTGATGGGACCAGGTTAACAGCCCCAGTCAGGGAACTCATATTGTATGAGGTCCGCCTGGCTGATCTCGTTATAATCACTACACCCACTGCCTCTTGTAAGGCAGGGAAGCTGCCTCTGTGCCAGTTAAGTGGGCACACCATCACAATGCCAAGTCCATCACTGTTTCTCCTCTTGGATTTGTGTTAAGGGCCTAGAAATAGCCCTGGCTCCTATTTTCAGTCCCCAGGGTGAAAACACAGCCCTTAAGTGGGGAAGATTGACTTAGCATAGGTAAACTGCTTTGTTTCCTAGGTCTGCCTGTATCTGTCCATTGCAAACTGGAGGATCACGCATAAACCCCCATCCCATTCGTTCCAGTCAGAATTGCCATCTCACCTGTCTAGGTTGAGTTGAACTCAGGGCCCAGAGTTGGAAGTTTTGAAGCATAGAAAGGTAATAGCACAGAGGAGGCCAATTGCATCCATGCCACCTCTGTGTATGAACAGTTTAGCCAGTTCCATTCCAGCCCTCTTTCTCTGATTCCCAGCAAATGTATTTCTCTCTGCTCCTTATCCAATTCCCTTTTTAAAGCCACAAACAAACCTTCCACCATTGCAATTGTGTGCATTTTAATTGATTGATGGGATGTGGGCATTGCTGCCTGGGCCAGCACTTCCTGTCCACATCCTAACTGCTCTTGAGAAAGTGGTGGAGAGCTGCCTTCTTGAACCACTACAGTCCATTAGGGGGAGCTAGGTGCAACCACAGTTCATTCCAGATTGGAATCACTCATTGCATAAAAGGTTTTCCCTTTTGTCACAATTACTTATTGTCTTAGCCACCTTTAGTCTAATTCCTTTGCTTCTTGACCCACCGATGGGATGTATTTTTCTCGATCTTCTGCCTGACTTCCTCTTTGAACATCTTTATCAAATCTCTTCACAACCTTAACTTTAAGAAAAACAGTTTTTCCAATCAATTCCTGCCTCATCCCTGGAACGATTCTCATATTGTTTCTGCACCCCCTCTAAAGTCTTCACAGTATTAACTCTGGCACTCATGATTGGATGAAATTCTATACTTGAAGCTGAACCAGTCTTTTATTCAGGTTCATCAGAACTTGCTTTAGTATTCTTACCTTCTATTTATAAAACCCAGAAGCCTGTTTTTTTTATTAACTACTTTCTCAACCTGTCTTGACACCATGAATGATTTGTGCACATATATTCCCACATCCCTCTGTTCCTGCACACTGTTTAGAATAATAAACCTTCATTTTATATTGCTCTTTTTCCTTCTGTCTACCACAATGTATGATTTAACACTTCCCTGCAATACGTTCCATTTGCCTTATGTCCATCTATTCTACCGAAATGTCTGATGCCTCTTCCAGTCTGTCACTATCCTCTTCACAGATTTCAGCATTTGCAGATTCTCTGGTATTTGCTCATTTTGAAATTATGCTGTGTAAACTTAAATCCAGATCATATAGAATGTTAAAAAAAAAACACCAGTCCTATTAATGACCTGTATGGGATGCCACTGGAAACCTTGCATGGTTCAAAAGAACACTGTTCACCATGAATCAGGTTCCTCTCACCAGAGAAAATCACATCTATGCCACTGTCTCATTTTCCCAGAGGCTCCAACATTCCTGGCAAGGCTACTGTGTGGAGCTTTATTAAATGTCTTTCAGAAGTCCATTTACAGCAGATCAATTGCTTTACCTTCAGCAACCCTCTTTGTGACTTCATCAAAAATCTCAATCAAATGAATTAAACATGATTTGCCTTGAACAAATGCATGCTGGATTTCCCTAATTTTAATCCACAGTTGTCCACTTGCCTGTTAATTTTGTCTCAGGTGTCTTTTTAAAACGTTTCCTTACCATCTATTTTCCATAATCTTTTCTACCCAGTGATGTCTCAACTTCATGTACAGCCACCCTTTCTTTATCAACTTCTCCTTCCAACTTATCTGTTCCACCGTCCTCTCTGATCTATCACCATCACTCCCCCACCTGCACTTACCTATCACATTCCTGGCTACCTTCCCTCCATCCCCACCCCCCTACTATTTATCTCTCAAACCTCTTGGGCCCTCCCCACATTTGTAATGAAGAACTTATGTGTGAAACGTCGATTCTCCTGCTCCTTGGATTCTGCATGACCTGCTGGGCTGTTCCAGAGCCACACTTTTGACTCTGACTCTCCAGCATCTGCAGTCCTCACTTTCTCCTTTATCAAGGTTTGGCCTATTGAGTATCTCAACAACCTCCTCCTTTCTGTAACTACTAGCATCTTCCTCCCTGGTAAAGACAGGTATAAAATGTTAATATTCTGGGTAGTGTCGAAGGTGTATCCGCCAGTGTGAGTGACCGCTTTGAGGATGGAGGTGCGGTTTGGCCTATGTTGCCAAAAGGTTAGTAAAGGTTGTCAGTTGTTCATAGGCATGATTTAGAAGTGGACATCTTCCAATTTAATCTGCTTTGTCTGAGACTAGTTCACATCTGAATCCTTTTACTCATGGATGGGTTGTCAGTTTGAAGCAACAGTATATGGCACAGCAGCCCTCCCAATTGGCAATTTTGTGCATCCAAAGCATCCAGATGCTGACCGCAAACCTGCTGACTAGAGACGGAGTGCTGGATCAGCCGAACCAACTGGTGCCTTGTTGAATGTACCAAGCAATGAAATGCTGAAGATGGCATTACTTCAAATTGGAGTGCAAACAGTCTGACAGAGGACATCAATGCTGGAAAGGACAGAAGGGATTGTTTTAACTTTCTATGGTTATACAAAATGGACATGCTCGGATTGATCGTTCATTTTATACACTGCCTGAGTTTCCTTTTGATTAAATTCGTGAAGTGATCATTCAGGGTGTGCATGATGAGCACATTTTGTGACTATGCCCTTCTTCATGGTGCACAAGTTAAAATTTCTCCCAAACTGTTTCTCCCATCCAAACTATCATGACCACACGAGGCATATCCTCAGATATGCTTGGGGAACTGCAAATTCGTGGAACTTGTTTATAGTTCCATTTTCATATGTTTCAATGTGAAAAGATAATCAATGGTAGGGTTGTATGCTTTAACCAAAACAACGAGTCAGTTTATTGGTCAACTAAAGCTGAAAATTATTTGAATAAAGTAGTAATACAGTTATTAGCTAGGTACAGATATAAAGATTTAAAGTAAGGATGAAACTTACATATGTGGATGAAAATGAACTCAGTCTCTTGTATCGTTGAAGGCCTCATTTGCTTGAGGGTTCTTTCACTACAGTTTAAACTTGAAATTAGTTTTAACATCTAATTGGTTACCTACATAGGTAAGTCTATGTCAGTCGAAGAATAAGGGATAAGCCAGGCAGGACTGAGATGAGAAAGAGTTGTGAACTTGTGGAATTTTCTTTCACTGAAAGCAATGGGGCTAGCTTGTTAGAAATGTCTAAGAGGGAGCTGGATGTGGCCCTTGCAGCTAAGGGGATCTAGGAGTATGGAGGGAAAGCGGGAGTGGGATACTGAAACTGCATGATCATATGGAATGGTGGCACAGACACAGAAGGGCCGAATAGCCTACTCCTGCACCTATTTTCTTTGTTTCTACAGGTAGACTTGGTAAATAGAGCAACTTCAGGGAACAAATTAAAGTATATTTCATTATTGTTTCTGCTGATATGGCATTGAAAACTGCAAGGAATCCTTTCCAAAAAAAGCAGAAGAGGGTTTATTGGCACTTTCATTTTCTACAACCCATGGTCTCAGAGAGAAAACTACAACTCTCACTGTACACTAGAGCTGGTGGCTGTGGCTTCATACAAAATAGTTGTTCACAGCCAGTCTTAGACATAATAACTTTAGCATGGCTGCTATCCCAAAACTGGTTTCCATATTGGGTTGGCTGGGTTTGGGGCACAGATCTCATCATTTGTCTTTTTGGTCAATGTAGTTCACTTTTGACTGTCTCAGTCATTAGCTTGGATAGTTGTCATTGTCAGGCTGTGGTGAGCTAGGTCGGGCTATTCATAACTCCAGAGGGACCAATGGCAAGATGTCCTGTTTACTCTAGGAAGTGTTTTCTTTGTTCTTTATCCTAAGGTAAAGACAGGTTTAGACAGAGGATCTGTATTGGCGCAGGCTTGGAGGGCCGAAGGGCCTGTTCCTGTACTATAATTATCTTTGTTCTTTGTTCTATTCATTGGATTTCAAAAGGTCTCTTGTGATTTCTGGCTGAACTAAGTGCAATCTTCCACCAATAACAAATGAAATTTACAAAGGTAGTCATGAGACCTCTGGGAGCCATTTTGCAAGATTCTTTGTCTGACTTGAAGACAGGTCAGCTTTCTTTGCAAAGTTTATAAAATTAATTTATGCAGTCATGACACTAACTCTATTTTAAAGTGACAGATGATGTTTTAATCAGTGGATTAGTGTACTTTGAAAGACACTGCCATATTCTGCCAATGATATCCGATTAACAGACTAATCAACAGATGGTAAATATATAAATGTGTTCTTCTCTTGGTGATTGCTTCCATGTAGTGGGATTTCAGGGGGACAAGGTGCTTGTCCAAGGTTTAACTGCAAGGACAAATTCGACAACAGCACACTCTGGGGCCACAGCACTGATGCACACGTTCAGTAAAGGAGACCCACCTTCTCCTGTGTCAGGGACGACTTGAAGATGAATGCTGTGAGGCAGCCAGACAGTATCATTCTGCTTGCTCCATTAAAAAGGGTCCTCACATGCCTGGCATGTCAAGGCTGTCAGCATTTGTATTGCCAACCTGCTATGAATGAATGCCTCTATAAAGGAAGAACAGCTTATCATCAGTATGAAGAAACCACGAACAGGGTTTCTGGTAACATCAATTGTGGGGACGAAATCTTCAACTAATACAAAAGAAGAAATCTTTTATATATATTTAACAGCCATACATATTTTTACATTGACATTTGGTGTAATAGCACATAGATGATACAATAGAATGATGATATTCACGGCATCCCACTTTAATTCAATTCAATTCAATTTTCAGATGTTTACCTGAATGTGCACATTATTGCTTGTTGCATACGTAAAATGAAAAGTGAATACCAAATCCTAAATGAGCTTACAATGGTACTCAGCATTGAGGGTGAGGAGATTCCTGCCTTTAGTATTAACCTAAACTCGGTGAGGGGATGGGGTAATGGGGAGGCTTTCCCAGTACTCAGCGGATATAAAGAAACAAGGTGCTGATTTCAGGGGTGGTTTTCTGCTGGCATTCAGTTGCCTCCTATCCACCTTGGCACCTAAGATAAAAAGCTAAAAGTGCTGTGAATGTACAGGTGAGACTTCAGTTGGGTAGATATGATTAACCCATTAAGAAACCATGCCTCTTGCTCTCTGACTCGTGCTGTATGACCTGCAATTCTATTTTTAGCTTGGATTTCTAGCATTTTTCAGTCCATTTCTTTCTCCACTCACTGATTCGGTATAGCTATGATTCTTCTATTGTGAATTGAGTTGCATAAGTGCCCAGCAACTCATTTTTACTTTGTTGTAACAGATACAGAGGTCAAGATGGAAAGGTAATGGCCTAGTGGTATTATTGCTGACTTATTAATTCAGGGACCCGGGTAATGTTCTGGGGACACAGGTTCAAATTCCACTGTGGGAGATGGTGGAATTTGAATGCATTTAAAAACAAATTTGGAATTAACAGTATAATGATGACCATAATACCATTGTGGATTGTCAGGGGGGGAAAGCCCATCTGGTTCACTAAGGTACTTTAGGGGAGGGAACTACCATCCTTACCTGGTTTGGCCTACATGTGACTCCAGACCCACAGCAATGTGGTTGGATTGACCCCTCTCAGCCCTCTGGGCAATAAATATTGGTTTAACCAGACACCCTCATACTGCAAATAAATACATTAATATAAATAAATGAACTGCTTCATCACATCATTACACACAGTTACAATAGATCTTCAGCATATAATAGTTGCAACTGCTTACACCCAGCTGATCAGCCGGTCACATGAACCTCCTCCTACCATACTTCATCTAAATTCCACCAATATATCCTTCTTATCCTTTATCCATTGTCTGTTTATCTAGCTGCACCATAATGCAGGCACTGAAAACCTGAAATAAGCACAGAGAATGCTGGAGAAACTCAACAGGTATTGCAGCATCTGTGGAGAGAGAAACCAAATTCGTATTTTGAGTTAGTATGACTTTCAGACTGGAAAGGTGTTGGAAAACTGGTTAGTTTTTACACTTTTGACAGAGGCAGAGGAGGTAGCTGGAGGGCAGAGGGTAGAGAGGCCCTTTCAGCTCAGAAGAACAGTTGTCCTAGCTCGAAATCTTAACTTTTGGTTCTTTCTCATTGCTGCTGCGGCACCTGCTGAGTTTCTCTGTCTTTGAGTCTGTTTTTTACCGCAGCCATTTACAGAGTCCTATGTTCTTATCACTCTGAAAGAAAATGATTATTTTGAATTCCTTGTTTGATTTACTTTCATTTGTGATGTGTTGTTCTTTATAATTTTAAATATTCTATTTATGTTTTTGTTATTTGTTAATGGGGTGTGGGTGCCGTTGGCTGGGCCAACATTTATTGCCCATCTTTAATTGCCCAGACAACAGTTAAAAGTCAATCACATTGCTGTGCGTCTCGAGTTACACGTAGGCCAGACCAGGTAAGGACCACAACTTCCTTCTCAAAACGACATTAATGAACATCTCTCCCCCAAAAACATCCTGCTTAAAATTTGAAAGCTCTCCATAGATCAGCTTCTAGAGAAAAGAAAAAGAAAGACATATTTATATCATGTCCTACATGAACTCAGAGCATTATAGCCAATTAAATACTTTTTGATGTGTACTCAATGCTAGTTTTTAGGAAATGCAGGAGCAGACTTTTACACAGCAAAAACTCATATTCAGGAATGTAATAATGACAAGGGTTTTGTTTTTAAATCATGGCTGAACAAGAATAAAATATTGCCCAGGGTTAATTTCTGACATTACTGTTCCTGATAGATATAACCTCTCAGTTCTCGGAGAGTGGGCAGTGGAATCACATCGATAAGCTGTTTCATTGCTCCATTTGTTTGTCACTATAAGAGGTCAAAATATGCCTTAATGCTTCAAATTCTTACCCACGCCCTCCCGCACCCCACAAATGAAAAAAAAAGCTTCCAACACTTCCAAAACACACTGTACTATGTATTTTCATATCTGATTATTCACGTATGGAGTCAGCAATGAGCTGATAACTCCTTTTCAATCTCTTCTTCAGTATGTGTATTTATCATGGACTCAGCAGCTTGACTAGAACATGCAAGATTGTGCCATTTGCAAAATCCTCTTTAGCTGGAAGCATTCTGTGCAACTGAATTTCATCCATCATAGTTGCATCCATATGAGAAACAGGACAAATAGCGTACTGGAAAGAAAGGAGTGGAATAGCAGTGCTTGGCCTGAGTGTGGTGCAGTTGGTTAAAAGAAAGGTTCTGTTTGAAGCTCAGCTGCTTGTCTTGTGAATAGTCAGCTGAATAGGCAACTGTGCTGAACAAAGCCAACGTGGAGACAGGATCAGGCTTTAAGTTCAGTTCACAAACAGAGCAGTATTTGCCATGACTACCAGTAACGAATTATTCGATTAATTCTCTAGAGTGTGATTTGAACCTAAAAGTTTATGATTCAGGAGCCAGTTAAGACTGATTACCTGTGCCTAATGCGTGCAGCAAAACTTATGTAAGTCTGTAAAAACTAAGGAGCTAAAACTGCCAGCTCCCTTTAATGAATCTACTTTAACAGTTCGAATTCCAGGATTTGAGCATACTTGGATTAATAGAGGAACTGTACACTGTGTAGTAGATTCAAAGACAGAGCAGGCAACAAGTGTCCTGTTTACCCCCTCCCAGTACCAACAGGGTCCCATGCTAATGGAGTGGCCTCAAGGATATCAGTTGTTCAGCATCTGTAGGCATACTGCCAGCATAATATGTCAGACTGCCTACCACAACTACATAGAACAATGGTAATTAGCTGGCTGGAGTCATAATGGTAATAACTGATGAATAAAAACATAACTACTGGAAGTTGTTGCTGAAACAGTAAAATGGGTATTCACTCTGCTGATGTAGAGCTTAATTTTCCAATCTTTGTAATGGTTACCAAACATGTGTGCTAAAAGTCACATCTAGAGCATATTCTGGCAAAGCTGGGAGACAGGGACACAGCTGGCAACAAGTGCCAAGTGTAATTTACCACTGGTCACAGGAGTAATCATTCGAGAAGAACAGGGGGTACAGAAGTTCAACTACCTACCAAGCTAGCGTTAATGGAGCAGGTTTCAGGCTGCCAGAGAAGGTTATGCACAGCAGATCCCTGATGTGGAATAATGTTGACTTCAACCATTGTGCAACCAAGAAATAACATGTATTGATTTTCTTTTACTTTGACTGTTGGCTTTTGAAAAGTACAAGGGTAAGATTGCAAAGCTGATGCAAAGCTGTTATCAAAATAGCTAATCAATTACCAGGATCTACTTTGAGGGTTTCAGCTCCAATAAATTCTATTAAACATCTATAGATCAATGGAAGTTCTGGAATCAGAGCTGACTGTAGGCTGTTCAGTTTTACAGTGACACAGCTAGCCAATTAAATGATTGTTTACAATTTTGTGGCGTCAATTAATCCAAATAGATATTCTATTTGACTCAGTGCAGAAAGCTAGCCTACTAGTAATGGACAAGATCCGAAAATCAACTTTAAAGGGCTGTGTGCAATTGAAGATGTGGCTTGAGCTTTTATCAGGGTCTGGCACAAATTTAAAATATTAGACATCTTTGCACACTTAGAGCAAGGTAAAGGGGGAAAGTAATGTGACAATTAAGTTGAAGGTAGATGGAATTTGTTTTGAAGCTACAGAATTTATTGTGTCATTATATAGTAGACGGATGCAGTTATGGTTTCATGGCTGTCCAGTTACATGAGATGCACCACATCATGTTCACATTTAAGATTGAGATCTCTATGGTTAAGACAGCATGCCGACACATTAAAGAGGCCTCAAAGAATCTCAATGGCATCATGGACAGAGTTGGAAGGAAAGGCTAAGTGGTTAGCACTGCCACCTCACAGAACCAGGGACCCAGGTTCAATTCCAGCCTCAGGCAACTGTCCGTGTGGTTTCAACATTCTCCCCATGTTTGCATGAGTTTCCTTCCAGTTTCCTCCTGCTGTCTGAAGGTGTGCAGATTAGGTGAATTGACTGTGTTAAATTGCCTATTGTGTCCAGGGATGTGTAGGTTAGGTGGATTACCCATGGGGAATGCTGTTTTACAGGAACGGGTTGGGGGGTGAGTCTGGGTGGGATGCTCTTCGGAGACTTGGTGTGGATTTGTTGAACCAAATGGCCTGTTTCTGCACTGTAGGGGTTCTATAAGTTAAGGCTATTTTTGATTAAAATCTTCAAGATCTTTAAAATGCTGAGATGAAGATTTGATGGAAACATAAGACTTAGATTGCCAGTTCAGATTTAGAAAACAAATGGATTCAGCTAGAAACAGGAAAAGATAACCTTACATTTGGGGGAGTGATGATTTTGTGGAACACTCCAAAACTCCAGTTGACGTATCAACTAGCCTATTCAGAAAAAAGTTGGATGAGCACCTGGTTCAGTATAGGATTAGTGTTTTATGCAAAATATATTGGGCTTGAAATGATCAAATATTGCAAACTGGTGCTGGAGGGAGGAGAAACAGTCTTATCAGTAAATCGCAGATACCTGGGTTACACACTGAAGGCATAGCAATGGGAAATCCGGTGTTTCTTTTCTTGTTTATCCTTTGAAGACCTTGCCTGAGGAATTAAAACATTGTGGTCTTTGTAGGGTCTGTGGAAAGAGCTGTCAGAAGTTTCTTTAACGAGCCATTCCTCTCAGTTGTAACTGATCCTCTTTATTTTCACTGAATAATTGAACTACTGTCTTATCTCCTTTTCATGATTCTGTTTACATAAGGGGATTACATACAAGCAGTATCTTCATCCAGGTATTCTTCCTAATGCAAGCATTTGTGAAATTCATGATATTTTCAGTTACTAAGCATATCTATGCAGTGTCCTTCCCCATAGCCAGGACCATTCATTTTATAAACCTAACCTTCCTGTTTATTTGGACATAGATACCACTATGAGAGTTTATTGGGGCATCAGTACTGCACCCTAGGGTTCCAAAACTCAATTTCCTACTTCACTGAATACTTAACAATGGCTGTTCCCATGATGTGATGATTTAATTCTTCAGTCTTATTGAAGCGAGATTTGCATCATTCACGTAGCCAAGAAGGCAAGAAGGTGTTTTTGCAGCTGTTAAGTGGCACCCTTATATTGTGGTAGCTTGTAATAAACGATGTACATCAAGATCCCACAGACAGTAGTGTGTTCACCAATTTTAGTAGCAGTGGTTGAGGGATATATATTGGCCAGAAGGCTGGAGAGAACTCCACAGATCTTACTTGAACATTTGCTTCTGCTTGCCTCATCCCAATATCACTAAATAAAATCCAATGTTTACAAATGTAGCTAATGTGACAATATCTAGACAGTCTGGTTTGTGATGTTAATTGTGGAAAAGAGTCAGGAAGTCAGTGCTCAATCCCTGACTCTTTTTCACAATACTGACCTTAGAGATTCACCAGAACAGGTATATGGGGCTTAGATTAACATCAGATCAAGAGATGTCACCTCCAACAATACTGTGTTCCATCACTTGTGCATCTGTCTTGATTGTTGTGTGATCCAGCCCAGCAATGGAAATGGAATCCAAAACCTTATGGTTCAAAGATGAGAGGGCTACCAATTGACAACAGTGACACTGCAAATGAAACCTTTATTTTACCATTCATTTGAAAGATGATCCTTCTGAAAGGGCAGCACTTCCTTGGTACTGTTCTGGAGTGTCAGTTTACGTTTTGTTTTCAAGTCTTTCGAATAAGATTTAAAGTCAGAGGTTGGAGTTTTCCCAACTGTTCCATGGTAGATGAGAGACTGGGTAATAAGTAAGCGTGCTTCTTCAGGGAACAGAGCTAAGGTAAGAGTGACTGCCCTTGAAATCAAGGCAGCATTTGAACAAGTATAGCATCGAGAAGCTGCTATGGACCAGACCAGAGCCTCTCAAAATATTTTAAAAAGGTAGCCTAGACCCGAACTTATTCTTATTTTAAAGGTAAGTGTAAAGTGCTATGTTTCAGATTTGATGCAACTGGTCAAACTGCTCAAAACACAATTTGTTCAAACACTATAGTTAAAATACAACAAAAGACAGAAGAACTTAGAATAACATAGCTCTATTGGAATACTTAACAGAATAATAGATGCATTAACTATTACTAATTAACTGTTCCAATTGATTAACATCTCATTAACACATCCTTTGGCAAAAAGGCAAATTCAGAAATCAGATTTTGTCATATGCAATGTGCACAGTTGGAAGAGAAACCCCTACTTCTAGCTGTAACTTTGAGAGGGATTTCATCAAGACTCCAGCAGCTTCTGCTGAATCTAAGTCTTTAAAAAACTCACTGGAAATCCTGGTCTTATGTAAAGATGAAATGTGATGGTTCAATTAGTATGCTTAAGAGTTACAAGTTAGCTAGGAAGGACTTAAACAGAGAGCTAAGAAGAGCCAGCAGGGGACATGAGAAGTCTTTGGTAGGTAAGATCAAGGAAAACCCTAAAGATTTCTATAGGTATATTAGGAATAAAGAAATGACTAGTGTAAGAGTAGGGCCAGTTAAGGACAGTAGTGGGAAGTTGTGCATGGAGTCCAAAGAGATAGGAGAGGAACTAAATGAGCATTTTTTTGTCAGTATCCACACTGGAAAAAGATAATGTTGTCTAGGAGAATATTGAGATACAGGCTATTAGACTAGACAGGTTTGAGGTTCATAAGGAGGAGATTTTAGCAATTCTGGAAAGTGTGAAAATAGAGAAGTCCCCAGGGCTGGATGGGATTTATCCTAGGATTCTCTGGGAAGCCAGGGAGGAGATTGCAGAACTTTTGTCAACAGGAGTAATTCTAGAAGACTGGAGGATAGCAAATGTTGTCCCCCAATTGAAGAAGGGGAGCAGAGACAACCCTGGTAACGATAGACCAGTGAGCCTATGGAATATATTGAAGTTAATTTGGCAGTTATGTCGTTAACTTAGTGGTGTAGCGCATGCAGGGGATTATGTTATAGGGCTCAGGTAAAAATAATGGTAGCACATTATGATAGGACAGTTAAATCATGTGATAAGTGAGCTAATGCAAAAGACGATGGTGGTGTAACTTGATAGGTTAAGTGTAAGCAGTAGACCAGTCTGGCAGAAGATGATTTGTTTTGAAAGACAAAGCAAGCTAGTATGATTGGTTATGCTAATGCTACCAGATAAGCATGGGAGCTAGAAAAGTATAAACAGAAGAGGCCCTAAGGGGTGGGGGGTGGGAAGATAGGAAAGGCATTTACTGATTGCCACAGCTTGTATTTGCAAATAAAAGTCAAGCTTCATAAAGGATTTTCTGCATCTCCTGATAATTTTCTCAGAGTATTGGGTGATCTTTCAACAACAAGCCTACTTCTGTTGTGGAAAAAGTGTTGGAAAGGATTATAACAGATAGGATTATTAATCATCTAGAAAGGAATAATTTGATTAAGGATCATCAACATGGTTTTGTGAAGGGTAGCTCGTGCCTCACAAACCTTATTGAGTTCTTTGAGATAATGATCTACCAAACAGGTAGATGATGGTAAAGTGGTTAATGTGGTGTATAAGGATTTCAGTAGGATGTTTGATTAGGTTCACCATGATAGGCTATTGCACAAAATTTGAAGGCATGGGATTGAGGGTGATTTAACGGTTTGGATCAATAATTGGCCAGCTGAAAGGAGACAGAGGGTGGTGGTTGATGGGAAATGTTCATCCTGGAGTTCAGTGACTAGTGGTGTACTGCAAGAACTTGTTTTGGGGCCACTGCTATTTGTCATTTTTTATAAATGACCTAGATGAAGGTATAGAAGGATGGGTTAGTAAATTTGCGGATGACACTAAGGTCAGTGGGGTTGTGGACAGTGCTGAAGGATGTTGCAGGTTACAGAGGGACATAGATAAGCTGCAGAGGTGGCAAATGGAGTTTAATGTGGAAAGGTGTGAGGTGATTCACTTTGGAAGGAGTAAAAGGAATACTGGGTACTGGGCTAATGGTAAGATTCTTGGTCGTTTAAAAGATGAGCAGAGAGATCTCAGTGTCCATGTACACAGATCCCTGAAAGTTGCCACCCAGGTTGATAGGGTTGTTAAGAAGGCATACGGTGTATTAGGTTTTATTGGTAGAGGGATTGAGTTTTGCAGCCATGAGGTCATGTTGCAGCCGCATTTGGAGTATTGCATACATGATGGTCACATTATCAGAAGGATTTGGAAGATTTGGAAAGGGTGCAGAGGAGATTTACCAGGATGTTGCCTGGTATGGAGGGAAGATCTTATGATGAAAGACTAAGGGACTTGAAGCTGTTTTCATTAGAGAGAAGAAGGTTGAAAGGTGACTTAACAGAGACATACAAGATGATCAGAGGATTAGATAGGGTGGACAGTGAGAGCCCTTTTCCTCAGATGGTGATGGCTAGCACAAGGGGACATAGTTTTAAATTGAGGGGTGATAGATTTAGGACAGATGTCAGAGATGGGTTCTTTACTCTGAGAGTAGTAGGGGCGTGGAATGCCCTGCCTGTAACAGTAGTACACTCGCCAACGTTAAGGGCATTTAAATGATCAATTGAAGAAACATATGGATGATAATGGAATAGTGTAGGATAGATTGGCTTCAGATTGGTTTGACAGACCAGTGCAAAACCGAGGGCCGAAGGGCCTGTGCTGCTCTGTAATGTTGTATGTTCTATGTTCCATGTCTGAGAGAGCTGGTCCCACCCAGCCAGGCTGTTTCTATTGTTCCAACTTAAAAAAAAGCCTCACAAACTGTTTACTGTTATCACAGACTACCCAGTACCTACCGTTTAACCTGTCTCTTAACAGAAACGAGGAGAAAATATGCTATTTAAAGCAACAGCCCTAGCAAAAAATGAAACTGGGGAGCAACTCATTTCTGTTTTGAGTCATATCTGGCACAAAGGAAAGAGATTGTTGTTGTTGTTGGATGGAAGTCAATTATCTCAGCTCCCTGACAACTTTCCAGTTCTTCAGAATAGTATCTGGGCCTAAAGTGTATTCAGCTGTTTCATCATTGACCTTCTCTCCATCATAAGGTCAGAAGTGAGATGTTTGTTGATGATTGTACAATGTTTAGCATTATTCACAACTCCTCACATACTGAAATCATCAGTGTCCATGTGTGGTAGGATGATGAAAAGATGAAATTTCATCTTTAAACTGATAAATAGCAAGTATTATTCACAATACTCAAGTTTCAGGATATGACCTGTTTCAACAGAGGAGAATCAAACCATCCCTCATTGACGTTCAATAGCATTGCTATCACTGTATTTTTAAAAAAACATTTTGTGGAACATGGGCATTGCTGACTGGGCCAACATTTATTGCCTGTCCCTAGTTGCCATTGAGAAGGTGGTGGTGAACTGCCTTCTTGAATCGCTGCAGTCCATGTGCTGTAGATAGATGCACAATGCTGTTAGGGAGAGAATTTCAGGATTTTAGCCCTCACTATCAATATCCTGGAGGTTACCATGGATCAGAAATTGAACCAGACTAGCCACATGGCCATAAGAGCAAGTCAAATGCTGAGAATTCTGCATTGAGTCCACTGTCCTTCTATCTCTCTAAAGCCTGTCCACTATCGACAAGGAACAAGCTAGGAATGTGATAGAATACTCCCTAACAACACTGAAGAACATCTAAGAGAGAGGCAGCGGCTTGATTGGCAACCTATCCATCACTTCCAACATTCACACTCTTCACAATGGATGAAGAGTAGAACAACACTTCTCATCTCCCTGATGCCAGTTTGAAATAATTGATCGTTTTAAGATAGACTACAACAACTCACCGAGATTCCTTTGACAGCACCTTCCAAAACCATGATCGCTACCAACTAAATGTGAGGTGTTGCATTTTGGTCAGAGCAAGACTTATATAGTTAATGGTAGGGTCATGGGTTGTGTTGCCAAACAAAGAGACTTTGGGATGTAGGTTCATAGTTCCTTGAAAGTGGAGTCACAGGAAGACAGGGTTGTGAAGAAGGCGTTTGGTACACTTGCCTTTATTGGTCAATGCATTGAGTATAGGAGTTGGGATGTCATGTTGTGGCTATACAAGACATTGGTTAGGCCAATTTTTAGAATATTGCATTCAATTCTTGTCTGTCTGCTATTGAAAAGGTGTTGGTAAACTTGAAAGGGTGCAGAAAACATTTACAAGGATGTTGCCAAGGTTGGAGGGCTTGAGCAATAAGGAAAGGCTCAATAGGCTGGGGCTATTTTCCTTGGAGTGTTGGAAGCTGAGGGGTGACCTTTTAGAGGTTTATAAAATCATCAGGGGCATAGATAGGGTGAATAGTTAAGATCTTTTCCCCAGGGTAAAGAAGATCTAAGGGACAATTCTTTCATGTAGAGAGTGGTGCGTGTTTGGAATGAGCTGCCAGAGGAAGTGATGGAGGCTGGTACAATTACAGCATTTAAAAGGTATCTGGATGGGTATGTGAATGGGAAGAGTTTAGAGGGATATGGCCCAAGTGCTGGCAAATAGGACTAGATTAGGTTGGGATATCTGGTTGGCATAGACAAATTAGACTGAAGGGTCTGTCTCTGTGCTGTACATCTCTATGACTCTATGACTCTAAGTCCAGAATTAGAGGGCATAGGTTTAAGATGAGAGGGAAAAGACATAAAAGGGATCTAAGGGGTAATGTTTTCATGCAGAGGGTGGTGCATGTATGGAATGAATTGTCAGGGAAAGTGGTGGAGGCTGGTACAATTACAGCATTTGAAAGGCAGCTGGATGAGTACAGGTATAGGAAGGGTTTAGAGGGATATGGGTCAAGTGCTGGCAAATGGGACAATGGGCAGATCTGTTTCTGTACTATGCAACTCTGTGTCTCTGTAGGGGAAAGGGTAAGACCATCTCTAAGTTCTTCTCCAAGTCCTATACCATCCCATCTTGGAACTATATTACCATTCCTTCACTGTCATTGGATCAAAGACTTAGAACTCCCTTCCTAACAGCATCCCTACATTCCAATGACTACAGTAGTTCAAGAGGGCAGCTCAGCACCACATGTCAATGACAATTAGAATGAGAAATAGATACTGGCATAGCAGTGATGTCCACATCCCTCAAACAAATAACAAAAATATCTAGTTGCACTCATTGTAATCTTCTGATGCAATTAAGGTAACTGGAAGTTTTAGAATCAATTTGCACAACTTGTCATGGATTGGATCCACAATGTTACAAGAATCATTAAGTTTTTGTACCCATTTTGTTATACCCCTTATCACATCAAGTGGTTTGGATAAAGTTTATTCACTAATAAAGTAGCACATGAAGAAGATTTCAGAGTAACGACTGGTTAAGGATTGTATGGGGAAAGAGTGTCTAATGGTACCAGTTTTTGATTGTTCAAACAGGTACTCAAGGTAAGCTGAACTGCTTCATCCTCCACTGTAAATATCAGTGGTTCTATCATTTCCTAAAAGGCTATTGCTTGCCACAAACTATTTTCAACCAATTTATTGACAAAAAGAAGTTGCAATTTTACACAGAAATGGTCTTTGAAATGTTCCTAGGTGCAAGAGCCTTAGTCACGTACCCGGAGTGTCTTTGAACAGCTGATTCTCTTCAATGAAACCTGGCTGATCTGGTGACATGACAGCTATTTTTCATAACAGCCCTCATTGCATTTTTATGAATTTTGAAAGGAGCTGGTGGTGGTATTTGAAAGTCAGCAGTGTGAGACCCCAACCAAATACCAAAGCCAGGAGTCACCTTTCTTTGATAGTTTCGTACCTATGAATTTAAATTCTGAACAGATAAAAAATATCCTAGAGTATTAATCACAGAAAAGCTAGTAACCTGTTGTTCAAATGTGATACAGAGAGAGACAGACATACAGAGAGAGAGAAGTCGAATTTCTTTTCTGCTGGCTTGATTAAGCTTTGCCTACCTGAGAGCTTGATAACACGTACATGTAATGGAATATAGCACTCATTAAAAATCAATCAGTTCACTGGTGCAGTATCAACGCTGGTTCATGAAGGGGTGAAATTGGTAATTTCACTCACCTACACCTGATTAGCTTTCTGGATTATATGGAAATAAGTGCCAAACTGTTCGTGTTGATAGCACTGGCAAGTCACTCTAGCCGACTGATTTGAAGGTACTGCAGTTTGTAATACTTGCACAAGAACTCAAACCCTGAAATCTGAATACTAATTATTCTGTATAGCATTGAGTACAGAAAGCCCTGATTGTCTAAGGTAAATGAATGGACGAGGAGATCTGTATTTCCATTGAACTGCCTGGAATAGAATCTCCAGTAACTGTTAAAATAATTCAAGGCTTATATGTAGTGAATCAAGCAGCACTAGGCTGCATAGGAAGGAAGCAAGGGTGATATGCACCTAATGGTCTTGCCCAGATTCAGACCCTATAACGTTGCTGGAGTGAAATCCCACACTGTCTCGGCACTTCAGTGACTGACCTGGCAAGGCTTTATTGTACGGTGCTGCTAAACACAGCCTCCCTTAAATGGTGTCAGGACTGATAATAGATGTAGGAGAAAGTGAGGACTGCAGATGCTGGAGATCAGAGCTGAAAATGAGTTGCAGGAAAAGCGCAGCAGGTCAGGCAGCATCCAAGGAACAGGAGAATCGATGTTTTGGGCATGAGCCTTTCTTTGGGAATGAGGAAAGTGTGCCAAGCAGGCTAAGATAAAAGGTAGGGAGGAGGGACTTAGGGGAGTGGCATTGGAAATGCGTTAGGTGGAAGGAGGTTAAGGTGAGGGTGATAAGGTGAGGGTGATAGGCCGGAGTGGGGTGGAGGTGGAGAGGTCAGGAAGAAGATTGCAGGTTAGGAAGGTGGTGCTGGGGACTGAGACAAGGTGGGGGGAGGGGAAATGAGGAAACTGGAGAAATCTGAGTTCATCCCTTGTGGTTGGAGGGTTCCTAGGCGGAAGATGAGGTGCTCTTCCTCCAGCCATCATGTTGCTTTAGTCTGGTGATGGAGGAGTCCAAGGACTTGCATGTCCTAGCCTCTTTCTTCAAAGACTGCCATTTCCCCCAGACGTGATCGACGATGCCCTCCACCGAATCTCCTCCACTTCCCGCTCCTCTGCCCTTGAGCCCCGACCCTCCAATCGCCACCAGGACAGAACCCCACTGGTCCTCACCTACCACCCCACCAACCTCCATTTGCATCGTATCATCCGTCGTCATTTCCGCCACCTCCACTTGGACCCCACCACCAGGGATATATTTCCCTCCCCTCCCCTATCAGTGTTCCGAAAAGACCACTCCCTCCGTGACTCCCTCGTCAGGTCCACACCCCCCACCAACCCAACCTCCACTCCCGGCAACCGCAAGAAATGCAAAACTTGCGCCCACACCTCCCCCCTTACTTCCCTCCAAGGCCCCAAGGGATCCTTCCATATCCGCCACAAATTCACCTGTACCTCCACACACATCATTTACTGCATCCGCTGCACCTGATGTGGCCTCCTCTATATTGGGGAGACAGGCTGCCTACTTGCGAACGTTTCAGAGAACACCTCTGGGACACCCGGACCAACCAACCCAACCACCCTGTGGCTCAATACTTCAACTCCCCCTCCCACTCCACCAAGGACATGCAGGTCCTTGGATTCCTCCATTGCCAGACCATAGCAACAGGACGGCTGGAGGAAGAGCACCTCATCTTCAGCCTAGGAACCCTCCAACCCCAAGGGATGAACTCAGATTTCTCCAGTTTCCTCATTTCTCCTCCCCCCACCTTGTCTCAGTCCCAAACCCTTGAACTCAGCACCACCTTCCTAACCTGCAATCGCTTCCTGATCTCTCCGCCCCCACCCCCACTCTGGCCTATCACCCTCACCTTAACCTCCTTCCACCGATCGCATTTCCAACGCCCCTCCCCCAAGTCCCTCCTCCCTACCTTTTATCTTAGCCTGCTGGACACACTTTCCTCATTCCTGAAGAAGGGCTCATGCCCAAAACGTCGCTTTTCCTGCTCCTTGGATGCTGCTTGACCTGCTGCGCTTTTCCAGCAACACATTTTCAGCTCTGATAATAGATGTAGACTGCCTGCACTCCTTTTGCATTATCAGTCATCCCCAGTGGCAATGACAGATTGCAAAAGACTGCAATGAATCATGCAGAGGGTCATGTTTTTTTTAATCTTGACCCCATCCCACACACACACACACATACACGTGCACGCGCACTCTTATCCCACATCTATGAATTTAACCTACTGGGCAGCTGCGAAGGACAGAAGCAGAGTTAAGTGGGATCTTTTTTTCAATAATCAGAACTTGCCTGCTATGCGACCATAGACATGAGCAGAGAATCCCACCAGCTCAACAAATGCTCCTCACCCTCCTCCATCCACGATTGCAAAAAGCTCTGTGATGTCTCTAAGGCTCTGAATGCCATTTCTTCCACTTCAATGATAACCTCTTGCCAACATTACACCAGATAGTTGCTTTTTCTCTCTGTTCTCAATAAAGAAAGTGAATCCATGAGGCAGAGTTGATACAAACAAAGCCTTGACTTAAAATGAGGTAGGCCTCATGCTAGCCATGTCAAGTGGATTTGCCACTCATTTCAGAACCCAGCTTCCCAATTGCTACCTGTTTCAAAACCAGAGCTAAATATTCATGAATGCAGAGCCATTCAGGAAGAATCTGTAAGTCACTAAAATTCCAGGCATGCATTACAAAAAACTGCAAATGCATGGGAATGTGTCATGTATATATTGCATTGAAGAAAGGATTAGAAAGATAGAGAGTTGAAAATGAAACTGGTTACCTTATGTTGAAAATTTAAAAGCACTTGAAATAATCAAATCATCTACCCCTTGCCTCATTTTGGAGAGATTTGGGGTAGTCCTGATACAACTTTGCAGGATCAAATGCTTCACTTGTATGGATCAACACAATTTACTTTTACCAGGCTCACTGATAGTTGTAAGGTATTTGTATGAGTGACTGCATCATTCCAGGTCAACCATGATCAAAGTACATCTGTTTGCCCTCTCCAAGCTTAGAGAACCTTCTGGAAATATTCCCTCACAACTTACAGAAGCAATTCTTCTCTCCCTTTACAGTGAGCTAACTGATCTGCATTTCCAAGGCAACACCAATTTTACTCGTTACCCAGGCAACCTGTGACTCCTCTGTTACCCAGGCAACTTCCATTCTGCTGTTACTGAAACAACTTCCATCTCCATATTGCTCTTGTTAATGACAGAATCCGTTCAGGGATTGACATGAACAGCCACCACTGAAAGATTTGAGTGAGTGTCAATTCTACAACTTAAAATCTTGACTATCTGGTTGAATGAGGAGTCAGTAACTGTGTTGCTCAAAGATGAACTTTAATATGGACTTATGAGTAGTGCCAACATGTGGAACATGACTTTTAATCCATTTTGCACCAATTTATGGAATGACAATAAAGAAAACAAAAGGCTGTTAGATTCAGTCTGCTAGGATCAATAAACAAATGTAAAAGCTTTCTCTTTAGATTGTGTGGAACTCTTGTTCATGTTGTTCTGCTACTTTCCTTAATAAACATCCATCTTCCAGCTTCACCCATCTATTAAGTTGACCCACAAAAGTGTTTAAATTTTTTTCAGGCAGTAGCTTTTAGCCAGCAATGATTGCTACATAGTTGCAAATAATTATTGCGATTGTTTATTTCATTAACATGCAATAAGACACCATTTCACAGCCAATAATACTATCACTAATTATCACAGTTTTTACAAATAGTCTGTATTTGTAACTTGAAACATCTTTGGGATTGTTGCATTTGTTGGGATTACTACATTGTGATCCCATCCTTAGCAATGTAACCTCTCTGGAGTTGGAACTTAAGCCATTGTTCAAGGAGACCCTTACCTAGCTGGTACAGCTTGAGCCATTAGCTGCTGACAGAGCTACTCAGCAAGAATTCACTGAGCAGAACTTCAACTGAGCAAACCATCCTCCCTGCCATTAACAATCATGGCTAACATCTGTCCAGTTTTATCGTTAACAATAATTTCCCAATGAGCAGAAGTGCTTTAATGCCACCTTGGGATCAGGAACCACAATGGGAACATCTCTGCAAGCAAAGCCTTCAAGAAGCATCTTGGTGTCATTGGTTTATAGAAAAGCCTACACATTATTCATCACTAAAGTGTGACCCGTATTGTTCACTTGAAATGCTATCCCAGTCTCTCCAACTTGGGAACTATGAGAGTCTTACCCATCTGGCTAAAGCAAGAGCTTCTGAGAGGCTCCTTATCATTGACCAGTTCGGTCTTGAGAAGACCCGGCTGCAAACTGCATCAGTTCAGCGGCTGGCACATCAGCTATGTGTACCTTTGGGTGAAAAAATGAGCATTGGTTCAGAGTTTGCAGATGTGTTGTCATCATGCAAGGTAAAGCCATTTTCTATCCCACTGTGAGCAGTGGGTGCACCTCAGCATTTCTATCCAACTGTGGGACAGTAGACTGTATGCATCAGTGGGTCAAGCTGAGTGAAACCCCCATCCATTGGAACTTTCATTCTACTATAAAGGAAGTGTGTTAAAGATTCATGGTCTTGGTATGAGCATGCCTGAGAGGCATGATTTCTTGTGTTTGTCTCACACTGTGTTCAATTGGAAAACATATCAAAAGAATAAAATGCTCAAAGGTTGACTATGAGTATCTATACCTTGCTTGAGAAGCAAACACAGTAATATAATTGACTCCACCATGCTATCTGATGAGCATTGGAAGCACTCTGGCAAGCAGCCCAATGACTTGATCCATTGCTATTCATGGAAACAATTCTTTTTCCAAATGGTCACAACTTTGAAGTCTGCCTCTTTGTCCTTTTCAGCAGAGCTAGTCTGTGATCAACATGCCCAGATAGCTTCCCCCAGTTCTCCTTGCGCCTTATTTGCACTAATATCCCAGTGCATTCCTTTACGCTCTCTATCACAATTTCAGGAAATGGCAGTTCTATGCTGGTGTTTCACAGGGTAAGAGTGAACGATCTCAGTTTCATCTTCATTTTGTCTGGCAGAAGCATCTCACAGAGCCCTGAGAAAGGGGAGTGAGGGGCTTAGAACTGGGTAAGCTGTGGTTCATTTGATTGCCAAATTGTTTTTAACTTGGGCGATTCTGAGTTCAAGTCCCACTCCAGAATCTTGGGCACAAAAACCTAGGCTGACACGTAGGAGCAGAAGCAATCTATTTGGCCCCTCGACTCTCTTCTCTTTTCAAGGATCATAGTTGAACTCTTTGCAGTTTGAATTCCACGTTTCCATCTTCACTATGCTCCAGTGCAGTACTGAGGGGGTACTTCAGTATAGGAGTGAAGCATTAAAGTCGAGGTCACATTTGGTCACTCAGCTGGAAGGGTCATGTGACACTATATCAAAGAAAAACTGCCCTGGCTTATATGTTTCCCTGAATTGACATCATGAAAACAGACAACTTGGTCATTAATATATATTGCTATGTGTCAGGTCTTTCTGAGCTTCAATTAAATGTCGTGTTGCAATTACATTACCACAGTGATGACATTTCAAAAATACTTCATTCGCTTTGTGATTTCTGAAGGTAGTGCAAGGTGCTCAGTAACTTTAAGTCTTTTTCTTTCTTTGAATGGCAACTTGGCAGGTCCCACACACAACTCTGTCACACCTGGTTGATATGTTTGGCAAGTGTTGCAGGTGTGACGCAGAAATAAAAGAGGTTCTCAAACTTTCCAGTGTAATGCATCTTCAGTGTTGTAATCTCTGCCAATGTCATGACATTATGTCAATAGCAGCCTCTTCCATTGAGATGAGAGTACATTGGCAGTACCTATATAACTGTATTGTCTGCTTCCTCTTGTCTTCCAGCTTCTCCTGAAAGAAGAGCAACCACAGATAAATGTTCCCTAAGATAGCAAGGTCAACCCTTGTCATGTACGAATCAGCATTGACAGGCAGCATAGCCCAGACACAGAAGTAGCTGTGAGGGCAGTAACTGGTTTGAAGGCTGTGAGTAAAGCATTTAGGGAGTGCAGTCAAATCTTCATTTTTGGATAACAGGATGCAGGACAGGGAATGATTGATTGTGAAGGACTGTACAATTATGAACAAGTGAAGGAAAACTCGCATTTGTGTAACTTTCTTACTGCTGAATGTTTCAAAGCACTTGCAGCCAATGAAATTCATTTGAACTGCGCTAATGCAGGAAACATAGCACCAATTGTCAGCAAAGTGATAATGATAAGATAATTGAGTTGTTTTAAAGTCTCATCCAAAAGACAACATCTCTGTATGTGCAATTAACCCTCAGTGCTGCACTGCAAGGTCAACTTTGATTAATGTGCTCAAGCCCTGGGCTGAGAATGGAACCTATAACATTGTGATACAGAGGCGTGTGTGTCACCAGCTGAGGCATAGTCAGCACACACGAAGGGGTGTTTTCCCCAATTTTATTCATAACGGGAAGTACAACTGTGAGTAGTTATGAAATGTTCACTTTATGTAAGCTACAGGGACTCGGTAGTGGCTTTTACATCGATCCAAAGAGGCAGATAGGGTAATAATTTAATGTGTCATCCAAAGGACAATAGCACCAAAAGTGCAGCACTTCCTTATTATTGCGCTGGAGCTTCAGCTTCGATTTTTGTGCTGAAGTGTGACTTGAAACTGGCATCTTACAGTGACTTGGGGACTGAGTCACAGCTGACCCCAGCAAGGTGTGCGATGTAAAGGCCATTTGCATTTTCATGGTCCAGATGGATAAGCTTACTCCAATTTCCTCTTCTATTCTGAGAATGAAGACAGGCCTAACCCTCAGCACCACAATCTCCACCTTGGGTTAGGGCAATGAGGGAGGTCTTAAATCCAGCCCAGCCAGCACAGTGATTGAATCCTGTGCTGTTGGCTCCATTCTGGTTCACATTGGCTGTCTTGCTCACCAAGGAGTCTGTGTTGTTTTAGCAACGTGCTCTTTTATATTCATGTTGTGGGTTGCAGCTTTGAATAGTGATGATATTCTATTCATCTTGTAACTGACTAGAACTCTCCTGCTCTTGACACCTGCCATTAGTGATTGTTGGAAGGATTGACAAGTTGATACTCAATCTATTTGGCTGCATTCTGAATGCACTTCATGTGGCCAGCAAATCCTGAAGTAGGATTCAGGGATATTTCAGGCTCAGGAATAGCATTGCTACTAACTGCATCACAATGTTTCCATTTGACAACATGTGCTAGCACCAACTGACCATGTGTGAGAGAGATAGAGTCATAGAATTATACAGCACAGATACAGGCCCTTCAATCCACCTCTCCACACTGACCAGCCATCCTAAACTGATCTAATCCCAATTGCCAGCATTAGGCCATGTCCCTCTAAACCCTTCCTATTCATATGCCCATCCAGATGCCTTTTAAATGTTGTAATTGTACTGGCCTACACCACTTCCTCTGGCAGCTTGTTTCGTCCACACACCTGCCTCTGCGTTAAAAAGTTGCCCCTTTCAAATCTTTCCCCTCTCACCTTAAACCTATATCCTCTAGTTTCGGACTGCCCTATCCTGGGAAAATATCTTGGCTGTTCACCTTAGCCATGCCCCTTGTGATTTTATGGATGTCTTTCAGGTCACCTCTCAGCCTCTGATGCTTCAAGGGAAAAAAAGCCTCAGCCTATTCAACCTCTCCCTATGATTTCTTTCCTGTTTCAAAACTTTCCCCAACATCACCTCCACAGTTAAATCCAAACAATATTGGCTCAGTTGTAACTCTTCTTCAATTCAGACATCTTCTGGCAACCTATTCCTCGCTACTGAAGGGGTTGGTGTGAGGCTACCCAATCCCTCACCAAGTTCAACGTGAATACCATTCTTCTCGCAGCTCTACATTCAGACATCAGCAATGACTCTCTTCATTTCACGTGCACATACCATTTATTAGGAAACTGCAGTCAATCTTGGGGTTGGTCAAAGCTCATGCTGCTACAATGCTGCTGTGTTTGAGATGAGATTTGGACATGAGAAGGTTTATTTGAATGTTTCCGCAGCATCTTTTCAGATGAGGTGCCAGTTCAGAGTCTAAAATCTCACTGCCTCAGCCACGAAACCATAGAAGTCTGAATGAAAAGAACATGAAACCTATTTCTAACCAACTCTGACTGCATCCAAGGATCACTTTAAATAATTGTGTGTAACAGTTGTGGTCTTTTTTTAACGTTGCAGAAGTAATGATGGCAACACAGATTGATACAAAAATTATCATAGAATCCCTCAGTGTGGAAACAAGCCATTTGACCCACAAATTCTCTGAAGAGTATCCCACCCAGACCCATTCCCCTAACTAATGCACCCAACCTACACACCCCTGAACACTATGGGAAATTCATCTAACCTGCAGGCTTTGGACTGTGGGAAATTGGAGCACCCAGAGAAAACCTGCGCAGACACAGGAAGAATGTGCAAACTCCACACAGAGAGTCGCCCAAGACTGGAATTGAACCCTTGTTCCTAGCACCATGAGGCAACAGTGCTAACCACTGAGCCACCATGCCACTCCAAATTATGCTGGATTTCCAAAGAAAGTCAACTCACTCTTTCTAAAATTCTTTAGCCAGTCTCCCTGTCTGTGTTGGGGATCTAGATGTGGGGAACATCACTGTGACAGTCTGGCGATCTGTGTCTTACTGCATCTGGAAATCTAAACCAGAGGACCTCGATCAGTCAGTAGACCGTTTTCATTTAAAATTCTCACAAATAAAGCAGCAATGAGCTGAAAATCAATCTACCTCAAGTGAGTGCCACATATTGGAAAGCCATCAAGTACATTTGGGAATTAATAATCAAATCTTGACGGACGTTTTGCAAAGGAGATGTTGCAAAAATAATTGAACTTCTGTTGGGAAATTCAGAACTGATCTGTCCAGTTTAGGTAGTTTGCACTTTCAAGTTTGACTATTGCAATGCAATGAGGCTTCTGTATTCTCAGGCTAAGGTGCAATGTGATATAACTTTGTTCCTCTGTCATTAGAAATGTGAAGGAGAGAAAGTTTGATATTTTGGAATTAAGGAATAGGTTTTGATTGAAAGTGTGGCAACTACTTGTAGTTGGCAAATCCTTCAATAGGATCGTGTTCAATGGATCTCTAATACCTGTGGTTTTAACTAACTCCTTTTTCAGAGGAAACCATGTTGAACATTGACTGTTGTATTACATTTGTAGGACAATGGATGGAGGAAAAAGAACAGATATGAACGTATTATCCACCTTGGAACCGAACGTCTCAGACAAAAGGAGAATGGTCCAGTGAAGTCAGTCACATTATTTCACTGATTTATGATTTCCTCAAATGCACATCCTTCTAATCCTGGTTTATTGTGAGCAGAGAATTCAATGTAAGAAGATTCTGCTGTGCTAATGGCCAGCACTGCTTCAAATCAGATTAAGACTGCCCTTACGACCAGGCTGGATGATAAATCTGTTTTTGCAGTCTCACTTTTTAATCTGGATTTAAGACTCATTCATCTTCACTTTTCTCTTTCTTTCATATAAAGCAATTCAGATCAAAAGAAAAAGACTATAAGAATCAAGACCTTTTAATAAGTGGTACTTTTATAGAGTAGGCGTAGGATTTTTGATGGAGTTATGAAGGATAGCATAAGGACATCTCAGCAGGGAAGCTGTTTTCATTCTCTCTCTCTGGAAAAAAACACATAATCAGCCCATGCAAACATGTCAAAGGCTCCTGTTTCAAGCTTTTCTGTTAATATTCATACAGCATTGTGGACACAATTCTATCTTACTCGCGTGTGCTCAGAACAAAAAATTGTTATTAAAGCATATGATAAATGCAAATCTGCCCTTAAACTACAGTCATGGAAAAGGGCCAGCTGATCACAGTTGGAACCTATTTGTATTCATTTATTTTAAAGATTCAAACAAGAGCTAAAGGGAGAGGCTGAACAGTCGGGGCTATTTTCCTGGAGTGTCAGAGGCTGCAGGGTGATCTTATAGAGGTCTATAAAATCATGAGGGGCATGTATAGGGTAAATAGACAAGGTCTAGATGCATAGGTTTAAGGTGAGATGGAAAAGATTTCAAAGAGACCTATGGGGCAACTTTTTCACGCAGAGGGTGTTGCCTGTATGGTATGAGCTGCCAGAGAAGGTAGTGAAGGCTGGTACAAATACAACATTTAGAATTAGAAACAGGCCCTTATGCCCAACAAGTCCATGCAACCCTCCGAAGAGTATCCCACCTAAACCCATTACTCTATATTTACCCCTAATAACGCACATAACCTACACACCCCTGAACACTGTGGACAATTTTGTTAGGCCAATTCACTCACCTGCACATCTTTGCATTGTGGGGGGAACCTCACACAGACACAGGGAGAATGTGCAAACTCCACACAGACAGTCACCCGAGGCTGGAATCAAGCCCAAGTCCCTGACTCCGTGAGAGAGCAGTGCTAACCACTGAGCCACCGTGGCAGCCCAGATGAACTTAGAAGCCATCTGGATGGATACATGATTGGGAAGGGTTTAGAGGGATATGGGCCAAATACTGGCAAATGGGACTAGATTAATTTAGAATATCTTGTCTGCAATGATGAGTTGGACCAAAGGGTCTGTTTCCATGCTGTACATCTCTATGACTTTATGATTGCCAAAGGATGTACAACCTCCCCACTGGAAGTAGTGTACATTAGTGGGTGTTCAGATACAGGAGCTGCCCACATCAGGTTGTTGTCTTCTTCAGGTGAATAATAGATCCAAGAAAGTGGAGAAAGAACCGGGGAAGATTTTCTAATAGTGCAGCTACTGAGCAGAAGACTGCTGCCAGCAAGATGCACAGTTCTGTATCCTCTACCTTATCTGTCTGTTAATCCTCCTGGATCAGTAAGCTGCTCTCACTTGTCATATACTTTGCCCATCTATTCTACTTATGTGATGGACATAAACTGTTCCTTTTAAAATTAATGGAAATTATTTTAAAGTCTTTTTTTAGTTCTCAGCTGCCTGTTTTACGTAATTAATGTCTCCTGGAACTTAAGAATTTAGAAGACAAACAAAATTCCTGCCAAAAAATGACACAGATTTCTGGAAAATTAAATTTGTTACATGCTTTCTCTCATTCTCCTTGTGTTTTCTAAATACCATGACCCAAAGTGTACCTCCTTTCATTCTGATTTTATTAAATACTGGGGATCACAGAACTCTAAAATTCATTTAGCAACTTGGAACTTTTATAACTGCAGCATTTGGATTGGGAAGGTGATAGCCCAGTGGTATTACCACCAGCCTATTAAGACAGAGACTCAAGTAATGATCTTGGGGCCATTACTTGGCATGGTAGATGGTGAAATTTGAATCCAACAAAGATCTAGAATTAAATGTTTAATCTATTTCTGGGGAAAAACTCACCTGGTTCACCAACATCCTTTAGGGAAGGAAGAGCCAACCTTACCTCGTCTGGCCCATGTGTGACTCCAGATCCACAGCAACTTTTAATTGCTCTCTGGGCAATTAGGGATGGCCAATAAATAGGCAATGATAGCCTGTGAATGAATTAAATAAAAGGCAAGTTGGTGTAATAATATTCTTGCATCACTTAAATGTTACACAAATGTGGATTTGTTTATTTATAAATTGGGTTTTTTTATGGCTAACCAATTAAAGAGTTCAGAGTAATTTCGAGGCATGTCCTATGTCTAGAGTGCTACATAGCAGAGAGACCAAGGCTTGTGTAATGTGATAATTGCTGATTACTTGGATCATTTGCATTTTCAGTTCTTGAATGGACTGTAGTGATTATAACAAAATCAGCCAGGTGAACATCAGAGAATGTGAGTTTCCAGATTGGGGCTGTTAATCTGGTGTAATCAAATATCTCTGGCTGACTAATATAAACAGAAGTGTCAGAGGTTCTGTCCACTCTGTGGCAGCCAGACCAGTGTCGAGTACTATGCACGTGTAAATAAAGGGTGACTTGGTGACAGGAAACCGGCCTCTATGGAGTTGTTTCAGGGATGTCACTCCAAAGGCGATAACACAACTGTCAGGGCATAAGATGTGCCATCCACCTCTACATCGCTTCCTGCTATTGAGTTGTCTTGAATTCTTAAATCTCGGAGTTTGTTCATGGAATTGGATAGGTTCACTCTTCACATTTGATATTCAAAATTATGATAGAATCTCCCTCTCTCTTAGAATCCCCATTTTATCCTTTCATTCCGTCCTTGGGGAGTGAATCACCTTTCCACCAATGACATAACAGTCTGGACAGGAGTAGAATGTGATGAAAATAATTCTGCTACACTGAGAGCCACTCTATGATATATCAACAAAGGCAGGCAAATTAATATGTATCATTATACAGTTCGATTTTTGAACTGCTAACAGTTTCTTTCATTTCAAAAACAAACTAAAATGCTTCCTCATTTATCCCACTCCTGCCAACAATCTTCTCACTGTTGATGATCTGAGTTATGGGGAGCTTCCACAATTTTCAGAAAATCTGCAAGTTAGCGCAGAAATACTGAGTAGACGACTTGGATCAGATGTCAAAAAATGAGAGTTTGGTGTGAAGATTGAGTATATTACTGTTGTCGAATTAATGTGTAAAACTTATGAATGAATTGCTGTGCTGGGGGAACTTGGTAATTGGCCAATATTCTGTTTGAAAGAGAGAAAAATTGCAAGAGAAAGTGCAAAATAAAGCTTCCCATTCCTGTTTTAAATGTGCCTAGTACAAATTATTAAGGCACAGTGAACCATACTTTATTTCTTTCAAGACTTATCTTGTTGGATTAGACCCTGTCCCAAGCTGTGACCACACTCGCAAGTCAAAACACGGCACAGTGGCACAGTGGTTAGCACTGCTGCCTCACAGTGCCAGAGACCCAGGTTCAATTCCCGACTCAGGCGACTGACTGTGTGGAGTTTGCACATTCTCCCCATGTCTGGGTTTCCTCCGGGTACTCCGGTTTCCTCCCACAGTCCAAAGATGTGCAGGTCAGGTGAATTGGCCATGCTAAATTGCCCGTAATGTTAGGTAAGGGGTAAATGTCGGGGTATGGGTGGGTTGTGCTTCGGTGGGTCGGTGTGGACTTGTTGGGCCAAAGGGCCTGTTTCCACACTGTAAGTAATCTAATCTAAAAACTGACGTTCTGCCAGTTAGGGATAACTCTTCAAATTTGTATTTTCTCGGCTGCACAGATGCTAATAGAAACCAGGTTAGATTGTGATGCATGTTTATTTTTGTTGATTAATCAATGTTCAGCAGTACCAAAAGTATGGCAACAGCTTACGACTCTTGAAAACTTCAGGAAAATACTTTAAATAAAATACAGCAAATACGTGTGACCTAAGGATTCTAAGAAATTTGATTATCTCACTCAATTCCATTGGTTCATTAAAGATTTGGTTCTCATTAAAAACAAAATATTATCACAAACGTAAACTGTGTGCATCCAGTGTATTTTCAGGTCCATTTTGGGAATAATTCTCCAAAAGATTTCACCCAAAGTAGAAACACAAGTCTCTAAAATTTTCAGTAGAAACAATTATTAAAAAGCAAGGCCAATCTGCTGCAGACTGCATTTAGACTTAGACCTAAGTAGCTTTCTGTTTGCTCTGAAGTAAATGGCCTTGAACCAGCCTGACGGTTTCCTATTACACCGGCTACATGGAAAGACTCCTGCACATAGGCACTTAGGCAGCTCAATAATAGCACATTTTACTAAGTGTAGGGCATGTGTAAGTCTGTACATTAGCCTAACACCACATCAAATTGACACTTAGTACAATGTCAAATTGGAGTGGCATAAGACTGGCCTCTCCAGGCAACCTCTTTTGATCACTTGTCACTGTTCAATTTAAATATACACTGCTACTTCACTGTTGGACTGAATTCAGCATTGGACACATAGATCAGACACCTGACACCAGACTCTTGTAGCAACTGCTCTACTTGGAAAGATGTTGCAGCAGAAGATTCCCAGGAGGTAATGCTTTAGTGATGTCCTGAAAGCTTCCCTGAAGAGGTCAAACATTCTGCCCACTGATGGGAGACTTGTCATCGAGTGGGAAAGAAAAGAGAATATTCACCCTGAAAGGCACCAAACACATTGGCAGACTTTACCAGGAGCGTGTAAAGGAAGATTTAAGGCTTTGGGGAGCACACGAAAACTTCCGAAACAATCCACCAACTCAAAGAACCTCAGTGACTACCTACCCCACATTTGGCAGAGGCTGCAGACGGCATATTGGATTTATCAGCCATTTCAGAGCCCGTCGAGGGAGTGAAAACAAATCCTTCTTCGTCCCAAGGGGCTGCCTAGAAAGGAGAAGAAGGGAAGTGTGAAGTGTTGGTGAACACATGACTAAGTTAATGACAAGCATCGAAAACAGCCTTCAATTTAACAATCATTTGCATGTTAAGCTTTTAAAACAAATGAAATGGTCAGAAACAAGTTTTCCACTAATTTATTTTTATGATGTGCCAATTTCAATGCACCTTTTGTTAACGTCACCCACTTATCTTATGTTCGTCTTCAATAGCCAATGTGCTGACTTCCATGATGTGGTCTATTACGATGTAACCAAATATTGCAGCGAACATTTAAAAAATGGCCAAGAACTGAATTGGTTACAAATATCAATAGAAAGGAGAAGAATCTTCAGGGCTGGCTTGGAATATGACATTATGATCCTTTATGGTATTGGTACGTGCTTCTGACTTGAATTATGGAATGATCCTGTTTGGCAATCCTTGCTTCTTCTCAAGACTGCAACCTCCCCATTGCTGCAAACTTCTGAGATCTCAATTTCAATTCTGACCCCTGGCACATCCCAGATTTTCAGTCGTTCTCAGCACTGGTTTCAGCAGCTTAGACATGAAGCTGTACAATTCACCCCATAAACTATTCACCTTAGAACTCTCTTTCTTCCTCAAAAGACTGCTTAAAACTTTCTTAACTTTCTATTAAAGGTGCTACATAAATATAAATTCCAGTTGCATGTAAATCTTCCTTAAGAATAGGTCCCACATCCTTTGAGGCAAAATTGAGGATTGCAAATGCTGGAGATTAGAGTTGAGAGTGTGCTGCTTAAAAAGCACAATGGGTCAGGCAGCATCCGAAGAGCAGGAAATTCAATGTTTCGGGGAGAAGTCCCTCATCAGGAATTCTTGATGAAGGGCATTTGCCCAAAACATCAATTCTCCTGCTCCTCAGATGCTCCCTGACCTGCTGTGCTTTTCCAGCACCACATTCTCAATCCACATCCTTTTAGTCAGCAGTTTATTAGAATTACCTGAATATTTTTACAATATACATTACTCCATGGACATTTTCTGCAATTAAAGGATTTCTGAATACACGAGTCCACATTGAACACCAATCATCTTCACTGACTATTGGAGTGAGGTTGTAAGTTAGTGCATGTTTAAGAATGTTTAAACTGCCCAAACATATTATAGCAACATTTCCTTAGCAACACACTTACATTCTATCAGTCAGATCTATGCCAAAAAATGAGAAGTGAGATATATTAGTCCACTGTTACAGCCTAGTTCTCTAAGTAAAAGCCATATGATTTAACTTAATAAGTTAAGATGCCTGCCTGTTACTATTTTAAAAGAATTCACAAGTATTTTAAAAAGTACAATAGCACTTTTGGATGGGTTGCACCTGAACCAGAAGGGCACCAATATCCTGGGAGGTAGTTTTGCTAGCACTCTTTGGGGGGGGTTAAACTAATTTGGCAGGGGAATGGGATCCGGACTTTAGTCCAGCAAGTAGGTTAGCTGTTTGTCAGGATGTCCAAGAATGTAGGGAGGCTGTGGAGAAGGTAGCACTGACAGGGAATACTTGAGGGCACAGAGATGGGCTCAAGTGCGTATACTTCAACGCAAGGAGTATCAGAAATAAGGTGGGTGAACTTAAGGCGTGGATCGGTACCTGGGACTACGATGATGTGGCCATCACGGAAACATGGATAGAAGAGGGACAGGAATGGTTGTTGGAGGTTCCTGGTTGCAGATGTTTCAGTAAGATTAGGAAGGGTGGTAAAAAAGGAGGGGGTGTGGCGTTGCTAATTAGAAATGGTATAACGGCTGCAGAAAGGCAGTTCGAGGGGGATCTGCCTTTGGAGGTAGTATGGGCTGAAGTCAGAAATAGGAAAGGTGCAGTCACCTTGTTGGTTGTTTACTATAGGCCCCCCAATAGCAGCAGAGATGTGGAGAAACAGATTGGGAAACAGATTTTGGAAAGGTGCAGAAGCCACAGGGTAGTAGTCATGAGCGATTTCAACTTCCCAAATATTGATTGGAAGCTCTTTAGATCAAGTAGATTGGATGGGGCGGTGTTTGTGCAGTGTGTCCAGGAAGCTTTTCTAACTCAGTATGTAGATTGTCCGACCAGAGGGGAGGCCATATTGGATTTGGTACTTGGTAACGAACTGGGACAAGTGATGGGCTTGTTAGTGGGTGAACATTTTGGTGATGGTGACCACAATTCTGTGACTTTCACCTTGGTTATGGAGAGAGATAGGTGCGTGCAACAGAGTAGGTTTTACAATTGGGGGAAGGGTAAATACGATGCTGTAAGACAGGATCTGAGGAGCATAAGTTGGGAGCACAGGCTGTCAGGGAAGGATGTCGTGGAAATGTGGAACTTTTTCAAGGAACAGATACGACGTGTCCTTGATATGTATGTACCTGTCAGGCAGGAAAGAGATGGTCATGTGAGGGAACCTTGGTTGATGAGGGAGGTTGAATGTCTTGTAAAGAGGAAGAAGGAGGCTTACATAAGGTTGAGGAAACAAGGTTCAGACAGAGCATTGGAGGAATATAGGATAGCCAGAAGGGAGCTGAAGAAAGGGATTAGGAGAGCTAAGAGAGGGCATGAAAAATCTTTGGCGGATAGGATCAAGGATAACCCCAAGGCCTTTTATGCGTATGTGAGAAACATGAGAACGACGAGAACGAGGGCAGTAATGGGAGACTGTGTATTGAGTCGGAAGAGATAGGAGAGGTCTTGAATGAGTACTTTTCTTCAGTATTTACAAACGAGAGGGACCGTATTGTTGAAGAGGAGAGTGTGAAACGGACTGGTAAGCCAGAGGAGATACTTGTTAGGAAGGAAGATGTGTTGGACATTTTGAACAATTTGAGGAAAGACAAGTTCCCCCGGGCCTGACGGGATATATCCTAGGATTATGTGGGAAGCAAGAGAGGAAATTGCAGAACTGTTGGCAATGATCTTTTCGTCTTCACTGTCAACGGGGGTGGTACCAGGGGACTAGAGAGTGGCGAATGTTGTGCCCCTGTTCAAAAAAGGGAATAGGGATAACCCCGGGAATTACAGGCCAGTTAGTCTTACTTCAGTGGTAGGCAAAGTAATGGAAAGGGTACTGAGGGATAGGATTTAATAGTATCTGGAAAGACACTGCTTGATTAGGGACAGCCAGCACGGATTTGTGAAGGGTAGGTCTTGCCTTACAAGTCTTATGAATTCTTTGAGGATGTGACCAAGCATGTGGATGAGGGTAGAGCAGTGGATGTAGTGTACATGGATTTTAGTAAGGCATTTTATAAAATTCCCCATGGTAGGCTTATGCGGAAAGTCAGGAGGCATGGGATAGTGGGAAATTTGGCCAGTTGGATAGAGAACTAGCTAACCGGTCGAAGTCAGAGAGTGGTGATAGATGGTAAGTATTCAGCCTGGAGCCCAGTTACAAGTGGAGTTCCGCAGGGATCAGTTCTGGGTCCTCTGCTGTTTGTAATTTTTATTAATGACTTGGAAAAGGGAGTCGAAGGGTGGGTCAATAAATTTGCAGATGATATGAAGATTGGTGGAGTTGTGGATAGTGAGGAGGGCTGTTGTCGGCTGCAAAGGGACTTAGATATGAAGCAGAGCTGGGCTGAGGAGTGGCAGATGGAGTTCAACCCTGTCAAGTGTGAGGTTGTCCATTTTGGAAGGACAAATAAGAATGCTGAATACAGGGTTAATGGTAGGGTTCTTAGTAAGGTGCAGGAGCAGAGGGATCTTGGGGTCTATGTTCATAGATCTTTGAAAGTTGCCACTCAGGTGGATAGAGCTTGTAAGAAGGCCTATGGTGTATTAGGGTTCATTAGCAGACGGATTGAATTCAAGAGTCGTGAAGTGATGTTGCAGCTGTACAGGACCTTGGTAAGGCCACATTTGGAGTACTGTGTGCAGTTCTGGTCGCCTCACTTTCGGAAAGATGTGGAAGCTTTGGAGAGGGTGCAGAGAAGATTTACCAGGATGTTGCCTGGAATGGAGAATAGGTCGTACGAGGATAGGTTGAGAGTGCTAGGCCTTTTCTCATTGGAACGGCGAAGGATGAGGGGTGACTTGATAGAGGTTTATAAGATAATCAGAGGAATAGATAGAGTAGACAGTCAGAAACTTTTTCCCTGGGTACAAAAGAGTGTTACAAGGAGACATAAATTTAAGGTGAAGGGTGGAAGGTATAGGGGGGATGTCAGTGGTAGGTTCTTTACCCAGAGAGTGGTGGGGTACATGGAATGCGCTGCCTGTGGGAGTGGCAGAGTCAGAATCATTGGCGACCGTTAAGCGGCAATTGGATAGGTACATGGATGGGTGCTTAAGCTAGGACAAATGTTCGGCACAACATCGTGGGCCGAAGGGCCTGTTCTGTGCTGTATTGTTCTATGTTCTGTGTTCTATGTTCAAAGCCAATGTGAAAATGGAAATTTGTTGTGCTCTGACGAGCAGCCACAGTACTACATTGACAGAATTGACATCTAATTATCAGGCAGTGCATGTTCTAGTGGAAGAAGTGTTGAATGAACCAGTTTTCTTTCTCTCTCTTTTCGTCATGATAAATTATTGGTGTTCATTTCAACAAAGACTTGAGAAATTCATTTACCTTTCACAGTGAGTGGTCCTGTCATCAGCATCCAATGAATTTCAGTGAAGTAACAGAAACCTTCAGTTTCTTTACTGTCATGATCTCTTTAGAGACTGATAATTTTTTATAAAAAGGAATTTGAATTTCCAGTCAATAGCTGAAGGGATAACCCAAGATTTGCATTTTAAGGTGTTTACTGAGCAAACATTGAAGAACACTACTGAGTAAGGACTATGCTTGGAGGCATCTTATTTCCAAATCACAAAGTGAAGTTCACCCTTCCTCGTTTTTAACTAAACCAAAACAATCACATTTCATGCAATATATTGCACTGTCTTTTAAGTAGATGGTCAATGCTCCAATAATTAGTACAAAATAATTCCTATCACCCGATGACTTACTTCTGCTCTCTTCTTCTTGGGCCTGGTAACTTTTAATCTCCAAACTGTCCTTCATAGTGTGAGAATTAAAGGAAATTTGGCTTTATTTTAACCCCTTATGATTCTTACCTTTTTAAATCTGCGTGCGAACTCCCACCACATTTCAAGTACAAGCAACACAGGGACTTCCAGTCAGCTCTTGTGGTCCCTTGCTTTGCCAGTTTGTCATAAAGCCATATCACAATGGCTTCCCACTCTACCCTTCCCATCTCAACACCAATCACACTAGGAACATGAGACATGTGGGCCTTGTATCCATGCCAAAATGCTGATTGGTTAAACATGAAAATCCAACTGTCTATCAGCTGAGAATTTAAAAAAATAGACAAGCTGGAAGAACGCAGCAAGTCAGGCCACACAATTGCTGAGAACTGAACATTTTCAAGACTTTTTAAGGCATTTTGGATTCTGCTATTTTCTCCAAGCATTAATATTTATGTCTTTGATGCTGTGAAACAGCCTTCAGCCTCTTTATCTCTAAAAATCAAGCTACCTATGCTCACTGCCCAGCAGACTTCAGAACAGGTCACATGATCAACCTTCAATTGCTTTACACAGACCCAAGATATAACAATCTTACAAACCTCATATTTGTAACAGTGCTTAAACATATTTGCTTTTGACTGTGTGAAAACTGTTGCCGATTTAGACTAAATGATTCCAATGAGAGTAAAAGAGTATCTGTGCTACAAGTAGCTTTTATTTGTTGATTGAGTAGGGATTTCATCTTCAAAGGATCAATTGATGTTGAGATCCTGACCAGATGTTCTGTTTGGGTAGGATGTGTCCTGGGGAAAATTGAAAGACAGGATATCAAATGCTACCAATTACAGATGAGGAAAGATGTTGAATTCAAAACCAGGCAAGCAATGAAGCTGAAACCTTCTTAGTGAAGGTAAAGGAACTATCAGACTGAAGAAACCATCAGCTATCAGACAGGAGATGTCGACCAATGTGATAGTTATTACTTATGACTCCAGCAATGCAGTCTGTAATCATGCAGAGCTTTAAGGTTTGTGAAAACATTGTTTCGTATAGCTTTCAAATAATAATGTGTGTGGCAGCATGATTTCAAAGAAATTTGGCTCTCAACCACAAAAGGAGATATTAGGACAGGTGACCAGTAGCTTGGGGCAAAGCAATAGGTTTCAAGGAGCTCTACAAAAGAGAAGAGTGGAATGGAGATGTTAAAGGGAGAGAACATCAGAGTTTCGGGTCCAGGCAGCTGAAAATAAAGTCTTTATTGTTGGAGAGATGAAAATTAGGGATGCCCAGGAAGCTGCAAGTTTGACAATAGGTCTCAGAAGGTTGGATAATTCAAGGTGGTGGACAGCTCTGAAAGGGAATTGGAAAAAAGATAAAACTTGGAGAATTTAAATTTAAAATGCCATGGCAATTTCTATTCTTCGGGTCTGAATTGCATTGATTTATCCAACAACTCCTTCTTGAAATGCACTTAACTGGCCATTATGCAATTACCTTCAGTTATGTTTCCTCCATTGGAAAATAGTTGGCTGTATTTGCATTTTAGTATCACTGAATAAAAGTTGTAGCCTCCTGGATGATCTAACAGCAGTAGAACGACGGACCAAAAAGTTACTTCTGTCAAAAATTATGAAGATAATGAGAGAAGATTGGCAGGAAGATATTATAACAAGGACACAATGAAGTACGGTGGGGTTTTTCTTATTGGTGAGCAAGGAGAATTGAGATCATTAACGAGCTGACCTGTGCATATTTTTCGACAATATGTAAATGATTTCAAGCCCATCTTAGCATTTACAGGGTTAAACAAACTGCACATCAAATGGAATAAAAATAAAATCCTACTGCATTCTTGTACTCTTGTTGCAATGGATCTCAGCCACACACTTAAGGAGAGAGATCAGCCTTTTATTGGTGATATAAACATCATATTGGAATTGTCTGTTGTGGAGATGCCAGCATTGGCCTGGAGTGGACAAAGTCAGAAGCCAGAGGACACCAGGTTGTAGTCCAACAAGCTTATTTAACATCACAAGCTTTTGAAGCTTGACCTGACAAAGGAGCAGCACTTCAAAAGCTTGCGATGTTGAATAAATCTATTGGATTATAACATGGTGTCATGTGACTTCTGGAATTCTATGATTAATGAAAACGAAAGAGACTACACTGACTGATAGGCACAAGATAGGTCAAGGTAGTTATATTAATGTCACTAGGAAGAAATGGTAATGAAAGCACACGGGGCTGGACAGAAGAGTAGTCAGGGAGAATGGAGTAAACTTGGTGCTTACCATGAGGTTGGATTATTCTCGTTTTAAACAAGAAGACCTTAATGCAATTTATGTTCACATCATTCATTGAGTAAGGTGCATCTTGTTCAGCCACAACACTCATAGAATAAGGCAATAATCCCATACCATGGCAGTACTCAGGGATTGAACTAATTCTTTTCTATTTCTTCAAACTGGTCAAACTTAAAACTTTATCATGGAAACTATGTATACAATAAGACACAGTTTCTCACTGCTAAAATTGACTTTCCCTGATCAGGTCATTCAATTCTTGCATAGGTTTAGAAATCTGTGAGGCATTAACTTCCAAATTAGCTTCAGCAACATGTACTCCCATGTTCTGAAATCATGGAATATTGTGAGGGAGCATGCATTAAAATCAATTAGCCAAAGTTACAGTGAATAGTTCATTGTTAATGGGCTATTCATGCTTCTAGCTATGAGTAGCAGCTTATCATGAGCTGAGCCCTAAATCATTGAGGCTATAAAGCGATGAGAATGAAATTTCCAAACAATTAAATGCTAGTTTCTTCCTATGGAATTTAAGGTACTGTCATAATATATTTGGCATGCTTATCATTAGTATTTGATCCATTAAAGGGGTGGGGGGGGGGGGGGGAGTCACTAGTTAAGCAGCAAATGTTTCCCAACAGCTTTACTTAACCTCTTCATGTCCTATTTTTTGTACTCTGTACTTAGTGTATTTCCACACTGATTAGATGAAGACATCTATTTTCAGCAATCTCTTCATTTCAAGATCATTTAGATGAATTGACAAGTATGTCCATACATTGACCTGTTGTTGATGTCTTATGCAATATTACTTATGGCACACATTGCTCTCAGACTTGTCAGTATTGAGTATATTCTATGTTTTCAGCTTCCCGGAGAATGTTATTCAGGACACCGAATCCAGAACTGCACTGTGATGCCTAATTCTGGCTGTTTCTCAGTATAGATCTTGCAGTTTCTGAATTGTTCTTGAACCTCCATGTTAAGGGTCCAATCGGGAGCAGTGACAACCCCCTGCCCATCCACCCAACCCAGTTAGGAGGCAGGTATTTCCCTCGAGTGTCAGAGGCTGAGAGGTGACCTTGTAAAATCATGAGGGGCATGGATAGGATAAGTATATAAGGTCTTTTCCCCAGGGTGGGGGAGTCCAGAACTAGAGGGCATAGGTTTAGGGTGAGGGGGAAAGATATAAAAGGGACCTAAGGGTCAACATTTTCACTCGGAGGGTGGTGTGTGTATGGAGTGAACTGCCAGAGGAAGTGGTGGAGGCTGCCACAATTGCAACATTTAAAAGGCATCTGGATGGGTATATGAATAGGAAGAGTTTAGAGGGCGATGAGCCAAGTATTGGTAAATAGACTAGATTAGATTAGGATATCTGATCAGTATGGACAAGTTGGACCAAAGGGTCAGTTTCCGTGCTGTGCATCTCTATGACTTGATGACTGTACTTGTGGGTAGTTCGTCAAAAGCAAATACAGAAAACAGTCCCTACCTCCCCATTTTCAGATTTATGGATGTGTTGTGAAAGTGGGGTAGAGTCCTCTGTTTTCCATAGGCTGGCTGCTCATAAAGTAGAAAGTAGAAGCAGGGGCAGACCATTCAGCCCTTCGATCCTCCTCCGCCATGATCATGGCTGATTATCCAACTCAATATTCTGTTCCCCCTTTCTCCCCTTACCCACTGATTCCTGTCAGCTTCAAGAATTGTATCTAATTCCTTCTTGAAACATTCAATGCTTTGGCTTCAACCTGTTCCTGTGGTAGACGATTCCACAGACTCACCAGTGTCTTGGTGAAAAAATTTCTCTTCATCTCGGCCCTAAATGGCCTACCCTGTATGATTAGACCCTCAGGTTCTTAAGTGCGCCAGTTATAGTTTCCTGCTGTGTCTCAAATCCTTGGAATACCTGGATTGCTTGTTAACATTGTGGATTTTCTTCTCAAGAGTGTAACCAGTATGTTCAACATTTAGCCTTCTACAGTCGAATCAGAGAGTCATACAGCATGGAATCATTCAGTCCAACTCATCCATGCTGACCACATTTTCAAAACTAAACTAGTCCCATCTGCCTGCATTTGGCTCATATCCCTCTAATTTTTTCCGATTCATGTACCTATTTATGTGTCTGTTAATCATTCACACTGTACTTGCATCTTCAACTTCCTCTGGCAGCTCATTGCATATATGAACTACATTCTGTATGAAAGCATGGTTGCCCCTCAGGTCCCTTTTAAGCCTTTCTCCTTTCACCTTTAAAAAAATGTCATTTAAATTTGAACCCTTCTACCCTAAGGAAAAGACTTTGCTGTTCATCTTAGCCATACCCCAATGATTTTATAAACCTCTGTAAGGTCACTCCTCAGTCACCTATGCTTTAGTGAGAAAAGACCCAGTTTATCCAGCTTCTCCTTATAATTCAAACCCTCTGTTCCTGGCAGCATCCTGGTAAATCTTTTCTGAACCCTTTCCAATTTAATAATATCCTTCTTACATAGGGGCAACCAGAACTGTACTCATAGAGTGGCTTCAACAACATCCTGGACAACCTCACCATGGCATCCCAACTCCTAGACTCAATGGTTTGAGCAACAAAGGCAAGCATACTGAACACTTTCTTAACCATCCTGCCTACTTGTGACAAAGCGTTCTAAGAACTATATACCTGAGCACACAGGTCTCTCTGTTTGATAATACCAGGGCCCTACCATTAATTATACAAGTCCTGATCCTTGTTTGTCTTACCAAAATGCAATACCTCACATTTATCCAAACTAAACTTCATCTGCCGCTCCTCAGCCCATTGGTCCAATTGATCAAGATCCCTTTATAATGCCAGGTCACTTTCTTCACTGTTGACTATACCACCAATTTTGGTGTCATCCGTAAAATGTACTAACCATGCCTCCTAAATTTTCATCCAAGTCATTTATATAAATGACAAACAACAGTGGACCCAACACTGATCCCTGCAGAACACCGCTGGGCACAGGCTTCCAGTCCAAAAAACAACCTTCCACCACCACCCTCTGTCTTCTACTGTCAAACCAATTTTGTATCCAATTGACACGCTCTCTCCCTGAATCCCATGTTATCTAACTTTAGTAAACAGTCTACCATGCAGAATCTTGTCAAAGGCTTTACTAAAGTCCATTTAGACAAAGTCTGTTCTGCTGTTCTGCCCTCAATCTTTTTGGTTATGTCCTCAAAAACTCAATCAGGTAACTCTCATGTTTGCAATTCGAGGCAATCTGCTTGTCATAATGAAGTCCTGTGTAATAGAATCATAGAATGGTGCAGAAAGAAGCCATTGAGCCCACTGAGACTGCACCAACCCTCCAACGAGTACCCTAGCCAGTTCCCCAACCCCCTGCCCATTAGCATAACCCCACATTTACTCTGTTTAATGCAGCTAATCTGCTCAATATGGGGCAATTTAGCATGTCCAAACTACCTAGCCTCTCTCCTTTAGATATCCCTGCTCTTGTTTGAGTTGTACCCAGCAATTCCCGGCAACATGGCCTACTTATACTGTGGCACTGGGCTTCAAGTCGAACACATTGACTCCTTGTGGCCATTCTTGCCACATCAACATTCCATGCTTGGTACTGCTTTCTGCTGAGTTTGCTCTACTTTCTGCATTCAGTGTTGTCCCACAACTGTGTTGCTTCGTTGGTAACCATCTCCATCGAGGTAGCATTTTCGAAAGTTGCCTCGAAATCCAGGGCTCTCCTTGTTAGTAGTTTCTGTTGGATGGTTTCATGTTTTAGATTTGATTCCCTACAGTGTGGAAACAGCCCCTTTGGTCCAACAAGTCCGCACCGACCCTCCGAAGAATAACCCACCCAGACACATTTCCCTCTGACTGTTGCACCTAACACTAGGGGTACTTTAGCATGGCCAATTCACCTGACCTGCACATCTTTGGACTGTGGGAGGAAATTGAGCACCCAGAGGAAACCCACGCAGACACGGGGAGAATGTGCAAACTCCTCAAAGACAGTCACCCAAGGCTGGAATCGAACCTGGGATCTTGGTGCTGTGAGGCAGCAGTGCTACCCACTGAGCTACTGAGCCACCCCAAATCAAACACTCCCACAAGTTGTCTTGGAGGAAACATTCTGAATTCTTAGTGTTCCACTAACCTCTTTAAAGTGGTCATAAATTGGGCATGGACTCATGTACCCATTCAGAAAACCGGAATCAATCTGCGATCATCTGTGGCTTTGGTGCAAAAGCACTTTGCATGTTTTTTGGTATGTTTTCTCTGTGGGTTTCCCTGCTTGAACCAGACTCCTTAGAATTATGAGGGTCTTGCTCCCAACAATACTCAAGAAGACTGCTACCACTATATCCTAAGCCACTTTGTTCATCTTTAAGTGCGTTCATCTTTAAAATGTTTGGTGTACAAAATCAAAGTGTCTCTCATCATCAAACGGTCCCATCGCTCCAAATTAGCCTGCCATTTTGTTTTCCCACCATCAGGAATTTTTACCTCTATTCCAGTCTCGTAGCCATTTGCAGCCCGAGTCCCCTCAGTGAACCCTGTTTGTGCCAGCCGTTCCCTCATTGACTGTACTGGCATACAGTTCTTTCCTGGCATTGCCCGCAGCCCAAGTCTCCTCGCGACCACTCTCCACGATGACTTTTGTTAAGCTGCCGCGTGAGTAGTCCCCTTTCCAGCCATTCATATCTTTGTATTGTCTTGCATTTCATTCCCCTGATATATACATCCTGATCATGAATTAAAATAGCACCTGTCTGCAAGGGACACTACTCTGTGACCAGGTTCCAAGTAGGTCTGACCTTATCACTGCCTGCCTGTTGCCTTTCAGCACAGTCAAATTATCATGAATGACAGAAGATTCCACGTTATATGAAAGACCTCCTTGCGTTGCATTCCACAAAAAGCCACGTTTGTTTATATTCTGTTGCAGCTGACCTTGGTCCAGTCTGACAGTTCCTTTGATATTGATTGGTTGAACTCTGATTTTTCAGCTCAGAAGAGAGTGCTGCAAATATCTGATGAGACATTTAATTTAATTTCAGAGGCATACAACTACTCTTCATTCAATAAAGCATTTGATCTTTTCATGCCTCTTTACTCAATATTAGAACTGAATGTATCTGGAAGTAACTTTTGCACATATTGCATCTATTAGTGATACAAGTCGATCATAGGATCATGGTACCATAAGTATAAGCCATTAAGTACTATTGTGTAGTTGTATAGTTTTGTATCACACAACAATCACTGGTCGTTTAAACAGAGGAGGACTTTTTTTTGCTTCTATTGTTCTGGCACTGGTTAACCTTTCAGTCAATGAGCAATTTGCTGTTTTCAGAACATTCAGTAGTGAATTGTAGCAACCTATGTTTATGAATTTAGATTTTGATTGTCCCAGATAAAGGAAAATGTTCACTTATTCAATGTCATTCACAACTAGGGCATGTCTTCTCAGGTGCTTTAAAGCCAAGCAGCACTTTGAAAGTGTACTTAGGTGCTGTAATGTAGGGAGGATAACAGCTCATTTACAGGCAGCAGGTTCCCAGAAAGATTCTATGAGTTTGCTAAAGGAAAGGTTGCATTAAAAATCCTGCAGTTGAAAGAGAACTGACTCCATCTGTACCTGTACATTGGAACATAATCACCAATTTGCAACTCATTGAAAAGTACTCCCTTTATGTTCTTATTGTTTGTTAGTATTGTGCAGTGATTGACCTTGTGCTGTTCTGTAGGGACTAATACTCATTTCATGCAGTATTGTATTTCGCCCTTTCCCCTCATGCTGAGGTTTAGTTAGTACCCCTGTGGTATTAGAGTTTCTGTTGGTTTGTGTGTTTTGGGAGTCTGTTGAGCTGGATAACTGATTGCATTTCGCAGTAATTTTGGTCTATCATCAACTCATATTGGTACCCCCACAGGGCTCTGTGCATCAACCACCGCTGAGAAAGAGCATTTAGAAACATTGAGTGGAATTCTCCACTTTCTGCCATACCAAGAAAAATTGCATTTGGGCAAATTTTATCAAGTGAGGATCACTTTGAGCGATTAAGTTTACCCCCTTCAGGTGAAAGGTCAAGTATGACGTCAGTAAATGGTGGGAAGTCCGACATGCTTTCCCTTATTCCTACTGGAGCTCGCTGGAGTTAACCTTTCCTTCCCAATTGACATCTATCCAATTGCAATGCATGGTATTGCTTTCAGTATCCAGCATAATGCATACTGCATACTGCGTGTACTTCTCCATGGTGCTTGAAAGGGACTGTCCTTTCAATGCTCACAGGATGCAGTTTCCATGGAGCACATGATGGTTGGAAAGCAGGCCAGTTGGGAAACATTGTAAGGTGAAGGACAGGACCAGCTGGTGGCACAGATGTCTAATAGAACCGTATCTATCTGCAAGGAGCTCCTGAAGGCAACATCAAAAGCAATATCCCTCTCATCATCTTGTTTCCCAGAAGAAACAGGAGCTTTAATCTGGGCTCCAATAGCAAGAGCAAAAATGACAACAGGAATAGCAGCAGGAAACAGCATTGATTGTGGACCAACCTGCTGAGGTCCTCCCCATGAGACGGTTAATGGGAACAATGAGCATTGGTCTAAGGTTGAGTCTATAGTGCTTAATACTGCTAACTGTAAAACACCTGTCATTAAGGTATCATTGAGTCCCCAGAGGTTGACTCCTGCCATCCTCAGGGATTGGAAGGAAATCCCATTCCAGTTACCTTGAAGGTGACATATGAGCATATCAATGTACAAAATAGGTTCCAGGATATTCAACCCTTGAGCCTGCTCGCCGTTCAGTAAGATGATGGCCTAGCTGTTTGTGTTTTTGACTCCACATTCCTATCTAGCCTTGATAACTTTTGATTCCACCAGAATCTAACCACCTCCACTTTAAAACGATTCAGTGACCCCCACCTCCACCACCTTCTGAGGCATGGAGCTCCATTGTCATGTCGCCCTCTGAAACAAAACAATGTCTCCTTCTTCCCCACTCGAACAGGGCAACCTCAGAAAGACAACAGTAACCCTCAGTTCTGGACTGAATCACAGAAGGGAACATCCTTCCCATATCCATCTTGTCGAGACGATCTAAGATTTTTGCTCTTTAATCAAATTACCTCTCAATCTTCTTAACTCCACTGGAAACAAGCCCACGCTGTCCAATCTATCTTCATAGGGTAATCCTGTCATTCCAGATTCCCTCATTTGCCCTTCTCTAAACCATCTCCGATACATTTGCATCCTCTCTTAAATAACAATACCAAAACTGCAAGCAGTATTTAAGGTGTGCACTTTTACCAATACCCTGTATAAGTGAAGCACAACATTTATTTTCAGTTCCTCATATAATAAAGGATGGCGTCGTATTGGCCATCTTGATTATATGCTATGAGCACATATATTAACTTATTAATATTAACTGCATTAATATAATGCGCACTAACTTCCGTGACTCATTAACTGGAAAGTCTAGATCCCTCTGCACTTGTTATGTAATACTCGGCTTTTTCAATCTTCCTGGCAAAATCTACAATTTCATATTTTACTACAATGTACTCCACCTGCCAGATTTTTGCCCACTCATTTAACCTAAGTATTCGCAGTTTATCTGAGAATGGATCATTTCAGGGAGTCAAAAACTCTCTGTGGAACTTCACAGACATCCACTCATAAATGCATATCTAAGAAGTCAGTGATGTTCTGTTCACTAAGACTAACCTATTTGTTAATTTTCTGTTAAACACAGGGAGCCAGGAAACTAGGGCAGTGGCTTTCCTGTCATCACAGGATTTTTGAGATGCAGAGAGCAATTTGTTTGCAGCCTTCAGAGAGCTGTATTAGTAACTAGCAAAACTGTGGATGCTGAAAATCTGAAACCATAGCTGGAGAAACTCAGCAGGTCCAGTAGCATCTGTGAAGATGAAGAAAGGTTACTGGATCTAAAACATTGACTGCTTTCTTTCCACAGATGTTGCCAGACCCCATTAAGTTTCTCAGGCTATTTCAGTTTTGCTCCCCTCACCCCATCACATTATTTTGCAATGTGAGGAAAAGAAGGATTGAGAGTGATGGGACTTGAGTGCCTGAGTACTCTATGAGAATGCAGAGCCCTGTCAGCTGGTGAGGATTCACCAATAAGTGAGAAGGAAGCATGGTGTCTGGGATCATATAGAGTCATAGAGATGTCAAGTATGAAACAGACCTTTGGTCCAACTCGTCCATGTCGACCCGATATCCTAAATAAATCTAGTCCCATTTGCCAGTGTCTGACCCATATCTCTCTCGGAAGTGTTGGAAGTTTGGCAAAGTAACATGTATTGGCCACTATGATGAATTGACAGAAATATGTTCCCATTTCTGTTATGTATATGTTATGTAGAGGAACTTGGAGATGGCAATGTTCCCAACCACCTTGCGCACGATTAAGTAGTCATGATTTTGAAAAATTATATCAACATTATCTGAGGATTAAGGAGATTTTTTTTAAACCCGACGTTATATTGTTACCTCTTAAGGAGGCAATGGGTCAACATTCTCTGTTTGTCAAATTCTCTGTTCGCGACACTTGTTTTTTAGATTTGTTCTTGTGATGTGAGTGCTATGAAAAAGGCACTATTTATTGTTCATTTCTAATTGCTTGCCTGGCAAGAAGAGTCAAATACATAGTGACGTCCTTGTGTCACATGTAGGCCAGGTCAGACAGGCTGTAGATTCCATGTCCTGGAAAATATTAGTGTTTACATACAAAATCATTCCATCAAGTCTATCATTGATCCTCCTTTTCCCAGTAAGACCTGGATTTTCTCTCCTACTCTGGAAACTATCCCTAGTATTAATCCCCACATTTGCTCTCTGAGATTATGGAAGATGAATCAGTTAGCGTATAGAGTGGTTCCCATGAGGTACTGGCACAGGCACAGCCTCAAAGGGAGCATGTCTTTCATAGAGGGGGATTGACAATAAATGGGCTGTGGGTAAAGAAAGATCAATTCATTGTATCTGCTGCACCATGATTGTGCCTCTAATCAAGCACAAACACATTGTCAGGCCCCAATATTTCTCTGGAAGCATGAACTCAATGGGCTAAATGCCTTCCTAAACCTGTTCTTTTGAGTGGAATGAACCACCTGTTTCATGGAGACGTGTATTTGAGGACACCATCCACAAGTTCTCCTGCAAGTCGCATGCCATCCAAACTTGGGAATATGTCACCAGGTCTTCTTCATTGCTGGGTCACAGTCTTGGAATACCATTCCTAACATCACAGTAGGTTTTTCTGCATAACATGGACTGTAGCAGGTTACGTAGATGAGTCATTCAAGGGAAATTGGGGATGGACAATAAATGTTGGCCTTGCCGATGACAGTAATGTGAGATCTATGCTCCTGTGAGTGAACAGAAGCATACTCTATTGAATATGAATATTCACAAAGGATTGTAACAGGGAAATCTTATCCAGAGCCATATAGATTCCAGTTCCAGTCCCATGTAATCTAATATGATTATCAACTAATTCCAACTGGACACACTTAATAGTGATATGACAAAAGGTACAATTCCCTTTTCTGTACAGCCACATCTCACAAATTAATTTAGAAAATAAATGGCTAGGTTTGCACGAAAACCACAATGAATGTCCCCACTGCCCTCACCTTTTGTAATACAGATTTCAACCATGCACCCATAGGAGCTCATATACACACCATGTATCATTGCATCAGCAGGGTGACTGAACCCCTGTGATATCAAATGCTAACATCAAAACGAAGACAACCAGTAGACCAGCCAGTTTGGGTGAGGGGATGTGCAAAGTCTCGTATCTATATTTTGCTAGTGATTATGCTATCAGACATACCTGTGATCAAAAAATGCCTATTGGCCATCCTGTTTAGTCTCTGCTGTGAGTGGCATATGTTTGTTAATTGGCTTTTGGGCAACTGGTGCTACATTTTCACATTGTGAAGAATGACAAACAGCAAGATATAGTTGCAGTGAATTCATCTAAAGTGCTTTGTGTTTAAAATGTTGTCACTGCTGTAGTTGTCCTGGTGTGTCTTAAACTTCTCCATCTGTCAGAGGTGTGCCAAATAATAAGTGCTCTCTTCGTTTGACAGAAGACTAGATTGATGTGTAGCCAACTGAAGAACTGTAAAACATCCAAGACGTCTTGCTGGTTGTATCTGCAAGTAACCTTAAAATACTGGCATCAGTGTCAAGTATCTGCAATTCTGCCATCACAGGCTAAGAGCGTATTTCCAAATTTCATTATAAATGCCAATGTCTCACGCAATGTGTCTCTGTCCTAGCACCTGTTTAAAATGAGGATAATGACAATTTGTGATGAGATTTGTGGAGTCCTTTGGGCATGTTTGCTTTGCCTGAAGTGTTTCTCTCTTTCTGAAGAGTACGGACATTGTTAAGGGGGCATTCAAGAGGGGAAGATTGGTGGATATTCATCTTCCCAGTCTGTGAGGTAAGCCGACATGGAGGATTGTCCACCCATCACCATAGAAACCACCCTCATTTCATGAATCAAAATCTGTCAGTTTCTGTAAAGGATGTGGGATCCTCCTCGAGATGAGTGGCAGTGAATTACCTCAAACAACCCTCAGCCAGCGCCACATTCTAGTTGCGGTGGCAAATACTGCAAGGGACCAGCATGAGGAGGATGGATAGGGTGAATAGCCAAGTTTTTTTTCCTAGGCTGGGTGAGTCCAAAACAAGAGGGCATAGGTTTAAGATAAGCAGGGAAAGATTTTAGAAGGACCCGAAGGATAGTTTTTTCACACAGAGTATGGTGCGTGCATGGAACAAGCTGCCATGGAGGCTGCAACAATTGCAACATTTAAAAGGCATCTTGATTGGTATGTGAATTGGAAAAGTTCAGAGCAATATGAGCCAAATGCTGGCAAATGGAACTAGGTCAGATTGGGATGTCTAGTCGGTGTGGACAGTTTGGACCAAAGGGCGCTGTCTGACTCTATGGCTCTATCTGGGGATGAAGAAATCTCAATCAATGCAATTCAAAAATGTGAAAATTACATGGTCCTCACAAATATGTTCATCCATTTTGAAAAGGTCTTGTCACATACATTCAAGAACAAACAACCTACATGGACCATTCATCTGACTCACGGAATACATAAACAATAGTAAACTTATCATGCTATGTGCTATTTGTTGTAATGTGCTATTTCAGTCTTGGCTTGGTCACTTCCACTCTTCCATTCCCCACTCCACCCTTTTTCTAGTCCAAGAGCTGGACCACCTTGTGTCCAAGGAACACATTGAATTTGGGACTTGGGATTTGTTTTAGGATTTGGGGAACCAACTGGAGACAGAGTGTATGTATTGGGCAGGAGGATAGTGAATTGGGCAGAAAACACTAAGCTATGGAGAACTAGGGAATATCAGAGGCCTTGGCAGTAATTTTCAAATCCTCTCTGGCCACAGGTGTCAGAAGATTGGAGCACTGCTATTATTGTCCCGTTATTAAAAATGGGGAGAAGGTGTAGACCAGGAAATTATACACCAGTCAGTTTTACTGTAGTGATGAGCAGGTTATTAGAAATAATTCTAAGGCATAGCATCGTATCTGCACTGGTAGAGGTGAATGTTAATTAAGCATAGTGTAGATACAATGCTATGCCTTAGAATTATACACCAGTCAGTAAGACTGACTGGTGTAAAATTGGATAAGGGAAGGTCATATTTGACCAATGTTATAAATGTTGTTTCGGAAATAACCAAGAGTGTTAATAAGGGTAATATATTTGATGTGATCCTTTAGCAAGGCTTTTGATAGGGTCTTGCACAGGAGACTAACCAAGAAAGTAAGAGCCAATGTGATCTAAGACAAAGTGGCATGTTTGATCTAAGACACAGAGACAGGAAACTGAGGGCGATGATAGTGGGATGCTTCTGTGACTGGAAGTCTGCTTTGAGTGGGGTTCCACAGGGCTCAGTGCTGGGGACTTGTTGTTTGACGTGTTCATGAATGATTTGGACTTAAGTGTAGAGCAGATGATCAAAAAGTTCTTAGATGTTGGGAAATTGATAGGTGGGTGAATAGTATAGACGACAACTGTAAACCATAGGAGGACTGGTCAGGTGTGCAGATTAGTGGGGGATGGAATTCCATCCAGAAAAGTGTGAGGTCATGCATTTGGGAATGGCTTAAAGGAAAGGGATTACACTATGAAGGTAGGAACCTAGAAAGTACTTTAGATTGGTGTGCATATCCATAGGTATTTGGTTTGCAATGCAAAGTGATGCTAACAGCATGGGTTCAATTCCTGCACTGGCTATTATGTAGGATTCTCATTCTCAACCTCTCCCCTTGCCTGATGTGTGGTGACCCTCAGGTTAATCCATCATTGGTCATCTCTCTCTGTGATGATGCTGTGGTTTTAAGTGACTATTTTGTCCTTTCTTTTTAAAGAGAGGTTTTAAGGTAGAGGTGCAAAGCTGTCCATTGGAAAGAGCCAGTAAAGTAATCAGCTTGTGAGACCTTGGGATTTGTTTTGAAGTTGGAACAATAGAAGCAGTCTGGCTGGTTGTGGCCAGCTCTTACAGACCAGCATTTCTACTTTTATTTAGGTTTTAGGTTTTGTTTTAAGCAGTTGTTGTTAGATTCTCAAAAGGGCAGGAGCTGCTGGAGTTTAGAAGAAATAGAAGCTACCTTTTCCCTCACTCAGTTACAGCTAGAAGCTGAGGTTTCTCTCTGCTGCTGGGTTACCTGGGAGACATATTTATTTTTCTGAATTTGCCTTTTTGCCAAAGGGGGTGTTCAGAAGATGTTACTAGACGTGTTGGAATAATGGAATATTGGAATAGTTAATTAGTAATAGTTACTCTATTATTTCTGTTAAGTTTTCCAATAGAGTTAGTTATTGTAATTTTGTCATCCATTTATTGTATTTTAACTATAGTGCTTTAAATAAATGGTGTTTTGTTTAACGTTGGGGAGCTTTATCAGCCAAATTGCATCTGGGACACAGCACATTATATTTACCTTTGAATTAAGACAAAGTTAGGGTCTAATCTACCTTCTTAAAATATTTTGAGGGGGATCTGGATTTGGTCCATAACATCTCAAATGAGAGAGTAGCCCAATGCTCTGGTAAAACAATGGTTTTGAAATGAACACAAGTCAAGTGGATCATTGGATATTTGAAATGGGGTATGCCATTGCATCAGCTGGTTTGTTGCACAATTCCTAACTATTGCCACAGTCAGTAACTTAGAATGTGTCACACTGCAAGTTCTTTGGAAAGAAAAATCACATCTGGGATAATACAAAGGAGTAATGTGTTCTTGTGGCAATGTTATTAAAAATCAAAAGGTTGTCAATGAAATTTGGGAACCTGTGACCAGCTGACTGCCTGGAGATCAGTGATGACTCCCGGACAGTTATTCATAACACTGATTACTGTTCCGGAAATGGATCACATTCATGGATATACCGAACAGTGAAGAAAGGTAGGGATGAAGTTTCAAGGTCCAAAGATTTAACAACTCACAAAAACATTGTCAAGAAAAGGTCATGATGCAAATAAGATTTGATTGTAGGATTGAAAATGTCGATTAAGAAAATATTTGACCAGAACTGTTGGCCATCTTTCAAATGCAGTGCAAACTGCAATCTTTGTAAGAGACAAGTGCTCTGACGTTTTGTTTTGCATTGAGTAATGGAGCAAGATGTTTGATCTGAATGAAACACATAACTTGCATGTTGTTACTGAGTTTTACACAGCCTGGCAATAGCACTTATTAAAAGGCCTTTACATGATCTGTTGCCCATCTTATCAAAAACCATAGGTGAAAGATCAGCAGGCCAGTGTGGCTGTGTTTGTTGCTTATTCTGAGGTGGGATGCAAGTGAAGTTGCGTTTACCGCTGTCCCTTTTGATTCTGCTGTGTCCAGAGGGAATGGTTTGAGAATTGGGACCATTTGCTTTTTGAGACAGCACTTCTGGCATAACCAGGTTTTACTTCAGGAAACAATGGGTGGAAACCATCATCTCACTGGTCTACATAACAATAACAAGAGTCGACCTCAAGACATTTGTTAAGAATTGGGCACTCAACAAAAATCTAATTGAACTTGCAAGAAAATGACAACAGCTGAGTGATATTTTGTTTCAAAAAATTACAACCCCGTGTGCTGTAGCGAGATTTGCTATGCTTGAACTCGCCACATTAATATTCAAGTCAAACAAGTGCTTTAAATTGTTCTGTGTTATAAACTGTATTTTCTTTTACAAGAGTAATAGGTTTAATAATTAAATCTGTAAAGTGCTGATTGGCAACGAAGAGAAATTCTTGCCGGACGGCTGGTGTGATGAGTCACTGGGGAGACCTTGTAATCCTCATCAGCTCAGGCAGGCATCTCAACTGCTGCTCGTGACAATATTACAATAAGAGAAAAATCACCCTGAGCTCAACAAAGAAAATAAATTGAAATTTCAGTCAATGCAGCCCTGATTAATATGCTAACTGCTCGCCCATCTATGAGCCATCAGCTCTGAAGCCCTCGCTGAATTTCAAGTAAATTCTGCAGTCTGAAGATCCTCAGAAGTAAGAACTTTATTTCTAATTGGCTAGCTGATAGCTGAATGGGAATTTTATGATTTAATTAGACGAGGTTGTGATTGACTGCAACTGAAATGCTGCCTCATTAGTATCACTCTGGAAATGGAGTCCTGTGCCTAGGGAAGCAGCTTCTCAGGAACTATCATTGTAGCATGAAAGTTGTACTTCAAAGAGTCAGACAGTGCAACTAAAAAGACAGTTAAGATGCTTTAATGTGTCTCAATTCAGAAAGCTCTGTAAGCAAATCCATCACCTGTGAGTGAGTGTGGTTTTTGAGAGGGAAATTGATGCTGCTTTGAGATGGGAAAGCATGTTCATCACCAGTAACATGTTTGCAATAGATACCTCTGAGGCCCAGATGATGTGATGACATAATTGGTTGGAGATTTTCGAAATGCTGCGCTCATAACCTTTCATTAGCAACAGTGTTTACAACACTTAGTTCTTCTTTTATTCCCTTGTCTCCTCCTTGTCTTCCTCCTCTTCCCCGAAGGCAGAGATGCACATGAGCACACCGTCACATGGATTCTGTGTACATTAGCTAATGAGACCCAGTGGCCACACTTAATGTGTGACAGTGAGTGTCAGCCTGAAACCTGACCATGAGGTCATTCCCCTACCCATTCCTCATCCATCTAGTTTGCAGCAGTGGCCACTGGGAAGTGAACATAGAATCCCTACAATATCAAGTCGACACTGACCATCTGAAGAGAGTCCTACCCAGAAACCTCTCTCCAATTCCCGTATCCGTACATTTTCCATAGCCAATCTACCTAACCTGCATATCTTTGGCCTGTGGGAGGAAACCAGAGCAAACCCACACAGACATAGGGAGAATGTGCAAACTCCACCCAGACAATCGGCAGAGGGTGGAATTGAACCTAGGTCCCTGACACTGTGAGGCAGCAGTGCCAACCACTGAGCCACCGTGCTGCTTTTTAATTTACCAATTACATGACTACCGGCTTTCTTTAAACCAAAAATCTCTCCCCATTCTTAGTTGAATCACAGAGATTTTTAAGATAATGGTTCAAAAAGAGTTAATGCATTAAGCTTTGTGAAATCTGATAACGTAACACAGTTTTGAGGTGTGCAAAGGTCAGTCTTGCATGAGGTCCTTATGAAGACAGATATGCAATTTCTAGCTACTGATAATTAGGTAATAGTCATTGGGCATATTACTGTCATGCAATAAATTACACCTTGTTATAAGAAAATGTTCCTTTTTTATCAATCGTCTCTCTAGTGGTTTATTCTCTAACACCAATAATTAGATATATCCTTAGACTCAGCCTAGAAAGGAAAATGGATGTCAGAAACTATCCAAACTCACCAGCAGTTTGCTAACCAGAACCCAATATAACATCACTAACCTATATCCCTAACCAAGATGCCACCATCCAAGCCCATAATTTCCACAGATCTGTCCCAGACCAACTAATGGACTCAGCAAAATTAAACTAAAGTCATTTGATTCTGTTCACTGTGATCATTGCTACACCTTCCCAGCACATGCCCAGTATTATCAACTGTAAATGATTAAATAAGGCAGATTGAAAAGAAGAATTAAACTTTTTTTTAAGTTTCTTCATTTACTTCATCTCAATATATTCCAGAATTCTTAATCACGACAAACAATGGTTGGCAAACTCAAACAAATGAGACTAATGTGCCCATCTGCTTCAGCATTGCTTCCATGACAAGGAATGAAGCCACTCGAATATTTGATGGAAAATAACAGGAATCATGTTCAGTGAATTGGAAGTGGATAGAATCTTGAGCCACATATTAATTTCTCAAACCTGGAGAAACAGAACATCAAGACAAATGAAGTCATAAGAATTCAGACAGTCTCTGTAGGGTACTTGAATTGAATTAGCTTTATTGTCACATGTACTCACACGAGTGCAGTGAAAAGTTTTCAAGTCACCACTTACAGCATCATCTTAGGTACCAAGGTACTGAGTCTTGAATACAATTGAACAGTAGACCATGCCATCAGTAGCTATGATGTACCATCAAGTTTATAAACTTTATAAATCATGTTAAGAGATCTCTTAGGAAACAGAGGGGATAATTAGACAGACAACTATTTTATCTGAAATTCATTGCTTTGTTACTAGGTTGCAGTTTAACTGTTAAGCATTTTTTTTTATCCTGTTAAGGATTCTACTCAGTCTGACTGCTTGCTAATGTCCCTGCATGTGCTTGCATATATGCATGAGAAATGCCACTGAGTGTTTGTTAGTCTGCCAAGGACAGAAACATTGGAGCCATCTCAGTCTCTGGAAGATGTCAACTTACCTGAGAGCCAATTAGTTAAGGCACACAAAGCATGGCCAGCTTAAAACTAATTTGGTGTGAGATTTGATTTTGCCAGTGGGTACCACATGGGGAAACACTATATAAAGGATTATTGTTGAAACAGTGCTAAGAGTTGGAAGCAGGGGAGCAGAATTGTGTGTTCATATTTTACCTGAAGCGAGCCTGTGTGGAGAGATTTGGAGCATTTTACAGTTCTAGGAGTCTTGGGATTGTTACAAAATGAAGAGGTCACAGTTGCTCAGTCAATGAGATTAGTTTAACAGTTATGACAAAGGAATTTCATAGAAAACCTTGAAAGCTTAGTCATTATTGTCCTTTTTGTACAATGCAGCCAGTTAGAGCCTGGAAATGGATTTGATGAAGGAGTTTGCATTTACCATCTGCAGCTTATAGTTCAGGGACATGGGAGAAATGGGAAGACTAAAAGATGATTTGGTATGCAGAGACCCTGATTATCAATCCCTTTGCCTAGTCATAGAGTCATAGAGATGTACAGCATGGAAACAGACCCTTCGGTCCAACTTGTTCATGCCGACCAGCTATCCCAACCCAACCGAGTCCCACCTGCCAGCACCTGGTCCATTTCCATCCAAACTCTTCCTATTCATATACCCCTCCAGATGCCTCTTAAATGTTGCAATTGTACCAACCTCCACAAATTCATCTGGCAGCTCATTCCATACATGCACCACCCTCTGCATGAAAACCTTATGTTGCCCCTTAGGTCTCTTTTATATCTTTCTTTTCTCACCCTCTAGCTCTGGACTCCCGATCCCAGGGAAAATACTTTGTCTATTTATCCTATCCATGCCCCTCGTGATTTTATAAACCTCTAAAGGTCACCCCTCAGCCTCCACGCTCCAGGAAAAACAATCCCGGCCTATTCAACGTCTCCCGATAGCTCAAATCTTCCAACCCTGGCAATATCCTTGTAAATCTTTTCTGAACCCAGTCAGTAGCCCCAACCTCAATGATACTCTTTCCCAAGGTTACCTGTCTCTGATGTGTGGGTAGGTGGAATTAAAAACTGAAGGAATTTTTTTTTTAATTCTCTTGGTTAGGGATATAGGTTAGTGATGTTATACTGGGTTCTGGTTAGCAAACTGCTGGTGAGTTTGGATAGTTTCTGACATCCATTTTCCTTTCTAGGCTGAGTCTAAGGATATATCTAATTATTGGTGTTAGAGAATAAACCACTAGAGAGACGCTTGATAAAAAAGGAACATTTTGTTATAACAAGGTGTAATTTATTGCATGACAGACTGACTAGAGTCATAGAGTCATAGAGATGTACAGCATGGAAACAGACCCTTCAGTCCAACCCGTCCATGCCGACCAGATCTCCCAACCCAATCTAGTCCCACCTGCCAGCACCTGGCCCATATCCCTCCAAACCCTTCCTATTAATATACCTATCCAAATGCCTCTTAAATGTCGCAATTGTACCAGCCTCTGGCAGCTCATTCCATACACGTACCATGTGAAAAAGTTGCCCAGTAGGTTTCTTTTATATCTTTCCCCTCTCACCCTAAACCTATGCCCTCTAGTTCTGGACTCCCCGACCCCAGGGAAAAGACTGCCTATTTACCCCATCCATGCACCTCATAATTTTGTAAATCTCTATAAGGTCACCCCTCAGCCTCTGACGCTCCAGGGAAAACAGTTCCAGCCTGTTCAGCCTCTCCCTGTAGCTCAAATCCTCCAACCCTGGAAACTTCTTTGTAAATCTTTTCTGAACACTTTCAAGTTTCACAACATCTTTCCGATAGGAAGAAGACCTATATTCCACCAATATTCCAACAGTGGCCTAAGCAATGTCCTGTACAGCCGCAACATGACCTCCCAACTCCTGTACTCAATACTCTGACCAATAAAGAAAAGCATATCAAATGCCTTCTTCACTATCCTACCTACCTGCGACTCCACTTTCAAAGAGCTATGAACCTGCACTCCAAGGTCTCTTTGTTCAGCAACACTCCCTAGGACCTTACCATTAAGCGTATAAGTCCTGCTAAGATTTGCTTTCCCAAAATGCAGAACCTCGCATTTATCTGAATTAAACTCCATCTGCCACTTCTCAGCCCATTGGCCCATCTGGTCAAGATCCCAATGTAAACTGAGGAAACCCTCTTCGCTGTCCACGTATCTCCAGTTTTGGTGTCATCTGCAAACTTACTAACTGCACCTCTTATGCTCACATCCAAATCATTTATGTAAATGACAAAAAGGAGAGGACCCAGCACCGATCCTTGTGGCACTCCACTGGTCACAGGCCTCCAGTCTGAAAAACAACCCTCCATCACCACCCTCTGTCTTCCAACTTTGAGCCAGTTCTGTATCCAAATGGCTAGCTTTCCCTGTTTTCTGTGAGCTCTAACCTGGCTAAACAAACTCCCATGGGGAACCTTGTTGAACGCCTTACCACTTAGATCAATTCTACCACTCTGCCCTCATCAACCCTCTTTGTTACTTCCTCAAAACACTCACTCAAGTTTGTGAGACATGATTTCCCACGCACAAAGCCATGTAACTATCCTTAATTAGTCCTTGCCTTTCCAAATACATGTACATCCTGTCCCTCAGGATTCCCTCCAACAACTTGCCCACCATCAAAGTCAGGCTCACAGGTCTATAGTTCCCTGGCTTGTCTTTACCATGCTTCTTAAACAGTGACACCACGTTAGCCAACCTCCAGTCTTCTGGCACCTTACCTGTGACTATCTCAGCAAGATGCCCAGCAATCCCTTCTCTAGCTTCCCACAGAGTTCTAGGGTACACCTGATTAGGTCCTGGGGATTTATCCACCTTTACTCGTTTCAAGATATCTAGCACTTCCTCCTCTGTAATCTGGACATTTTGCAAGATGTCACTATCTATTTCCCTACAGTCTATACCTTCTATATCCTTTTCCACAGTAAATACTGATGCAAAATATTTGTTTAGTATCTCCCCTTTTTCTGCGGCTCCACACAAAGGCCGCCTTGCTGATCTTTGAGGGGCCCTATTCTCTCCTTAGTTTCCCTTTTTGTCCTTAATGTATTTATAAAGACTCCTTAGATCCTCCTTAATTCTATTTGCCAAAGCTATCTCATGTCCCTGTTTTGCCCTCCTGATTTCCCTCTTAAGCATAATCCTACTTCCTTTATACTCTTCTATGGATTCACTCAATCTATCCTGTCTATACCTTACATATGCTTCCTTCTTTTTCTTAACCAAACCCTCAATTTCTTTAGTCATCCAGCATTCCTTATACCCACCAGCCTTTCCTTTCACCCTGACAGGAATATACTTTCTCTGGATTCTCTTGATCTCATTTCAGAAGGCTTCCCATTTTCCAGCTGTCCCTTTACCTGCGAACGTTTGCCCCCAATCAGCGTTCGAAAGTTCTTGCCTAATACCGTCAAAATTGGCCTTTCTCTAATTTAGAACTTCATCTTTTAGATGTGGTATATCCTTTTCCATCATTATTTTAAATCTAATAGAATTGTGGTCGCTGGCCCCAAAGTGCTCCCCCACTGACACCTCACCTGCCCTGCCTTATTTCCCAAGAGTCGGTCAAGTTTTGCACCTTCTCTAGTAGGTACATCCCCATACTGAATCAGAAAATTATCTTGTACACACTTAACAAATTCCTCTCCATCTAAACCCTTAACACTATGCTAGGCCAGTTTTTTTTTGTCAATTGCCCTTGAGAAGGTGAGGTTGATGGAATACACCCCAGCCTTCTTGAACCACTGCAGTCCATGTGATGTAGGTATATAAAGTTCACTCTGGGAGGGTATTCCAGGATTTTGAGCCAGCGACAATGAAGGAATGTAGGTATATTTCCATGTCAGGGTGGTATGCACCAGGGATGGGAACTTGCAAGTGGAACTACTGTCTTTATCATCCTAGATGGTGTTTATTTGGAAGGTGCAGTGTATTTTGTAGATAGTACACATTACTGCCATTGTGCATCAGAGTTTAAATTTAATGTATAAGCTGGTGTCAATGAAATGGGCTGCTTTGTCCTGGACTGTTTGAAGCCTCTGTCATGTTGTAGGAGCTCTGCCTATCCAAGTAGCTGGGGTGTATTCCATCACATTCCTGATTTTGTGGGCAGTGATCAGGCTTTAGGAAGTCTGCAGTCGAATTATTCTTTTGTAAAATCCTCAGCTTCTGAACCTCTTTTGCAGCAACAGCATTCCTATAGCTATTGTTGTTCCATTTCTGGTCAATGGGACATACCAGTATGTTGGCAGTAATGGAATCAGCAATGGTAATGCAGTTAGACAACAAGAGGAGAGAGATTCTTTCCTGTTGGAGAATATTATCAGCATTGTTCAGCATGATCAGCCCAAGCTTGAATATCGACCAGGTCTTTCTGCATTTTGGCGTGGACTGCTTCAGTCTCTGAGGAGTTGCTAATGATGCTGAACATTTTGCAATCATCAGCAGGTTTCTTCACTTCTGACCTTGTGCTGCAAGGAAAGTTAATGATGAAGTAGATGACAGTGGTAGGCCTAGCAAACTGAGACCAATATTCTATGACTTGAGATGATTGACCTCCAACAAGCACAATCATTTGTTTCTTGCTGCTTCTTGTTTAGTGCCAACACCAGTTGCTCGAAGGATACTTGGGTAGCTTGGTTATCATGGTTAAATAAATTCCCAAGTGTGTACAAGCTATGAGTTGTGTCTGATTGGCTTGCGGCAGTGCATATTGTATGAGGCTGAGGTAAAGTGCAATGATTGTAATGAGATCAGCCAAGTGGACTGCATACAATATGAGTTCCCTGATTGGGGCTGTTAATCTGGTGCAATCAGGGAGCCCTGGCTGACAGATATAAACAGGAGAGTCAGAGGTTCTGTTCATTCTGAGAACTGGCTCTGAGGGAGCTGAATCAGTGTCAAGGACTCTTAGTGATGGAATACCGGCCTCTGTGGATTTATTTGAATGGTGACAAGAGAAAAAAAAAAAAGCTCCTGAAAAATGTTGCTTGCAACAGTCGTCTTTGAATTGGGGTAAGAATTTCTGGTATCATGCCATCATTTGGAAAGCTTGACTCATTTGAGCCTGCCGTTGAAAACTGGGCCCAGTAAATGGAAAGAAGGCATTATTTTTTTCAGGGCAAATGACATTGGGGCGGATGAAAAGCAGTGGCTAATTCTCCTGATGGCTTGTGGACCCACAGTTTTCTCAGTTATTAGGAGCTGGATGTTTCCTGATGCACCAGATACTAAAAACTTTCAAGGGTTGACTGAATTAGTTAATTAATATTACGACCTCAAGACTTCTCTAATTCTGAAATGCTATCAGTGTTACTTGGCAGTTCAAGAATTCGGGGAATCCATGCTGGGATTTTTGATGAGGTTAAGTTGACTAGCAGAGGCATGTAATTTCGGTTTAACCATGAGTGAGATGCTGAGAGACTATTTGGTATGTGGGATTAATGACAGAACCATGCAAAAGCACCCACTAGCTGAAGCCCAACTGGACTTCAAACAGGCACTGCAACTGGCTTTGCCATTAGAAGATGCCCCAAGTGAGTTCTACAGTATGTTGATGAAAGTGGACAGTCAAGATTAGAGTGGCGCTGATAAAGCACAACAGGTCAGGCAGCATCAGACAACCAGGAAAATTGACACTTCAGGCAGGAGCCCTTAATCAAGAAAGTGCCGTAACGTCGATTTTCCTGCTCCTCTGATGCTGCCTGACCTGCTGTGCTTTTCCAGCGCCACTCTAATCTTGACTCTAATCTCCAGCATCTGCAGTCCTCACTTTCACTTAATGGAAGTGGACAACCTTGCCAGGTCACTGTCAGATACTGGATGAACTGCACCAGCATCATCCAGAGTGTCCAAAATGATTATATGAGGTGGCCAGGATTGAATGCATACCTAGCTGTATTGGTCGTGTAAGTGCCCAGAGTGCCAACAAGGACAGAAATTACCACCGGCAGCCCCCCCAAATTCATGGGAATGTCGGGGTAAACCCTGGAATGGCCAGGTAAATCCTGGACTTGGTTACATGTCAACTATCCTGGCCATTTCAACATTCTTAGTCATTGTGGAAGCCCACTCAAAGTGGTTGGATGTGCATAGAGTTCATTTGTCAAACACGGGGACTACGATAGGAAATTTGTGAGCATCTGTTGCAATACATGGGCTCCCGGAAGTGTCGGTCATGGACATTGGGCCATCACTTACCAGCAGAAAATTTGAGTATTTCCAAAAATCAAGTGGCATTCGGCATATAAGGACACCTCCATACCATCCATCATCCAATGGTCTGGAGGAAAGAGCAGTCCAAACTTTGAAGACAGGCTTAACGAAACAGCCTACAGTAGCACTTGATGCCAAACTGTCCTGGCGTCTATTTGATTATAGGACCACCCCTCATGCAAATACAGGGATAGGTCCAGCAGTGTTGCTAAGAGGGAGAAGAATCCGCAGCGAGTTAAATCTGACCTTCTTGAACCTAAATAATGCCAATGCCGGGCACAAGACTCCTCCACGTGAGAGAGATAGTTTACTTCGGGGGACCAAGTTTGGTGCAGGAACCAAGGAAATAGCCCTGCGTGGCTAAGAAGCATGGTTAACACGAGGTCAGTTCTCTTGACTACAATGTTTGGGTAGGTGATGTGGTCGGGAACAAGCATGTGGACCACATAAAAACTGCAAACGGGGCAGGAATAAAACACACCTAGCCCTTCAGAACAGCCAGAAAAGCTGTCAGAACTCATAAGTTCTCCCCCTCTGACTAGCATCAAAGAATCTTCGAAGTCTGAGATAGACACAGTGGATGTTGTAGCCTCAACGTCTTTATTGCCTGAAGAAGAGGATGATTTTCTTCCAAGATTCTCTTTGCACAAGATTTATAGGTTCATGGAATCCCTACAGCTGTGGAGCAGGCTATTCAGCCCATCAAGTCCACACCGACCCTCTGCAGAGTATCCCACCCAGACTCACCCCCTACACTTTCCCTGTAACCCTGCATTTCCCCATGACCAATTCACCTAACCTACACATCCCTGGGCACTTTGGGCAATTTGGCATGGCCAATCCACCTAACTTATGAGAGGAAACTGGAGCACCCAGAGGAAACCTGCACAAACATGAGGAGAATGTGCAACTCCACATAGACAGTCGCCTGAGGGTCTCTGGAGCTGTGAGGCAGCAGTGCTAGCCACTAAGCTACCATGCTGCAAGAGCAGTCTACAATCCAGTACACGCCACCCCCTCTGAGGCTGAGTCAGAGGAACAGGATCCCTTGCAAAAATGCCTCAGGAGAGGCTAAAAGATATAGAACAGGCCTATGTCCCTGGACTTGGGGAGGTGGGGGCAGGGGGGAGGGAATATAGTTATCATAACACAGTCAGGCAGGTGGACCTTACAAAAAATGAGTTCCCTGATTGGGGCTGTTAACCTGGTCCAATCAGGGAGCCCCAGCTGACAGATATAAACAGGAGAGTCAGGGGTTCTGCTCACTCTGAGAACTGGCTCTGAGGAAGTCAGACCAGTGTCAAGTAAAATGCACGTGTAAATAAAGAGTGACTTGCTCATGGGATACTGGCCTCTGTGGAGTTATTTCAAAAAGCACATAAATTTTACAGTTAACTCCTGAGTTCTTGGCATGTGGCTGTAGTGAACTAAACAGTGGATGAGGCTTATGATGCAGTTGGTAGGATTGTTGACATTGTAGCTCACTTTGAAAACACAGACAATTGAATCTCTTCCTGCTAGCATCTTGCAGCCATACTCGGGCAGTGACCTCCATTGCTATTTTATCCCAGTAACTTCCAAAGCATATGTACAGAGGACTGTGTGTGCCTATAGAGGAACAGGATGTCTCTCCTTCTCTCTGCAGCTTATATCACATTATTGGAATATTTTAGTGCACTTTGTAAAATTATCACAGCCCCACATGCAATTTTCAAAGAAATCCCAATATTCTTGCAGCTTACAACAACCCCTTCAAAGAGGTGAAGCCTGCCTTTAAATAGCAACAGCTACATCCTCTCCCATCAATAATTAAGAGTGGGCTTAGTTGGCGACACAGAGCCATCATTTAAAAATGAGGGCAGCTTGCTGTCTGCAGCACAATGAATGGCCGTTGGCTAATAGTTACCTTGTTATGGGAAGGATGTTGTTAGACTGGAAAGGGTTCAAAACAGATTTACAATGACGTTATGGAGACTGGAAGATTTGAGTTATAAGGAAAAGCTGGATAACTCTGGAACTTGTTTTCTTGAAGCAAGGTGGCTGAGGGATGACTTTATCGAGGTTTATAGAATCACGAGGGGCATGGATAAAGTGAAAAGCCAAGGTCTTTTCCCCAGGCAAAGGGAGTCCAAAACTAGAAGCTCTAGCATTAAGGTGAGAGAGAAAAGATTTGTAGGGTACCTAACAGGTAACCTTTTCACGCAGAGTGTGGTGCATGAATAGTATGAGCTGCCAGAGGAAGTGTTGAAGGTTGGTACAATCAAAACATTTAAAAAATATATGGACAGGTACATGAATACAAAAGGTTTAGAGGGATATGGGCCAGACAGAGGCAATTGGGACTAGTTTAGTACAGGAAACCTGGTCAGCATGGAGGAGTTGGGCCGAAGCACCTGTTTCCGTGCTGTATGACTCTATGACACTGTGTTCCCGATGCCTATTTTCAGGAGTTAGCTAATTTAATCCCTTGTACATGCTTTAAAGAAACCAATGAAATAAATAATCCAAACTTGTAGCCAAGCATTTGTCAACCTAAACCTTGATTATGATAAGGTCTTGTGGCACAATTGTAATTCCCCTAAGCCAGGCAGGTCTAGATTCAAGTCCTATCTGTCTGAACAGGGTGTTTGAAAATTTATGAATCCCTGATTACTTGCATTCTCCAAACGATGGTGATCTGTGATGTGTAGAAGTAAGGGCAGTGTAAACTTAAGGGATGCTCCAACTGTTGTAAGAATCTTTGAGCAGGATTTATTGGTAGTCTGGGCTGGATATAATAGGGATGGCCACAAGCTGACACTAACCCTGACCCTCAGAAACGCCTGTCTAAGATGGTGGGAGGAGACAGGGAAGTCACCGTCCTGGGGCAGTTTTTCGGGCCAGCGGCAACTTGACAGCTGCTGGACCATCCTTCTGAACCACCACACCCTCCCACCCACACCCCCACCCCCCACCCCCCATCACCTCCCAATCCTCCCCAGTCCCACTGTATACAGCAGCCATCGAATCTGGAGACTTTGTAACAGCGAACCCACCCCAAACTCTAAAAGTATGGACTTCCGGAAGGAGAGACCTTCCCAACTAGTGTGCATCCCCCCCCCCCCCCCACCCCATCAATTCTCTGCTGCCTTGATGTACCCATCCCACCTGGAGAAGATCCCCCCTGCCCACCCCACACCCCCCTCCTCCCACCTTCCCATGAGACTGTAATCTCAGACATCCAGAATATTAAATTTAAACTTTTCTCTCCAGTGTGCATCTGCTTTGATGTGTCCCTGCACTCTCCAGCCGACCTTAGCCACAGACCTTAATGGAGCCACTGCACTCTCTCTTATTGACTACATCAGTGACCGACTGCAGAACTATTGCATTGGCCCCACCACCATCAAGAGCGGCTTCAGAATCCCCATTGGGTCTGATAGCAGGTTCTAAAACTCAGAGTGAAGACCCATCCTTCATATCTGTCTCTGTTTGTATTGTTTTTCAATTTCTTTTATCAGTTTTTTTTCATTTACTCACTTTATCATTTCCATCTGCCCAAGATGCATTGCATCAGTGGTCAGCACTGCTGCCTCACAGTACCAGGGACCTGGGTTTGATTCCGTTCCCAAATGACTGTCTGTGTGGAGTTTGCACATTCTCCCTGTGTCTGCGGAGGTTTCCTCTGAGTGCTCTGGTTTATTCCCACAGTTCAAAGATATGCAGGTTAGGTGGATTGGCCATGCTAAATTGCCCATGATGTGCAAGCTGGGTGAGTTAACAATGGGAAATGCAAGGTAAGACGGAGTGGGTTTGGGTGAGATGGTCTTCCGAGGATCATTGTGGACTTGCTGGGTAACACAGTGGCTCAGTGGTCAGCACAGCTGCCTCACAGTGCCGGGGACCTGTGTTTGATTCCAGCCTCAAGCGATGTCTGGGTGGAGTTTGCACATTCTCCCCATGTCTGCTTGGGTTTCCTCTGGATGCTCCGGTTACCTCCCACAATTCAAAGATGTGCAACCTAGGTGAATTGGCCATGCTAGATTGCCCATAATGTTCAGGGATGTGTAAGTTAGGTGCATCAGTAAATGTAGAGGAATGGGTTTGGGTGGGATACTCTTTGGAGGTTCAGTGTGGACTTGTTGGGCCAAATGGCCTGCTTTCACACTGTAGGGATTCTATGATATATGAATTATTCAATCTTGTTGTTCTTCATTGTATTTATTCATTGTATTTATTTTTTTAATCACCAGTAAGCTACAGTAATTTACTTAATTGTATTTTATCTGGTTTCTCATGCGTCTCCGTACACTTCAATCTCAATTTCTCTTTCAAAGTGTCTGTTCTGGGAAAATTCTTCTCTCTATGAGGTTAAACAAATGGCCTGTGCAAAGTAGGGAGCAGGATTGGCTGAACACAGAAGCAAACCTTTCTTGGTTACCCTGTGGAAAGAAAGTAGTCTCAATGTTTCGGGTTCAGTGACCCTTCCTCATACTGTTGAGTTCCTCCAACAATCTCTGTTTTTCTTGCACTGAAATGGAAGGTTCACATTCAAACTTAGGTCAAAAATACGTGCAACTGAAAGCTTCATTATTATTGCAGACCATTGTAAAAAAATGGTGTTGGAATAATCATTGCAAAAGCTAATTAAATGTTTGAATAAAACATTTCATTCCAGAGAAGAATTGTGAGGAGTGCTTTCATGTCTCGTGGACATTATTAGGTATATTTTAATCACTCTATATGCTAGATTTGATTTCATTTGCTTCAATAGAATATTAATAACCATGTAACTGGTGATGACTGAATGATAAATATTTATCTAACATCTACAGCAACTGCATTCTGACATACAGTTGACTTCAGGGACAGTCACAGTATTGGTGTCACAATTTGTATCCTGCAATAAACATCTATCAGGAGCTAATGGTAGCAATTTAATAAATAATGAGAGACAGTTCCAAACTGTAAATGCCTTGTGCTTATGATTGACTTTCCACTTTCAATAAAGCAAAAGTTTCAACACTGAGATGCCGCACTGCCACTAAAAGGAAGGCAACTGAGGAGGGCACTACTAATAACATGAAACTAAAATAATACAATATTCCTATTCCAGTATAAACATTGTTGTCAGTGACAATCAGATTCTTAGGGGGAGAAATTAGTTTGGCATCAACACAAAAAGGGCAATATGTCATATTTTGCATCTGATGTTCAGTGTTCAGTTCCTTTGATTCAGGTAGAAATTAATATTGTGTCTCATGGGAGACCCAGGCAGTACTGTAAGTGATCTGCTACTTCTCAGGTTGAATTGCTCCCATTTTGTCTTCAGCGTCCATGGAGACCCTCAGGCCTTCACTACATGTTCTCTTTCTCGAGTCCTGGTCATGGTCCTCTATGACGAATATATTTGGAGTACTTGGAATCTAATTTTCCATTGCTGTTGATGTAACCAGTTCTAATGGTGACTCTCTGCTGACACTATATCACTGTCTGCAGGGTCCTCACTTTGTACGCAGGGTTAGCATAACCCTTGAGAGGGTGAGAACACTGTTGTGTGTAATGGGAGCAAAATGTGCACAGATAAACATTTGATTACCATTTCCCTGTGTTGGTTATATCAGAAATGAATAATTTAACTCTATTATGTTTGCTTTCCTTCCGTATATAAATAATCAAGGATGTATGTTATGCATTTTATCTATATTAATCTAGAACCATGCATTCTTCTCAGTAAGCTTACTTTCCAAAGCATATGGTTAGAAGTTGTTTCCATTTGGTCATTACAGCATTTACCTGGAAAACATTTGAGACAAATTTCCCATCTCCACTACATTCCAGAAACCAGTCATGGATCACATTTCTTGTTAATTTACAAGATATGCTGTTAATTCTGTACTGAAAACAAAATTATATTGGAAATCACAGCAGGTCAAGCAGCATCAATGGAGTACAGAAAGCCAATATTTCAAGTCGAGATGACTCTTCATCAGAGCTGAAGTGAAGCGTGGAGGGGGCAGCATGTGAGCAATAGTGGGGTATACCTCCACCAATCTTGTGTATTGTATTCGCTGCACCCAATGTGGCCTACTCCACATTGGAGAAACCAAACGGGGACTGGGTGAGCACTTTGCAGAACACCTCCAATCTGTGGATAAACACCATTCTGACCTTCCCGTAGCTGGTCATTTTCACACAGCGTACTTGTCCTTGGCATGCTGCAGTGTTCCAATGAATCACAGCACAAACTGGAGGAACAACATCTCAACTTTATCCTAGTCACTTCACAGCCTTCTGGACTTGATACTGAGATCAACACCTTCAGATTACGAACCCACTCCCATTCCTTCACTTTCTTTTAGCTTTACTTGTCCCATTCTCTGTCACCATATCGTCTCTCCCCTCCCCCCAACCCAGTGGGACTGGCTGTTCTTCCCAGTCTGGCAGCTAGACACACCACCATTCTGTCATTCTCACTTTCCAATCATTTACTCTGCACTATCAACATCCTTTCTCCCCCAGCATTTGCCCCCTTCCACTATTGCATAAATGTTGTCCCCTTCACACTTCGCATCAGCTCCGATGAAGAGTCATCTAGATTCAGAATATTAGCTTGCTCTCTCTCCATGAATATACCTGACCGACTGTGATTTCCAGCATTTTTTGTTATCAGTACAAATTCCAGCATCTGCTGTAGTTTGCTCCTACATTGTTAATCCTTGTTCAATGTTGATTTGCAGTGAAGCAGAGTCCATTATGTGCTAATTTTTAACTAATACTTGTTTAGGTCTAATTTCAGAAGCACTTGTGACCACTCTACTGAAAGTTATCCTATACGCAGCTCCCTTAACAGTGCATCGTCTCCGTTTCTCATAGAAGGGGTGGCAGTGGACTAGTGGCGTTGTCATTGAGGGGCAGCACAGTGGTTCAGTGGTTAGCATTACTGCTTCACAGCACCAGGGACCCAGATTCGATTCCAGCCTTGAATGACTGTGTGTGTGGTGTTTGCACATTCTCCCCGTGTCTGCGTGGGTTTCCTTTGGGTGCTCCACTTTCCTCCCACAGTTGAAAAATGTGCAGGTGAGGTGAATTGGACATGCTAAATTGTGCATTGTGTTCAGGGGTGTGTAGGTTAGGTGCATTCATCGGGTAAATATTGAATAATGGGGGTTGGGTTTGGGTGGGATACTCTTCAGAGGGTCAGTGTGAACTTGTTGGGCCGAAGGGCCTGTTTCCACACTGTAGAGTTTCTAAGATTTTTTTTACTTCCTCCCAAAATAGAAAGGAAAGGCTTGCATTCATATAATGCCCTTCATGTCCTTCTCAGGACATCCAGAAATGCCTCACAGCTTCTAGAGTGTAAGCACTGTCGTAATGCACACAGACATTGCAGTCAGTTTGCAGACTGCAAATTCCCACAAACAATGTGGTAAGTGACCAGATAATTTGTTTTAAAGCTGTTAATTCAGTATTAAGTTTGTCCAGGACATGAGCGAGAACTCTCCTGATATTCTCAGACAGTGCACTGTGGCAACTTTTATTCCAACTGACTTATCAAAATATCATTTGGAGATTGACCTTTATCTGGTCGGAGGAAATATTATGTGTGATACGGTTTGGATTACCAGAGGCACTGTCAAAATGGCTGGGCCACATGGTATGCTGGCTGGGAGATATGTGACTTTAGTTAACAAACAAAGCAAGCAATCTTGATTCTTGCCTCTACTAGCCTCATTTCTTGAGTTCTTCAGCAGCTAATGAGTTATCTCACCTCTACAAATTATGCAGATCGATGAGGTGGTATTCTTAATTGTAGTTGTAAATGAGTTAACAGCAGATTCTGGAGACATTAATGTAATTAATGTGAGAAATTAATTGTGAGTACAGTCTTGTAGGGTTCATCAGCCCTGCAAACGTGTGAAGGAAGTGTCAACATGTGCTACATCAGCTGAGAGGAGTTCATCTCAATATGACTGAGAACCTGACAGGGTCTGGAACAAGCTAATTTTACGTCAAGCATGAGGGGTGAGGCTTGAGGCACTCTGTGGAGTAGGAGTGGAGAACCTATGCACGGGTATGAGGGGCAATTCTAGTTGTGTAACAATTTAGAGTCATAGAGATGTACAGCATGGAAACAGACCCTTCAGTCCAACCCATCCATGCCGACCAGATATTCCAAACCCAATCTAGTCCCACCTGCCAGCACCTGGCTCATTTCCATCCAACCCCCTTCCTATTCATATACCCACCCAAATGCCTCTTAAATGTTGCAATTGTACCAACCTCCACCACATCCTCTGGCAGTTCATTAGGTCTCTTTTGTATCTTTCCCCTCCCACCCGAAACCTATGCCCTCTAGTTCTGGATTCCCTGACCCCAAAGAAAATACTTTGCCTATTTATCCTATACATGCCCCTCATGATTTCGTAAACCTCTATAAGGTCACCCCTCAGCCTCCGACGCTCCAGGGAAAACAGCCCCAGCCTGTTCAGCCTCTCCCTATAGTTCAAATCCTCCAACCGTGGTGACATCCTTGTAAATCTTTTCTGAACCCTTTCAAGTTTAGAAGTCCTGCTAAGATTTGCTTTCCCAAAATGCAGCACCTCGCATTTATCTGAATTAAACTCCATCTGCCACTTCTCAGCCCATTGGCCCATCTGGTCAAGATCCTGTTGTAATCTGAGGTACCCCTCTTCGCTGTCCACTACTCCTCCAATTTTTGTTTCATCTGCAAACTTACTAACTGTACCACTTATGCTCACATCCAAATCATTTATGTAAATGACAAAAAGGAGAGGACCCAGCACCGATCCTTGTGGCACTCCACTGGTCACAGGCGTCCAGTCTGAAAAACAAACCTCCACCATCACCCTCTGTCTTCTACCTTTCAGCCAGTTCTGTATCCAAGTGGCTAGTTCTCCCTGTATTCTGTGAGATCTAACTTTGCTAACTAATCTCCCATGGAGAACCTTGTTGAACGCCTTACTTATTAAAATAAAATGTAGTAATGTTAGAGCAGAAATGTTAGCATCTGCCAACTTTGAAGTAAGTTCCAGAGGTAACTGCCTTCTTGTGGGCTGAATGGTAGAGGGCGGCATAGAAAACTGTTCCAACATGTTTCATTCCCCATTTGGGACATGAGGGAGACTATCAGGACACTATACGCTGACCAACTGTCCCTGACCATCCTTCCATACCAGGCAGAAGGAAGCAAATTGATCCAGCCAGTGACTTACATGTGGATATACAGTTCATTCAAGGATGTATCTATTTTCATAAAATGAAGAACCGCTGGACATCCGAGACAAAAAAACCCAGAAATTGCTGGAGAAATTCACAAGGTCTGGCAGCATCCGTGAAGAGAGAAAAAGAGTTAATATTTCGGGTCCAATGATGCTTCTTTGTGTTAATGTTTATGCCTTTTGAAGTGGGATGCGCTGGCTGTTGATAAATTAGAAGCAGTTCTTTTCTCGATTCACCCTGCCTTGTATAAAATCAGCTATTAGGTACAAAAGCACGATTATCTATTTTGGTACTTGAGAACCATTACATGTTCGATCATTTGTTTGTTTGTGTTTTGAATGTATAAGTTCAAGTCATACAATGTGCAAGTAACAGACTATGTGATCAATATTGTATTAGCATTCAGTTGTGATGCTATTTTAATCCCCACGAGCTCGACACCTTTGCACAAGTCTGCCATTTTAAAATTATGATGTCATTTCTGTTAGCATGTTACGATAATCTGCTACATCCAATTTTCTTTGCAATAAATTAGAAAGCAAGCATTGGATCTGCAAGACTGACACATCTAATGTCAGGGGTGTCTCACATTAACCTGTTTCTATTCTATTCTGTTATGGACCTGGCCAGACCCCCTCAAAACATTTCAAGAATATGGCCCAGACCCTAACTTTGCTAATTGCTTTTAAACAGGTGTAACACAGATATTCCAGGAGGGATGCAGCTGGCCCAACCACTTCATTTTAAACAAAACAGAATTTATTTGCAAGATTATTGAATGAAACACAAGCAAAAGAGAATAGAATACAGAATAACTTAGCCTGTCTGAAAACCCAACAGACTATCCCAACTCAATGTTATTCCAAATACTTGCAACAATCCCCACAAACACCCCCTGGTACAAAAGGTAAAATCAAACACAGGGTCTTACCGGAGAGGTGTCAAGGAGAGGAAGGATAAGAAAGGGCCTGTTTCTTTGAGTACAACAGCTTCACCACAAATGCCTGCAAGAACCAAACTAAACCAGACAAAAGCTGAGATTGGGGAACTAGCGACTCCCATTTCATTCCTGATGCCCAAAATGTCAATTCTCCTGTTCCTCGGATACCTGACCTGCTGTGCTTTTCCAGCACCAACTCTTGACTCCCCTTTGATTGTTTTTTTCTTTAACTTGAAAGCCTTTTTCCTGAGGCAGTATCTGTTAATTATCATCAAAATGGCCCTCATAACCTTCAAACCTACACCTCCCAAGTCCCTCTTAATAAAAACCAAGGATAACACAACCAGTTAAAGAAGCAGCATCATCACAATGTTCTCATTGAGAAGCTGCAAGAGGGGGCAGATAGCACAGTAGGTGACACCCTTGTCACTGAACTAGACAATCTGAGGTCACGACCCACTCTAGGACTCGTGAGTGTGTGTGTGTGTGTGTGTGTGTGTGGTTACAGACTTATTTAATGTCTTTGATGTGTAAAAAGACCTAGACACGTGTCTCAGAAACATGATGATAAAAAAAGGATGTTGAGCAAATATAAGCAGTTATTAGTGGCTGACCATAGCTGTTGCTTCTGACTCAGGGTGAAGAGGAGTTGCATGAAGGAGCAGTGGTAGTGAATTGAATGCACGGCTCCTGCTGGGCATGGGAAGTGGTGCTGAACCAGAATAAGTCATACAAATGGAGGGGTCTAACCTGTAAAACTTATTCTCCATGAAGAACCAACTCATGTCATGACCTTGATGGGAAAAGTGCACTAGAAATCAAGCCTAACTGTTTCATGTATTGTCATAAATAACCAATTGAGTCACTAAGGAGGTTAATTTCCCTGACTATTACCAGTATCTACAATAGAATAGAATAAAATTGAATTGAATTAACTTTATTGTCACATGTATCCAAATGTGTACGGTGCAAAGTTTATAAGTGGCCAGTTACAACGCCATCTTAAGTTAACTGCTTCTGCAGTTACGAAATGTTAAAAAAAACAAGGAAATAAAAAATGCCAACATTCTAGAAATAAAAGTTCAGAACAACAATCTTTCAATCCATACCACGCTGACAGCTAACCTCAATCTGCGCTGGGCCTTGGCTCCAGACCGCACTGGGTTTCACCTTAAGGTTCATGGTGCTCAAAGATCATTCTGGAATCACCGCAAGACCAGGAATCCATAATGGGGCCATGCCAGGATGAGAGACAGCCAAGTACAGCCGGAAGACCACCACACCAGACCGAGAGGATACCACACCAGGTCAAGGGGACCCCTCATTGAGTCTGCACTGAGGCCAGGAGTCCGCTGGAGGCTGGGAGTCGTCAGAGGCCGGGAAAGAAGAAGAAATTAAGTACAGAAAGAGGATTAAAAAGAGTAGGGAAAGAAGCAGAATGTGCTTCAGTAGAAGCGCCCTACTTCACCGCCATCTTGAACTAGAAGATAAAAGAAACTTACACCAGCATTCATCAACAAACAAGAGATCTAAATGTATTTGTTACAAATTAATTTATTTTTTAACAATTGGTGAAGGGGATTATTCATTACTAATAGCCAACCTAAACAATACCCCCTTTAAATTAAGAAACAAGATGACAAACTAGACTGATCTGTTGATCTACTGTGAGTGGACGACATAAGCAAAAAGGAGCAAATCTGTGAATCAAGAGTCCAAACCCACAAGGGCAGATGAAGTGACTTTCTCACAGTTCTTTTCATGATCTTTAACTTGGTGGCCAGTCATTTGGTCTTTGTGTGAGTTTGATGTTCTTCTTAACAATATCTTTGAGTGCTGTTCTTTTCCACTGAGAGAGAGGAAGAGAGAAAAGAAAAAAGAGACAGGGACACACCTGGTGCCTAAATGTCTCACAAAAGTATCAAATCCAGATTCTCAAAGACCTAGTGCAACTAATACATGAATAGCACGTCCCTTTGATTTAAAAAATCAGCTATTTCTCTGCAACGCAGCTGTCCAAACTTCCATTTCCTCAGTCTTTATTTCTTAAAAACAGCAGTCCTTGCATCGCCCAAAACCTTTCTGCCCATATCCTGTCAGGCCCTGCACACTGATTGCTCCTGCCCTCAATTGCTCAAGTTGGCTCCCACTCCCCTGATGCTTCCAGTGTGAAGGATAAAGATTTTAACTTTGAGGAATTGGAGAACTGGGAACCAATGGAAGCAAGTGAACAGGAGTCAGAACTGAATGGGATCTTATTGAACTGAAGAGGCCATGGACAGAAAATCTCTTGAATAAACTGAGAATTATGGAGAGTGGAAGACCATAAGATGTAAGACTGAAAGTAGGCCATTCAGCCCATCAAAAGCCATTCAATTCTGTCTTGGCTGATCTGATACTCAACAACTCCAATTTCCTGCTGTTTTCCCCTTTATCAGGAGATCAGAGGCTGGGTAAGTGAACACTGGAATAGTTTAGTATGGAAGTGAATATTTAATGGACAACTGTTTCAGCAATAGATAGACAGAAGGATGGTTGCAGAAAAGTGATGGGATGGGATGGAGGTGAAAGTAGGAGTTCTCCATTTGGAGAGGTTAAAGAGTTCAACTCTCAAATCGTGATTGTGTGGTTATAGCAATTGTAGGCAGCATGGTACAGCCTGAGATGGTTTGGGTTGGAGGGGCAGGGTGGGTGCAGTGCAAGGGAGTTAATCAGGTACACATGTCAAGGAAGGAGCAGAAAATGATGGCTTTGGTATTCACTGTCTTGAACTGGGAAAAATTGTGACTAATCTGAAATAGGATATCTGACAGCACAGAAATAAGTGGACGTATTGAGGTAGGTGCTGAGAGATGTACTGAGAGGTGTTGTTGGTGTACGTCTGGAACCTGATTCCATGCCTTTAGGTGATCATCAAGGGGCAGTAGGTAATTGACTTCTATATCGCTTTCAACTCTCTAGTTACCTGCATAGTTGTTCATCGCTTTCATTATGCAAACAGTTAACAAAGTTGTACACAGACTAACAGTATAGGAGAGTGGTGAACAACACTTGTGATCACATTTCTGTCCAAATGGATGTAAAAATAGCCATTGCAAAATTCATCGAAGAATGGGACATTAATGATTCTGTTACTAATGGTGACTTCTTGCTGCTTTCCATCTATGTGCGTGTCAATGGTAATGTTCTGGAATATGAAATGCATTGCTTAAAATTCAGACAATTCCACTGGAACATTTTTCAATATGTATTATTTACAGAATGCAACATTACAATTACCTACTTCCTCCAATACCTGGTGTTCCAGAAATCTCTCCATATACTCTTTTGAATCCTATAGGAAGAAAGAAACAAATAAATAAATGATGAACCACTTTTAAAAAGGGCACCTATATGCTGCTATTGTAAAACCAGTCAAGCTGAAACTCACTTTGAGTCACTTTAAAGAAACCAATAAGAATGAAACGCTGAAATAAACAAATCACCCCCTATTTTTAAAACTAGCATTTAAAACCAAAGACATTGTGGAAACTTATTAAATCAAGAAATAAATCTTTGCACCTTACAGGTGGCGAACAGACTTTGTAGAAATGAAGGATTTCTCGCTCTGACCTGCTCTTGTAACCACAATGTTTATATGACAAGTCCAGTTAAGTTTCTGGTCAATGGTAAACTCCAAGATATTGATAATGGGGAATTCAGTGATGGCTATGCCATTGAATATCAAGGGGAGACTGTTAAATTCTCTCTTGTTGGAGATGGTCATTACCTGGTATTTATATGAATTCACGTGTCATTTGTCAGCCCATACCTGGATACTTTCCAGGTCTTCCTGCTTTTGGGCAAGAACTGCTTCACTATCTGAGGAGTTGTAAAATGGTGCTGATTATTGTGCAACCATCAGTGAATATCCCAATTTCTGACCTGATGACCTTCCCCCCATTATTACTTCTTCCACCACGGATGCTCAGTATCAGCATTGTGTACCATCTACAGGCTGCTTTGCAGAATATTCACCAAAGATCCTTAGACTGCACCTTCCTAAACCACTACCAATTCCATCTAGGTAGACAAGGTTAGTAGATACGTACGAATACCACTACCTGCAAGTTCCCTTCCAAGTCCCTCGCCATCTTGTCTCAGAAACATATCACCATTCCTTCAGTGTCACTGGGCTGTACCTCTGTAACTTCCTCCCCTATGGTATTGTGAGTGTCCCGACATCACATGGACTACAGCATTTCAAGGAGGCAGTTCATCATCACCTGCTCAAAGGCAACTAGGGATACATAATAAATGCTAGCCAAGTCAACAACTCACATACCCCATGACTGAAAGAAAATATCAAGGGATGGTTGCTGGGGAGTGATGATGACTCTCTCTTGTCTCCCTTCAGCCCAAAAATTGCAAAAGACCTCAAACGCTGTGGTTGATATCACACACTCCCCTACAGAGCCACCTGGACACAGACACACAGAAGAGAATCAGGCTCATCACTCTTTGTTCACTTTTCAAAGCACTTGAACCAAATTAACCAAAGCAAATCACATTAAATATTTTCTTCCTCTTAAAAGGAACACTAACAAAAATAAAATGTCCAAACTAAACTTATTTAAATTAAGAATTGGTTTTGGGAGCACAGTCAGTAAAGAGTACAGTCAATGTGAGTGGAGACATTGCCTGAGTGAGACAATGGCTGATTTATTATGTATGGGCATCTGATTCAGTGTCAGAATTCTCAAAAGTAGAAGACAGAGGGTGGTGGTGAAGGATTGCTTTTCAGACTGGAGGCCTGTGACCACTGGAGTGCCACAAGGATCGGTGCTGGGTCACTACTTTTCGTCATTTATATAAACAATTTAGATGTGAATATAGGAGGTATAGTTACTAAGTTTGCAGATGACACCGAAATTGGAGGTGTAGTGGACAGGAAGAGGGTTACCTCAGAGTACAGTGGGATCTTGATCAGATGGGCCAATTGGCTGAGGAATGGCAGGTGGAGTTTAATTTAGATAAATGTGAGGTGCTGCATTTTGGGAAAGCAAATCATAGCAGGACTTGCACACTTAGTGATAAGTTACTAGGGAGTGTTGCTGATCTTGGAATGCAGGTTCATAGTTCCTTGAAAGTAGCGTCACAGGTAGATAGGATAGTGAAGAAGGCATTTAGTATATTTTCCTTTATTGGTCAGGGTATTGAGTTTAGGAGTGGGGAGGTCATGTTGAGGCTGTACAGGATGTTGGTTAGGCCACTTTTGGAATACTGCGTGCAATTCTGGTCTCCCTCCTATTGGAAGGATGTTGTGAAACTTGAAACAGTTCAGAAAAGATTTACAAGGGTGTTGCCAAGGTTGGAGGATTTGATCTACAGGGAGAGGCTGAATAGGCTGGGGCTGTTTTCCCTGGAGCGTCGGAGGCTGAGAGGTGACTTTACAGAGGTTTATAAAATCATGAGGGGCATGGATAGGATAAATAGACAGAATCTTTTTTTTTCTAGGATGGGGGAGTCCAGAACTAGAGGTCATAGGTTTAGGGTGACAGGGGAAAGATTTAAAAGGGACGTAAGGGGCAACATTTTCATGCAGAGGGTGGTATGTGTATGGAATGAGCTGCCAGAGGAAGTGGTAGAGGCTGGTACAATTGCAACATTTAAAAGGCATGATGGGTATACGAATAGGAAGGGTTTGGAGGACTATGGGTCAAATGCTGGCAAGTGGAACTAGATTAGGTCGGGATAACTGGTTGGCATGGACGACTTTGACCTAGGGGTGTGTTTCCATACTATACATCTCTGTGATTCTATGATGCTTTAACTCTAGTAATTCCTTTCCAAGTTCAATTTTCAAGTTATAGTGAGATTCAGACCCAGAGCTAATAGCTTTTACGTAAGTTAAAAAAAACCTAATTATTAAAGGCAGCTGCCTGATAGTAGCAGTTATCCATCAAAGTCCTGAAATCCCTTTCCTAAATTAGGTGCTGATTACTGTAGCAGAACGTGAACCTAAGCAGTGACTCATGGTAGGGGAGGCAACTCTTTTTAACTCATCAAGTAAACTATCTGTTTTACTTCGAAATACTCCCTGAATGTGGCTCTGTGGTAACAACTGAATTCCAAAGGAAACTTTAAACATTTAAATCAGAGTGATATCTCAGGGGAAGATGAAGCACTCGAGCTCTTGTGGTGCCCACTAATAGCAGGTGGTCTCAAGCGTTTAATACCTTTTTGCTCTACAGGCCCTCCAGAGTGTGAATACTCTTTATGTGTGATCAAGATATTTAATCAGTGTCGCTCACCTATTATTTTTAATCTTAATAATCTAATCTTAGCAGTTCAAACAATAATACAATTAACAAGTTAAATATTTACCTTTCAATGTGGTTCAGCAGCTGTCTGATGCAGTATGAATTCCTCATGATTTATCATTGCAACCCTGCCAGGACACCTTCCATTTTATTGTTGTAGATAATGGCTATGACTCACGTGATTCAATAGATTACTCACTGTATCTTAAATTTACACCCTCACAGTCAATGTTCACCATCATTACAACTTTGAAACTGACAGCAGCTTCTGCAATCTGCACCTACTCAATTAAATCCAAAAATTAAAATGCTCCTGTCTGTAGCTCCACAAGGTATGCTATTGAAATCTCCTCAATCCATATTTTTATAAATCATTGAACTATTGTGAACCCCCCTTTTACACTGTATCATCACTGCAAAAATCAAACTCTGCAAAAAGTGTTTTTTTAATTAATCTACAAATGTTTCTAGCAGGTTACTAAATCATAACTGTAGTGGAATCACTTCCATAGCCCTGAAAATTTAATTTTATATTTATACAATGTCAAATTATTTGCACAATGATAAAGGTTACATAGACTTTTTAAAAGGGTTTCAAAGTCAATTTATGATATTTTAGCTTCTAATATATTCCTATGCCCCAATCTTTATCATTCTCTGTGGAATGATTGAAAAGTGAAATGCAGTCTATTATTTTTCTTTCAGGATTGGTGTTGCTGAGCATTCTTCAGTGTGGCTGGTGACTACTTAGATTCTCCTCATGTCTGTGTGGATTTCGTCTGGGTGCTCCGGTTTCCTCCCACTGTCCAAAGATGTGCTGGATAGGTGGATTGGCCATAGGGAATGCAGGATTACAGGGATAGGGTAGGGGGATGAGTCTGGGTGGGATGTTCTTTGGAGAGTTGGTGTGGAGTCATTGGGCTGAGTGGCCTGTTTCTACACTGTAGGGATTCTATGAATCTATGATGATGTCACTGTTGCTAGATGCATTGAGATCCCCTTAGTTTGGCACTAGATTCATCAGGGCAGGTAAAATCTTTCATTTGGATCACTTGATCATTATGGGGAGTGTTTTTCAGGTCAGCAGCAAGTGTTGCCACTTTGCTGCACTCTGCAAAATCCAAATCATTGTGTCGGAATGCCAGACACATGCTATTACTCTTTCAGCCTTCAGAACTAGATCTCCCTCCTTTTATCAGTCTTCATTTTCTACACTTGTCAATCTTTAACTTCAAGTCACCAGCCTCATCTAATTGCAACTTCTTGATTTAATTCTGTTTTAACCTTGAAGTCTGGCAAAGAGATTTTCCAACAAATTGTCAATTAATTCCAATTTGCCTCATTTGCGTGGCTATCCAGAAAGAACCTGAAGCATTTCCCTTTGATTTATACTGGTAACGACAGTGATATCACGCACGTTACTGTCGGGTTGAGTTCCAGCTTCTGAGCTCTGTCTTTTCACCTTTGCCACAGTGTTCAAGACTTCAGGTTATTTCAAGCACTGCAATTTGAAGCTCTCCGCAGCTTCCATATAAAAGGGCTCCTGTGAGATTTTAAGCTATTGGAGGGAAGTACTTAATTGTGAAGGGAAAGCATAAAAGTGTGCAGCATTAATGGAAGCGCCAAATAGATTTTGTAGATTTTGCCAGACTTTTATTACATTTGTTTACAAATGCTAGTCAGATCACATTACTGCGCAATACAAAAAATCTTAATAAATTCTATATTTGTAGCAGGCATGTATGTTTTGAATCGACAGATTTTAAATGCACATAGCCCATTGGGGTTTGCAGGTAGCTCAGTTGCCAGTGACTATTTTAATCTCAATATCATCTTACACTTTTTTTTCTTTTCAAATTGGATAGAACCATATGTGCCACATCAGTGTGCCGATTTTCATCAGTACACATGTGGGAACACAGTATAAAGATGAAGTCTGTCTTTTATTGTCTGGCACATTTGATGGCATCCTAAATGTTTTGGAGGGATCATGATAGCAAGTAGATCAAATGCAGAACTGTAAAGATATTTGGACACAATCTTTATGGGGCCTGAATACTGTTGGCTGTAGGTGAGAAATCTAGTAGAATCACATTAGAAGTCAAATGAGGTCTTTTTCCAATGATTTAACAACTCACTGCATTTTTTAAAACTATGTTCCAAGTGTCAAAACAAAACTTCTCACCAAACAGCAGTGAATTACCTATTCAAGGGGAAGTTTCTTGTTAACCACCTTATTAACCGAAAAGCTCACCTCATTAATATGCAGCCACCTATCCTGCCATCCACCACAAGTGAACTAAATGTCAACAATTCTCATAAAGAAATCAGAGTGGATATCTGGTGACTCCAGCCCAATGCTTGCTCTCAAAAACGGATAAATTGGAAACCAGGCACCAGCATCCCAAGGGCACTGGTCACCCTCACCTACATCTGTAGTATAGCACGCGATTGTATTGGACTATAATCAGATGTGAAAGGTGCCTTAGGGGAGCTTTGTAACATGAAGCAAGAAAACTCGCTAGGTCTTGTGGAGAGAAAACTTCCATTAAACTCAACAAAACTGACACTTGGTTACAATACGAATCGATTCGCCTCTTGAAGTGCTGCAAGTGTGCATGGTATATGTTTGCATATAGACATGACATGGAGGCATGCTTTTGTAAATTATACAGACCACGCATGACTGATGAGCTAAGAGCATGTTGATACATCTAATACTGACTTAGCAATTTGAAATGGGTATGTAGTCAGGTTACATGATGGAGACACTTTGCAGCTGTACACTCGATTATAGAAACAATTGTTTGTTGAACTCAGGCACCAGTCTTGAGCAGTCAGATGGTGGCATTGTGACAACTCGACTTGCAGATTGGCCCAAGATTCAGGATGACAACCTGAGCGATGTATTAAAATGTGGGGTATCAAACACAGAGGTGTAATTGGGAAAGGCCATTGCCTGAGGCTTTGCAGCCACACTACACTAAGGGGCTGGAAACTCTAGAACCCTTTGGGCTGTAAATAAATTTATCAAACATGCTGACACGCCTCAGAGTGGAGCATTGTTACTGTCACCTTTATATCTAACATACTTTCTCTTAATTTCAAATTGATTGTTTTCCACTTGGGTTGTGTACCTGCTGTGGAATGTATTTTTTCAATTATGGATTCTCTTACAACAACGTTGTATGTAACAAACTGTAGAATTTAAGGGAACATGTACTGACACTGAAGGCAATGCAGAGAGTGTTCGCTAAATTGATCCAGGGATTATCACATGTGAAGGTGATGAGTAGGTTGGGCCTATACCCATTTGAGTTTAGAAGAATGAGGGAAGACCATATATATAAGATTCAAATAAAAAGCATGTGAGATTCTAAGGCGATTTGATAGGATAGATGCAGAGCGGTTGCTTCCCATTGTAGGACAGTCTCGGCCCAGAGGATATAACCTCAGAATAAGAGGCTGCCCATTTAAGACAGAGATTAGGAAGATTTTACTTCTCTAAGAGGATGGTGAATCTGTGGAATTCTTTACCACAGAAGGTTGTTGAAGCTGGGTTGTTAAATATATTCAAGGCTAAGATAAAGATATTTCTAATCATAAAAGGAATCAATGGCTTTGAGGCTCAGACAGGAAAGTGAAATTGAGGATCGTCAGATCAACCTTGATTTCATTGATGGCAGAATGGACTCAATGGGCTAAATCGCCTACCTCTGACCCTACACCTTATGGTTCTATGGTCTTATGGGTGATATATTGAAATTTCTTGCAAATATTGTAATGTTCAAGTTGAAATATTTTGTAATGCATTTTCATAAATTTTATATTTTGGGAAGTAATGTAAACCTGAGGCTGGGGTTAACACTTTAGTAAAATTAGACTGGAAATTCTAATCCTGAAACTCAGAATATCATGGATTGTCATGAGAAATCATCTGGTTCACTCATGTCTCTGAGGAAGGAAACCTGCTATCTTGTCCAATTCAGTCAACATGAGGATCCAGACCCATAGCAGATGGTAGAATTGGAATTTAATTTTAAAAATCTGAAATTTAGAGTCTAATGATGACCACAAAACTCTTGTTGATTATCAAAAAAGCCCATTTTTTTAGATTAGATTAGATTACTTACAGTGTGGAAACAGGCCCTTCGGCCCAACAAGTCCACACTGCCCCGCCAAAGCGCAGCCCACCCATACCCCTACATCTACCCCTTACCTAACACTATGGGCAATTTAGCATGGCCAATTCACCTGATCTTTGGAGTGTGGGAGGAAACCGGAGCACCCGGAGGAAACCCACGCAGACACAGGGAGAATGTGCAAACTCCACACAGAGAGTCGCCTGAGGTGGGAATTGAACCCGGGTCTCTGGCGCTGTGAGGCAGCAGTGCTAACCACTGTGCCACCGTGCCGCCCACATTTGATACTCTAATGGCCTTTCAGACAGGAAAGCTACCATCCTTACCTGGTCTGGCCTACCTATGACTCCAGATTTACATCAATATTGTTGGCTTTGCTCACATTCTGTGAAAGAAGAAAGAAAAAAAATTATAGGGAATTTCCAGTTCGTTTCGTCTCCAGAATTATTCGACAGGTTAGATCCATTTGAAAACAATTTTCATATCAATCAAAAAACCTGAGAGTGTAGGGATCAGCAACATCCACAGAGTACTGATTGTACCATGAGACATTTACCTTCTAAACCTTTAACCCTGCTACTTAGAAGGACAAAGGTAGAACATGCAACCTGAATGCACCTGCACCTTCCCTCCCAAGCCACACACTACCCTGACTTGGAACTATTTTGCCATCTATTGCAGTGTCCATAATCTGTAACACCCTCCCTAATAGCTCTGTGGATGTCCCTACACACCGTGGACTGCAGTGGTTCAAGAACATGATTCACCATCACCTTCTCAAGGGTAGTTTGGGATGGGCAATAAATACTGGCCCAGCCAGTGACACCCATATCCTGTATAAAAAAAAGAAACAAACTGAACGAAGCTGGATGTAGGATATCGATCAATATGGCTGGTTGAGAACACAGTTGATAGAGGCAGTTGGAACATCCTAGTCCTGTTATATCATGACATGTTGGATTTATTTGATTGTTTTCTATGAAACAGCAACTCAGTCAAAGCACTTAGATTTGGAAATTTCTAATTGTTAGTTCATACGTGGGACTTTTGTTTTTCCCTGGAGCATAGGAGGCTGAGGGGTAACCTTATAAAGGTCTATAAAATCATAAGAAGCATAGATACACTAGATGGCCAGCAGCTTTTTCCCATGCTGGAGGAGTCTGAAACGAGAGGGCATAGGTTTAAGGAGAGGGTGGAGAGATACAAAACGGTCCAGAGGAGCATTTATTTCTCACAGAGGTGGCACGGTGCCTCAGTGGTTAGCACTGCTGTCTCACAGCACCAGGGCCCCAAGTTCCATTCCAGCCTTGGGCAACTGTCTGTGTGGAGTTTGCACATTCTCCCTGTGTCTGCGTGGGTTTCCTCTGGGTGCTCCGGTTTCCTCCCACAGTCCAAAGATGAGCAAGTCAGTTGAATTGGTCATGAAATTGCCCATAGTGTTAGGAGCATTGGTCAGGGGTGAATGTAGGGGAATGGGTCTGGGTGGGTTGCTCTTTGGAAGGTCGGTGTGGACTTGTTGGGCCAAAGGGCCTGTTTCTGTATTGTAGGTAATCTAATCAGAGGGTGGTGATGGCTGGAACAGACTGCCAGAGGAGTGGTGGAGGCGGGTACAATTTTGTTATTTAAGAAACATCTATACGGGCACATGGGTGGGATAGGTATGGAGGATAAGGACCAAATGCAGATAAATGAGGCTAGTTGAATTGTGGAGACTGGGAGACATGGACAAGTTCAGTCTGTTCCCACACTGTAAATCTCTATGATTCTGTGACTCTAGACCTTTGCACACAAGCTCAGGGAACCCATGCTGTGAGCAAAAAGGCTTTTTTTTCATTGACGGGGGTTGATGTTGGGCAGGGTGAACCCTATTGAGAAACAGAATTGAGAGGCAAAGACCCTTCTTTTTTGCTCACCCAAATTGCACCTGTTCCTGCATCTGGGAGCACTCCAACCAGTTCAGCTTGTGACTTTTCACCCATTTTATTTTCCATACAGTGCCGTTGTATCTAAATAAAAGTTCAGGAAATCTGGAGTTGGCATGCATTCAGAAACTCATTGGTAGTTCCAGTGGGATTTAACAGTTGATGGTAAGACTTTTGGCTCCTTTGATGTATCTTCCATTTGGCAGGATCTATGCGTAGAGCGTGAGTGTGCATCATTGTCCCCATCGCTAAATTTGAATGCGTCAGTGAGAATCCTAGATATAGATTCAAAGCAGCTGCACTTGGTTACAGTGTGTGACTTGTGCTGAGTGTGAGTGAAAAGAGTGAGCCTTTTCTGTGCTGCATTTAAGGATACACACACTTGTGTCTATGTACCCTTAGTTAGCAATGGCTGTTAAGTACTCGAGCCAAAGTTTCCAAGGTCACAAATCTCCATCATTATTAAATGCAGAATTACATGTAATGCACATTATGAATCGAGATAATAGGAATTTTTAGAAATGTATGGAAGTGGTTCACTTTATACTTTTCAACTAATTTGTTTCATGTGGTTTGTGTGGACAGATCACAGGACGCATGCCTGTTGTATCCTAGGTTACAGACTGCTTCTCCAGGCAAAGCACTGTTATGTAAAATGAGACAGCAACAATACTTACATATATCTGAAAATGTTCTTCACACCAATTGCTGCCATCAAGAGTCAATCATTCATGTTCTGGCCTGTCATATCGGTTGACAGTGTAATGCCACAGTGGTCAGTGCAGAAATTCAACTATTTACAGTCTCTGTCAATGACTTTAATGAAGGGACCAAATGGATTACAGCTGAATTTGCTGGTGATACATAGATGGATCAGTTGTGAGCCTGGTTTAATGAAGTTCATGTAAATCATGATGGTGCAGGTGATATTGACATTAGTAAGACAGAAGACACCAGCTGTGAAGGAGAAGCTAAGTACTCACCCAGCCCAGTCGATAGTCTGTATGGATGGCAGAGCTGGTACAGACTTCACCATTACAGCAATTGTCTTGCAACATGGAAGATCCACATCAAGGCAAGAGTGAGGGAAGAAGCAGTTTGAGCACAATGGAATTGCTTCAGGCTTACGTACAAAGGAGCTGTATCATCAAGTCAGCACATTTTTATATGCTAAGGGTCCAATAGCTGATGATGTTCTCATAAGACAAAGCCTGGAAGAAAATACGATGAAGTAAGATGCATTGGATGAAGCACATTGATAAGACATTTTGGTCGCCACATTACCAAAAGGATGTGAATGCATTGGAGAAGGTGCAGAGGAGGTTCACAAGGATGTTCCCTACTATGGAGGATGCTAGCTATGAAGAGAGGTTGTGTAGATTGGGATTATTTTCATTAGAAAGATGGAGGTTGAGGTGGGACCTGATTGAGGTTTACAAAATCATGAGAGGTACAGATATGGTGGATAGCAAGAAGCTTGTTCCCAGAGCAGGGAACTCAGTTACGAGGGGTCACCAGGGGAAAGGTTTAGGGGAGATATGTGTGGAAAGTTCATTAAGCAGAGGGTGATGGGTGCCTGGAACGCATTGCCAGCGGAGGTGGTAGAATTGGGATGACAGCATCATTTAAGATGCATCTAGATTATACACGAGTGAGCAGGGAGTAAAGGGATACAGACCCTAAGAAAATCAGCGACATGTTTAGGCAGAGGATCTAGATCGGCGCAGCCTTAGAGGGCCAAGGGCCCTGTGCTGTAATTTTCTTTGTTCTTTGTTCATTCAACAAATACTGTAGCCTCAAACTAAATTTAGTAATACAATGTGCACAATATATTGATTCATTGTGAGTGGAAGTCATTGTAACAGACTTATATTGTTTAGCAGAATGTTGAGTGTAAAGAGATTTGATGGATAATTTAAGCAGAACTCATATGCTTGCCAATGGGAAGGAATTCAGATTTTCAGATTTCCTTCAATCTAAGGAGGATTTAATCTTGGAGAAGGCAAAAATTTCCAAAGCTATTGAAAATTGGCAAAATTGACAACAGCCAAGTTTTCACTAAAGTGAATATAAACTGTGCCTTCTGGTAGAAACCCTTAGTCAATGAGTTAAAATTATTGATAACAGTTATGATCTTATTTGGACTATATTGCTTCAACCATTCATCATTTTGGCTCTGTTCTGCACTAGAGACTTTCCAAAGGTCAAAATGTTGAATCCTGGAAAGGAAACAGGAACCATTTACCATAGTTTGTTGATATTCAAGTTCTTGGTAAATCAAAGAAGGAATGCAAAGGGCCTGTCAGGGCTATGTGAAGGAGACTAGAGACTGCAGGACTACTCTAAATGAGAAATGCCAGTCTTATAGCACATTCGAAGGACACACTATCCAAGATCAAGGTGTCAGGGTCAATCCAAGGAAGACAAGTGCCATCAGTGAATTTCTAGCACTCAAGAAGTCTTTAAAGGTTGTATAAGGCTTCTTTGACATAAACAAATCAAGTTGGGATGCTCATCCAAAACTTATCTAGTCTTACTTAACTCACAAATATGCTTTTGAAAAATACCACCAATGATATTGGAGTCAGGAACAGCTGCAGGTTTTGAAAATGCAAAGGACAAATTGCTATTTATTGATGTTTTTGCAGATTACAAGCCAAATGTATTCACTACAGTAGCCACAGATACATCATCAACAGGACTAGGAACAATCCTTATTCAATTGCAAGCTGACCAACCATGATACGTCCCAGCAGTGACTGAATAAGAATGGAGTGGCATAGGGAAGAAACTGTTAGCAGTTACATAGGGATGTTGAAAGGCTTCCAGACTATGTCATGGACTGAACTTTTAGATTGAAATGGACCACAAGCCTTTCCTAACATTATTAGGGTCAAAAGAAATCTCAAAACATCCTCTATACTGACAATGATTCAAGATTAGATTCCCTCCTGGATGGAAATAGGCCCTTTGGTCGAACAAGTCCACCTCGATCCTCCAAAGAGCAGCCTACCCAGACCTATTCCCTACCCTATATTTACCCCTGACTAATGTACCTAACACTATGGACAATTCAGCATGGCAAATTGACCCGTCCTGCACATCTTTGCATTGTGGGAGGAAACCCACACAGACCAGGGAGAATGTGCAAACTGCACAGAGACAGTCACCTGAGATGGGAATCAAACCCAGGTCTCTGTGAGGCAGCAGTGCTAACCACTGAGCCACCGTGATACCCCCAAGATGAGGCTGATCAAGTATGACAATGATATAATCTGTGCTCCAGGCTGGTACACACTCAAGGGCAGCATGGAGGTAAGATCCTAGCTTGTAGAAGAATTAATGGGTGGAATCATTCCAGCCCTTGAGTGCATCAACATCCTCTTTATTACACCATTTTCACCTTCAGTTTCCCATTCTTCCACCCACTGGATAGAAACAGGACAGTGACAAATCCAAACATGAACATCAGGCCTGGTAACTCCAGATCACTCCTTGCTCATTCAGCTCTCTGTCTTTGACAACAGTCACCAATGGGTCAGGGTACAGTCCACTGGCAGTGACTGTACGTAACCCCATTGACCAGAATGCCCAAGTTCCCATTGGCAAAGTGGGGGTTCTAATTTACCTCTGTCCAACATGTTTGGGGCAATTGACAGAAACTGTGCAAGGCAGCTGTGAACTGTCAGCACTTCACCAGGTGTACAGCTGGACTTTAAAGATGGTACAGGTACCAGGAATCCTAGGAGGTCTTAGCAGTGACCAATACTTCAATCCATGGCAAGTGGGAGAATATGACAAGTAGGAAGCCATAGGTGTGTGGTGCATAAGTAAAGTGGAGATTGAGAAGATAACGTGCAAACCTTGCTCAAGCTTTTGGAGAGAAACCCTTCTTAAAACCTGCCAAAATTAACACCAGCTAAATTCCTTTACAAAACTCCCCCTGGAGTCTAACTCTATGGCAAAAACCAACACTTTAGCAGCAATTGTGGGTAAGCTCAGACAGATTTATGCAAATGTAACATACAAGTCTGCAAAGATGTTTTCTTGTATCCTGAATTAGTTTTCCTTAGCAAGATTGCAAGACGGTCAGGATTTCAGTGTGTTTGTTGAAAATTTTAAGATATATAAATGAAAATGATTATTTTCTTAACTTATGTGTCTTATAATATTAATAGGTGAAAATATTATGAATATCAGATTTATAATGCAGAATTGAAGCACTAAACCTGTCCCATGTAAATTGTATTTCAAGAATCGTGAATAATAACTTTCGAGTGCAGGGCATTCACAAAATGATATCCGAAGTAGAAATTTGGAATTAAAATCTCAAACCCAGTTGTTGAGGGGAACAAAGAAATGTCTATACTTCCAGTTATCATATTCTAGTTACTGTTGTCTGTTTTTGGAAAAAGGCTTTGCTTCTCAATTGGTTTTAGCCCTGCTGTGAGCTAGTTCAGGAAATGCTGGCCAGAGAATGAGCTTTCATGACGTGGTTCAAACCATTTGATAATAAATCTGCGAATCCTTCCAACGTGTCCTCACTATTCCCCCAATAGGGGGAAGAAAAAGCCGGTGAAGATATGAACAAACAAGCCTTAACTGCAACCAAAATGGAACTACTTTCCAATTAATTGGAGAATAATTCCTGCCTTCTGTTCAAAAGAGACTGGAAGCTTTGCCAGTTTTGCAGAACATGGTTGTTAACCTTGTTGTTTCCAACTTATTATTCAAGCAACTGCGTCTATAGAAAAGAACTGCAAATTCTCTCCAAAGGAATTGTGATAAACACTTGCATCCATGAAAACAGCTCTTGGCGTTTTCTTTTTCAAGTCCTTGTTTTTGCCTTGCAATCCTTTTCAAGGTCTTTTATTTAATTTGACAGCTTTTACCGACTATGGATCTGCCTTGTGGAGATGAATATTCCAACAGAATTAATGATTTATGAATTGGATTTTTACAAGTCATCAGTGGATAGCTTTTTTTTTCAGACTGAATACCAGAAGGGTTTAGTCTCGCATTTGGTTAAGAGAGATTAAAATCAGTTGCTCACCCCAAGATTCATTTTCAAGCCTCAAGAGAAAGCTTATGAATAAGTAGGAGAAAGGAGAGATCTTCGCACTTGCTTCCAAAAATGGTAATAAGAGGCAGTTTTTAAAAAAATCAGGTATTGCACTCTGCCCTCCATTTGAAGGCTCATATCCAGTGGGATCATGTTTACATGCATCATCATCTCTAAAACAGCTTAATAAACAACAATTTAGCAAAAAAAAAGAAATAACTGAGCTTTTAAAATCATTACAAACTGATGATTAAGATGCTAACAGACTAGATTAGATTCCTTATGGAAACAGGTCATTTTCCCAACAAGTCCACACCAACCCTCCAAAGAGTAATCCACCAGACCCATTCCCCTACCCTACATTTACCCCTGATTAATGCACCTAACAGAGTCTAGATTAGCGTGGTGCTGGAAAAACACAGCAGTTCAGGCAGCATCCGAGGAGCAGTAAAATCAACATTTTGGGCAAAAGACCTTTATTACCTAATGCACCTAACAGTATTAGCAATTGAGCATGGCCAATTCACCTAATCTGCATGTCTTTGGATTGTGGGAGGAAACCCACACAGATACAGGGAGAATGTGCAAACTCCACGCAGACGATCACCTGAGATTGGAATTGAGCCCGGGTCCCTGGTGTTGTGAGGCAGCAATGCTAACCACTGAGCCACTGTGCCATTCCAAAGTCCCAAGCATGTCACAAGAGGACATGCCATGTTTGTATTACCTTGTCCAACAGGATCTCTAGATCCCTACCAATTTTCCCTTGTCTGCTATGTCGGGGGCAAATGTCAGGAACAGTGCAAGGCAGCTTTGGGGGAACAAAATGTTTATTTAGCTTTCTGAAGATGGCATTGACCTAGGATGCCTGTCTATTCTGGGTTACCTTGGCATTAGCAAGTTGTTCCAGGCTGGTTTTTATTATTCACTTATGGGGCATGAGCATGGCTGGCTGGCCAGCATTTATTGCCTGTCCCTAGTTGCCCCTTGAGAAGGTGCCTTCCTGAACTGCTGCAGTCCACGATGCCATGAGGGAGGGAATTCCAGGAATTTGACCCCGCGACACTGAAGGAGCAGTGAGATATTTCCCCAAATCAGGATGGTGAGTGGCTTGGAGGCAAACTTGCAGGTGGTGCGTTCCCATGTATTTGCTGCCCATGTTCTTCTAGATGGAAGTGGTCATAGTTTGGAAGTTGCTGTCTGAGGAGCCTTGGTGAATTTCTGCAGTACATCTTGCAGATAGTACACACTATGGTAGGTTGAGTGGTAGGTAGGGGCTGGAAATTGACTTGCGTGGAAATTCTCTATGGAACGTAACAGGACTGTCATTTAGCCAAACTAAAACGCATGGTTTGAACCCCCTTTTCTCGAAAAGCTCCTTCTGACCAGAGTCCTTGAATATTTTTAATGCAGGCATTAATTATTTTCAAGGAAAGGGACTGAAAGATTTGCAGGGATGGGCAGAATTGCCAATTTGAGGTTATGGTTCAACCTTATTTATAATGAAGCAGGCTCAAGGGGCTGAATGGCCTCCTTCTGCCCCGATTCCTGTTGGTTTCAAAGGTTTTGATAGAGTTGACAGCAAGACCACGATTTTATGAGGCTCAGGGGAGCATGCTCGTCAACGTTGAGGGACGAAAATCGAGTACGATGGTAACAGGGTGCATACCCTTCTCCATTGGATAAATGCCTGTGGCACTTGTGGAGAAAGTAGTAGATGGCCCTTATATCCCTTCCACCCCTCAGTCAATTGAGACCCCTAAGTGGCCAACTAAGGGCCACCATTGTCCTGTAAAATCCTGGCCTGTTTCCCTCTTGTGAAAATAGCAAAACCCGAGGCCCATCAAAGTTACCAAGAAATCAAATGAAAAATTCAGAAGAAATTCCTTCAACCAAGAGAATGGAAATAAATGTGGCACATGCTGCCACAGGAAACAGTTGAGGCAAGTAGTGGATGTGTAGTTAATAGGTCACCTGATAAGCAGATAAGGGAGATTGGAATCGAGGATTGTGCTGATGGGGTTAGATAAAGAGAGTCCTGTGGAACACAATTCCAATTGGATTGGACCAATGTGCTGTTGCTCTCTGTATATTCTATTGGCTTCTATGTAAAATATAAGTGGAGCTTCAGATAAAGAGTTCATTCACAGCTAAGGACAGCTGCTTAGATGAAACAAAGTCGCAGGAAGATTTTGAACCCTAAACATACAGTGTTCAAAGACTTTGCACTACTGTCAGGAACTGTGGGGAGTGCTATCTTCTCAAGATGTACATCCTTCCACAGAGTTATCCCTTAACAAGTGAAAAATGATTGAAAGCAACTTAAAGTATATACCAAAGGGATTCCTGAACAGCAGGTGTCTGAGGTGCCCCTTCAGCTCTTAATCTGTTCTGCCTTGAGATTCAGATTCAGATGGGAAAATACCCCAGGAGCTTGAATATACCACCAGTCAATTCTGTGTTGCATTCTCTGTGCACTAACATGGCACTATGACTTCAGAGTGTTGATCAGGCATGTTCTGACTGTCCTCCTACTGGGATTGAAATGCCTGTGTCAAAAGGCCATTGTAGACAATATGTCACACCATTCAAATGCTGGCCCCAAAGGATGGCCCGATCAGAATTCGTCACATTCAAACACCAGCATGGGCTAGATTTTTATTTAAGTCCAAAGAAAAAAAGAAATGATGGCTTAATCAGCCTGAGATAGTGAGTGTGCAGAACAGAATAATGCCAACCCTGTGCATTTGACTCCCAGTCCAGCTGATATAGATTCAGGAACTACCTCCTCTCCCTGACCCTGAGAGTGGGAGGTGATGGCAGGTCACCACTCCCTAGAAACTGACTCAGGGTGAATCATCAGCAGACAATGAGTTGGGGCCTGTCTTCAGGAAGGACACAGATGAATGAACCCAAGGAAAAGTGGCTGTGGGGAACTTCCTCTTCAATGTTCTGAAGTGGAGCATAAATTACTTAATTTGATTTTACTTGTTCAGTCCTTTTTATCTGCATTGTGCTTATTGGGCTGTCTTCAAATGTCACACTCGGTAATTTATCTCACAATTTATTTGCTGTAATTGTGTAGGCAATGGTTAAATATCCCAGGTAATGCTAAATTGAATAAAATGTACAAAAGTATTTTGTCTCACACATGCTTCCACCCACACTTATTACCTCTTCTCTCCCTCTCCTCAATTTTTTTTTGTTTCTTGAGTTATAGATCGATTCTTCCATTAAATAGGTCAATTCGATCTGCTTCCACCATTGCATGTGATGAGCTTACATTAATCTCTGTGTGAAGCAATTCCTCCTGAATTCTTCAGTTGTTCTGTTCAGGATTCATTTAGTGTTACATCACATCATTCTGCACTGGCTGTAAAATGGAAAGGATTTTGAAGATATCTTTCAATCTCGCGAATTTCTTTATAACTTTAAGAGTTTCTTGGATGCACCCTAAACAAAACCTACCTTGCCTGCACAATTATTCCAAACACAATCATAGTTGAATCCTCCAGACTCTTGGACATCATTATACGTGGAATTGGAAGGAGTCATAGGATGGGACTTCAGTACCTGTTTGGAATAAATGGACCTTACTTAACTACTATTGCTGTTTGATCTGTTTAAGATAACTCAGACTACCTGGCAAAGGATGACATGCTAATTCTATCTTATGTTACTTGTTTGCATCATTTATTATAGTACAGATATGCTGAGAAGTATTTTTTAACACAAGAAATGTCAATACAGGCAGAAAGAAGAATTTCAATTTCATCCTGCCAGTCAATATGGAACATTTATAGATGCCTAATAAAAGTATTAATTCTTAAAGTAAGAATTATCATTCTCTGCAGCCCCCACTATACTATTTTGAACAGTCACTGGCAGATCAAGAAGACTTTAAACCAAGAGTCTGGATTCAATTTGACTTCACTGTCCAAAAGCAGAAAGGTTGCTCCCTTAGCAAATATTCTATACAATTCCTTTATTTCATTTTCACATCAGGTCGTCAAAAAAGCATAGACATAGCCAAAATTTGGTGAAGCAATTAAAACAAAATTGAAAATTCTAACCAGTAATTGTGGGCAAATCAGTGCAATAAACATTTATTCAAGGCAAAATTCTGTTTCAGATTTATTTGACATGATATCTTCAAAATCTGAGATATCACCCTGTCTGATAGGTCGTAAATGATAAGCAGAAATAGATTTGTCATCTATTTCTCTGCAGGAATTGACCATTGATCATCATAATGTGTTATGACTGAGTCTGGACACAACAATACAGTAATTTTCCATAAGCCCATGAAGATCTGGAACTCATATACCTTGTCCCAGTTCTGTCTGCACGTTCATTTATCCTACAGCTGTACTATTTTTGACAATAATACTTCTTCTCGTTGTTATCAGATTTTTTAAAGGACCTGTCAAATGTTAATTCTAATCTCTCTATCTCTCTGCACCTTCGGTGTGCTGTAACACCGTATTCTGCACTCTGTTCTGCTACCCTGATGCACTTTATATGGTACAATCTCCCTGTAGAGCACACAAAACAGCACTTCTCACTGTATCTCAGTACATGTGATAACAATCAATCAATAATGCACCATGCGGTTGAGTGGTGAGTGTGGTAAAGAAGAACTGTATGGATTTGTCTTCGTTAGTCACCGAAATGTAATTATTTAAATGAAAGTAAATACCGTAGATGCTAGAAATCCAACTCAAACACAGAGAATGCTGGAGAAGCTCAGCACATGGAGAGTGAAACAGAGTTAATGTTTCCAACGTGTTATGACTCTTCTTCTGAACGACACTTTCTCCAGAAGGCTGAGCAAGCACATCTAGTTTGATAAGAAAGGAAGCTGAATATAAAATTAGGCCATTAATAAGGCATTGAACAAACTGTATTCCTCCTTCATTGGCAACTCGCCATCGCCGAGCAAGAAACCTGCCTTGTCATTCAGCCAATGTATGAATGATGCTCCCAAAATTGAGATTGGCCCCAGCGGACTTTCCATCCATCTATCACTCCACAGCCCATGTTTATCAAGCCTCCATAAAATTTGGTGTTAATTCCAGGTCTTATTGAATACAAATTTCATGACCTGTCATAGTGGGACTTGAACCCACGCCTTCAGAACATTTGTCCACGCCTCTGAACTACTAGGAGAAAATGAGGACTGCAGATGCTGGAGGTTAGAGTCAAAGAGTGCGGTGCTGGAAAAGCACAGCGGTCAGGCAGCGTCGGGGGAGCAGCAGGTTTGATGTTTCAAGCTTAAGCTCATCATCAGGGATGTGGGGGTTTCCCAAGGGGGCTGAGAGATAAATGAGTTAGGGGGAGGGGGGGGGGTGTGTGGGGGGAAGGGGTGGTTGGGCTGGGAGTGGAAAGGTAACTGGGAATGCGATAGGTAGATGAAGATGGGGGTGATGGTGATAGGTCAGAGTGGAAAGTGGAGCGGACTGGTGGGAAGGAAGATGGGCAGATGGGACATTTCACAGGGCCGTGCCGAGTTGGAGGATTGGATCTGGGATAACGTGGGGGGAGAGGAGATGAGGAAACTGGTGAAATCGACATTGAATTACTAGCTCATTCTTACTACACCTCCACCATTAGCTTGGAGTTGAGGTAAAGGCCTCCACTCTTCTGAAAATATCCATGTGATGTGTCATGTTGACCACATGCACAAACAGGAGGATTGCAGGTTTTAAGTGTCATTTTAAAATACTTGAATCCTAAAATCCTTCTAAAATTGTATCTTTATTTCATTGTTTAAAAAGCTTTGCGTGATCATTATTTCTGCTAAAAATTGAGGCCCCGTAGTAAATAATATGAAAAATAAACTTGAAATTTGGTTTGGACTTGTATTTTCTTTTCAAATAATATTCCCACTCTGTGACACAAAAAGCAGAATAACTTAGCCTAGTTGAATTTGCACCTTAATGATTATTTATCTTGCTGAGTGGTGTATGTTCAGCTGTCACGAAGAAGACCCTGTACTTCAGTGTTTGAATGTTGAATCTTCACAATTTCAAATGATGGATAACAGTAATTTGGTTCATCCTGCCCTACCAGCACTTTTAAAGAATTATCCGGCTCCTAAATTCCTCTTCCCTCTTCATAGTCCTGCAATTTTCTTTTCTCATAAGAACAGAAAACAAAGTAGGAAAAATTGGCCCATCAAGTCTGCTGCACCATTCAACAGTTGATCTGATAATTGTCAACTCCACTTTCCTGCCTTATCTGCATAGCCTGTGACTCCCTAACTGATTAAACTCCCTAACTCAGCCTTGAGTATACTTAACGATCTAACGGTGATGATTCTGTGGTAAAGAACATCACATAATTACTACTTTCTGAGAGAAGAAATTTTGTTTGGAAAGTTACTATTTAATCAGTTTCTGGTAGTCTATCCCAGATCATGGCAGTATGGTGGTTCAGTGATTAGCACTGCTACTTCACAGCACCAGTGACCAAGGTTCGATTCCTGCCTCGGGCAACTGTTTGTGTGGAGTTTGCACATTCTCCTCGTGTCTGCGTGGGTTTTCTCTGGCTTCCTCCCACAATCCAAAGATGTGCAAGTCAGGTGAATTGGCCACACTAAGTTGCTAAATATTGTTAGGTGCATTAGTCAGGGGTAAATGGAGGGTAGGTTACTCTTTGGAGAGTGGATGTGGACTTATTGGGTTGAAGGGTTTGTTTCCAAACTGTAGGGAATCTAATCTATTCATAGCAACATATTGCGCTCAAAAAAACTTGTTATGTCCTCATTTTTGCCAATCATCTTAAATTTCTATCCTCCAATGACTGACTAAGTTGATAATGGAATAATTTTCTCTCGCAGATTGGTACAAAGGCATATATTGTAAAACGCTGCACTCTCCAAAATGTTGCATTTTTGATGAAACATTAATGATGCTTGCACTTGGGTGTATGTAGAATCACTTGCCAGATTGTTCAAGCAATCCTGCTCAGACTTCCCACCATCAGATGTGGGAATATTCACCGATGATTGCACAATGTTCTGCACTATTCATGACTCCTCAGATACTCAAGCAATCCATGTTCAAATTCAAAAAAATCTGGAAAATATCAAGGCTTGGGCTCACAAGTGGCAAGTAATATTCATGCCCCACAAATGCCAGGCAATAAACAATTCCAGTAAGAGACTATCTAACCACTGCCCTTGATGTTCGAGGGTCTTGCCATCATTGAATCCTCCACCATCAACATCCTGCGCATGACCATTGACCAGAAACTCAGCTGGACTTGTCATATAAACACAGTGGCTACAAGAGCAAGTCTGAGGCTCAGAATACTGTGGCAACTAACTAAGGTCCTGACTCCCCAAAGCCCGGTAGGTGGCATAGTGGATCAGTGGTTATCTCTGCTGCCTCATAGCACCAGGGTCCCAGGTTCAATACCAGCCTTGGGTGACTGTGTGGAGTTTGCACATTCTCCCTGTGTCTGCGTGGGTTTCCTCTGTGTGCTCTGGTTTCCTCCCACAGTCCATAGGTGTGCAGGTCAGGTGAATTGGCCATGCTAAATCGACCATAGTGTTAGGTGCATTAGTCAGAGGGAAATGGGTCTGGGTGGGTTACTCTTTGGAGGGTCGGTCTGGGCTGAAAGGCCTGTTTCCATGCTGTAGGACATCTAATCTAATCATCAAAGCCTGTCCACTGGCTACAAAGTACAAGTAAGCACGTGGTGGAATGCTCCCTGTTGCCTGAATGGGTGCAGCTCCAATAACACTTATGAAGTTTGACGCAATCTAGGATGAAGCTCTTTTGACTGGCATCACTTCATAAGAATCCACTCCCTCAACCACCAATGCTGAGTAGTAGCAGTGTGTGCTATTTACAAGATGCTCTGCAGAAATTCACCCATGATCCATGGAGAGCACCTTCCAAACCCATGACTAGTTCCATCTATAAGGACAAGGGCAGCAGATACATGGAAACACAACCACCACCTGCAAGTTCCCATCCAGCCACTCACCATCCTGACTTGGAAATATATCACCATTCCTTCACTATTGCTGGGTCAAAATCCTGGAATTCCCTCCCTGAGGGCACTATGAGTCAACTACAACAGGAGGACTGCAGCGGTTCAAAAAGGCAGCTCACTATCACCTTCTCAAGGGTAACCAGGGACGGACAACAAATGTTAGTCCAGCCAGCAATGCGCAAATTTCATGAGTGAATCTAAAAAGGGGAATTCTCCTGATACTCTGGTATGGACCTTTTCTGATATCAATTAACTGATTCTTTTTTCATCTTTGTTTGAAGGAAGCTATTATCTACAAATTGGCTTTTCCAATTGTCCTACTTCACTGGTTATGAAGTACATTGATTCTGATTACACGTGGAAGTAGTAACCTTCACTTTTCTTGACAAAGTCTAATTTATCATGTCCGATAAAGCTGAGTGCCATTTTGCTTGGGGAATTAAAATGGTAAAATGCTAAGGTTACCACGTTCATGACAAAACAACAACCAGGTTAAAATGTGCAGTCATATTGTCCCAGCAGGAAAGGTGGCATGGTGGCTCAGTGGTTGGCACCAGTCTTTCACAGCATCAGAGACCCAGGCTCGATCCCAACTTCGGGTGACTCTTTGTGTGGAGTTTGATCATTCTCCCCATGTCTGCATGGGCTTCCTCCAGGTGTGCAGGTCAGGTGGACTGACCATGCTAAATTGCCCACAGTGTCCAGGGATGTGCAGGCTAGGTGGATTAACCATGAGAAATGCAAGTGTTAGGGGAAGAGGTGGGTCTAGGTGCGAAGCTTTTCATAGTGTTGGTGTGAGCTGACTGGTCTGCTTTCACACATCGGGATTCTATGAGATGGTTACAGCATAGTCTGTGCAGAACTGAACCCAGCCAGGGTCAGTAAAAATCCTTTAAAGTCGAGAAAATTTTAAAAGCAGCTGTTTTATTTTCACACGTTCTTACAAATCCAAATTAACACTTGTCAAAAATGTTTTTTTCCCCTCTCCACTATGCATTATATTCCAGGTCTTATAATCATGACTTGTCTTCTGAATTATAATAATGAAATATTCTAGAGTTCCATTGTTAAGGATTTTTCTGTGCTAAAACAGAGTGACTGTGTTCAAAGCTGGAGACCTAGTGCACAAAATTATCACTTTCAAAGCAGTGCCAATTGGATGCCGTCTCTCAGCCGAGCTCCTTCTGTCAGACATGAATCAGGAACATTAAGGGCAATACTTCCGTGCTGCTGTGATTAATCTAGATGAAAGGACAAATGTAATTTTCATGTTAACAGGATGTTGTGACGTCACCTTGAACATTTGCTGGAAGCAAAACATGGGCTTGTTCAGTACCACATCTTACAATGATCAAGATTTTATGTAGGGAGTTGTCGTGAGACATGCCATTTGCTCAACTTGCTGGGATATGGCATATTTGCAGAATACCATTTAACCATTCAAATAGTAGTGGGCTTTTGATTTGCTGTTCTACTTCATCCATTCTTGATGTGCACCTTTTTCACAGCAATGAATTGGAAATGCACTAAGATGCATCTTCCATATTAGTAGCACTTGTATTTTGCATGGTTTTTGAAGCTGGATGTGCCATGTGCTAATTTTGGCCTTGGAAAACCGTTCCTGTTTTGGTCCTGAGCCTGCAGATAATCTGTAACTGAGGTTAGTAACAGAGCAACAATCCTGTCTACACTGTCACAAAAAAAAACTTCAATTAAATGTGCAAGAGAGGAAAGAGAGAACTAACCCAGGGAGATTAGTCTCCTTGAAATTCCCATTTGAACGTTTTGGGTATGACAGTCATCACCAATTTCATTGCTGACCTTTTTAAAGCCATTAAAGTAAATATTGATCCAACGCAAAGACTCTCTGTTTTGTGCTTTCAGTCACTCAGTGTATTGAATTAATTCAGAGAAAATGTTTTATGCTTATAGTGCAGAGGGATACTCTGGTATGATACATTTGGATGTATCTTCACTTCCTTGATGATGTATATAGCTCCACATGCAGAAGTGAACTTTCTTTTGCACTGATGTGACATCTGTTTCTCAAGAAAACATCCTTCTGACCTGTATAAGTGTAACTAACAACTTAGTGCCAATTAGTGCCACATTAAGGATAATGCAGCACTGTGAACTGATACTCATTAGGAGTTTAGTTGAGCCTGATCAAATTGAGTTAGTTTCAGAAACCAGGCATGAGAAATTTTCATCTTATCTGCATCACCCAGCTTCACTCAGGAAATGTATTAATATTTATAGTGCCACTTAGCAAATGTTCTGGGAATGGGAATTCAGACATAGAGACATGGTGATGGAGACAGTTCAGTTCTGGGCTGGTACTTGGAACAAATCAGTCATCTTGTTCCCTGCGATAATAACCATGGCAGTCGGTTGAAAACCTGACGCTGATTCAGTGCTATTAAGAACATGGTTTCAATTCTATGTCTTGTGGAAAGCACATCAACAATAATAAATTAATCATGTACTTCCTTAATTAGTGTCCATATCCTTAATAATAGTTCAGGGGACAGCATTAAATGTAATCCACAAAATATAGAAAGCAAATGTAAGAAAATGAGTAGATGCTATCAAATATCCTCACGTGCAGCTGTGAATTGATGCGGTTTGGAAATCAAGTCTTTCTTTTGGAGTCAATTCTATCATCACCTCAAAACCCACACCTTAATCAGACTAAAAAACTGGTTTATTCTCCTTTTTGAACAGGTTTACTGGAGTAAAAATGTGAATTGTTTGTCTGCTTTTATTAATGACCATTTGTCCTCAATACGATAGGTCTGGAAGTTGGATTGAACTAGATTTCTCCAGTTCCGTTATAAATCCTGTCAGCAAGCAGTGCCTGACCAGATGTGAGAGAGTGCAAACAGTTAACCAGGATCTAATCCTAACCCTAACCCTAATCCTAAACCTAATGCTAAACCTAACCCTAACTCTAACCCTAACCCTAACACCAACCCAAACCCTATTCCGAAACCTGACCGTATTTCTCTTTGGGATTGATACAGAATTATAACAGAAAAACAAGATTAATGGCTTGAATAGAAAGACAGCTGAGGAATTGTACTCAAGCTTAGGACACGGGAAGAGTCCTATGTTTAACACAGCATTTTAGGAGTCCTGCTGGTGCCTATGTTGCAGATGACATTTTCTCTCGGGTTAGTGCTTGCCTTTTGGAAGCAATGCATTTCTTTAACAGCTCTCAGTGTTTCTGTCATTGAGAAAAAGATTCATGGACTTTGAAAGAGGGCCATGACCTGTTGAATCTATTGCCATGTGACGGGTAAGTGTTTTACAAACTGCCACAGAGATTTGCCTCATTGGACACAGATATCTAACTCCACAATAGAACTCTGGTACTGCCTAGAGCAGGCAATACTAGGCTCAAATTGGCAGGTTATCAAACAAATGCCCTCTAGTAGGACTTATAGCTGCAGCTACTTGGCTTCAATATCCACTTCAAATTGTAGATAATTGTCCAATAGATCTGAGATTTTGCCCTTCAGCAAGAATCAATATGTGAGCCATGGTGCTGCTGAATGTCAGTCAACCCTGTTCACAGTCTGAGAGTCCTATTTCTATAACAAGCACTGGTTTGGAAACTCAGGGTGGTGGGGGATATTTACTGATGAGTTAGTGGCAAGTTCTGAATGTTCGTCATTACTAACATGTAAATATCCCAGCTGAGGAAGATACATGGTCTGAGATGGGAGTCACCACAGAGTACAGGCTGGCTTGTGTCACTCCAGCCTCACGAGAAAATAGAAACTTGTCTTCAGCCCTCCTGCGGATTCCAAGACATTGCTGGATTTGTCAAATAAATACAAACTGAACTCACTGCAGAACATCAACACCATTATTTCACAACAGATCTGTAATGGGTGGCACAGTGGGTTAGCTGCTGCCTCACAGCGCCAGAGACCCGGGTTCAATTCCTGCCTCAGGTGACTGACTGGGTGGAGTTTGCACGTTCTCCCCGTGTCTGTGTGGGTTTGCTCCAGTTTCCTCCCGCAGTTCAAAAATGTGCAGGTTAGGTGAATTAGCCACGCTAAATTGCCCATAGTGTTAGGTGTAGGGGAATGGGTCTGGGTGGGTGCGCTTCAGAGGGTCGGTGTGGACTTGTTGGGCCGAAGCGCCTGTTTCCATACTGTAAGTAATCTAATCTAAAAAAAAAGCTAGATCTGTGTTTCTCCAATGCAAATTCAACTCGTGATCTTCGGACTGAAATAAGTGAAATTGCAAATTCTTGCTTCGTTGTGTTGCAAAATGTTCCTGGAGAGTTCTTAATTTTTAAAAAATCCTTTTCTTCTCTTTACTTGTCCATTTTTTTCTTTTTTTCACTTCTACTTCACTTTCCGAAACCCAAATTGTCTCTACTTCACCTGTTTCCATCTCCATTGCTTGTTTATTTCTCTCTGTTCCCTTTTCTATCCTTAAATCTAATTATTTAAGGAAAAGTCATGCTACTCCTGCAGTTCATCAAGAGGCTACAACTGCCCTCTTGCTCCCCTTATCAGCTCATCCTTCCATCAGTTTGTGGTGGAAGATTAATTGGTGCTGGAGGGTGAGAAAAATGATTGTGAGATGTCTACTCCATCAAATTCACTGCTGCCTGCTGAGATCTGAGAAGATTGGCAAATTGACTGTATGTCATCAGGTCAATCAGCTTTCATTATCCTGTGACATGGATCCTAATAATCTGGGCTCAGTATGCACTGAGCCTAATTCTTCTGGCCAATCCTGGCTCCAAGTAAAACAGCGCCATGCTGTAATTTCTGCACAGCACAAAAGCCACACTGCAAAGTCCCTTTGCAGGGGTTTAAATGGTGATATGAAGATTTGCACTATCTGACAACTCTCACAGCAATGAAAGAATATTGGCAAGAGGGAACAAGATAGAGGTCAGTGATAATATACAAGTTCGTGAGATCAGTTTCTTTTACAGAAGAGATGATAATAGTACAGGAAATGAGATAGCATTTTTTAAAAGTCTCCATTCATTGGGTAGTTATAGCAACTTCACACCTCACAGTATTTCGAAGGCTTGTTCAGAATGAATTATGTTTGCTGTCAGGATAACCCATTAAATACACTGAATACTGTGCTTCTCCATTTAACACAATGTCAAACCATTGCTTGCTCTCAGGTACTGATAGCAACATACCTTTCTGTATAGTTAATCCTTATCCCATATCATCCCTGTAGGAAAAGTGGCTGGAAAATTCGGTGTTGATTGTAAGGGCAGACAAGCTTTGGCCATTAAGTTGGGACACCCAGGAAGACAAGCTTTACAGTTATACGACTCATACATTTTACAATTCTCTTTTAATGAAAGCTATTGGCTGAAAATATTAAACTATAAATTAGTATTGTTCTGCTGGGTAAGTGCCCTGTGGTTGCAGGATGTGCTAACTTCAGTATGCACTGTAGTTAATGTGAGGGGCTGTTGCATAACACTTCCACATCAGTAAGTTGACTACCATCACCTTGAAATACTAGAGTAACAAGCACTTGGGAATATTGCCACTTTTGATTTAAAATGATTTACTTATTGTCACATGTACCTAAGTCCAGTAAAAAGCTTTGTTTGTGAGCAATATAGGCAGATCATAGTAAGCAAGGACATGCAGATCATAAGGTGAAGAAAAACATGGACAGAGTAAGGTGTACAGCTTCTACTGCACAGGACATGTGTGAGGCAAGATCATCATTAACAAGATCAGCATTATTTGAAGCTAGGCAGTCCATTCATCAATATAATAATGGGCGGGAAGAAGGTGTTTGTGAACCTGCTGGTGCATGTGTTCAAGCTGCTGTATCTTCTCCCTGATGGAAGAGGATGTACGGGAAAATTACTGGGATGGGAAGGGTCTTTGATGATGTTGGCAGCCTTTCCACAGCAAGGAGAACTATAAATGGAGTTCATGGATGGGAGGTTGGCTTCCGTGATGGTCTGGGCTGTGCACACAAGCTTCGATAGTTTCTTACAGTCCTGGGCAGAGCAGTCGCTGTACCTGGCCTTTATGCACCCAGACAGTGTGCTTTTTATGATGCACCTGTAAAAGTTGGTGAGGGTCCTTATGGACATGCTGAATTTCCTAAGTCACCTGAGGAAGAAGAGGTGTTGTTGTGACTTCTTGACTGTCACATCCCAATGAGAAGTCCATTGTCACTCTGAGGAACTTGATGCTCTCCACTTTAGTTCCATTGATGTAGGGCATGTTCTCTTCCTTTCTTTTTGGAGTCAATGATCAGTTCTTCAGTTTTACTGACATTGAGAGATAATTTAAGGTTTTCTAAAACAAGTTGACATCTCAGCTCAGAGAATGCGTGTATGTGTGTGTATGTGAGAGAGTATATAGTGTAGTGGGGTTGCCTGTAGTGTGACATGAACTCAAGGTCCTGGGTGTTCCCGCCCAGTCAGGGAATACTTCAGCGGTCAGGGAGATTCGGCATCAGACCTTCAGGTGACCATCCTCCAAGGCAGACTTCGGGACAGGCAACAATGCAGAGTGGCCGAGCAGAGGCTGATAGCCAAGTTCGGTACCCATGGGGATGGCCTCAACCAGGACCTTGGGTTCAAGTTACACTGCAGGTCACCCCTCTACGCTATATACTCTCTCACACACAGGCACACATACACACACACCCTTACATACTCACACACTCACGCAAACCCTCTCTCACACACACACACAAATACATCCTCCCACACTCACACCCAAGCACATACCCTTTCACAGGCTTATACTCCATCACACTCACGCACACACTTTACCAAGCCTGCACACATGCAAATATACACTCTCTCATGTACACTCACACTCACATGCAGACACTCACATTGTCTCTATCTCTCATGCATGCACTCACACACACATAACTCTATGGGGTGAATTTGCATTTGTAGAATTATATTTGCAAATACATTCTATTTTGCTCAAAAAACAGACAATCTGCAGACAGTCAATCCATGTAGTATTTTATAAATTCCACTTTGAAAATAGAACCAGTCTGACTCAAGATTGGGATACAGACAGACTCTAATCTTACACCTTCAATGCATTTAGATTGCTGAGATGTCATCTTTTTAATAAAACTTAAGTTATCATGAGAACGTGACGTAAAAAGTTCTTGGATTTAAATATTAATAATACGAAACCTGCAATCCATTCTAAAAGATGAAAGACTTAACAGCAATCTAGGTTTGATCAATATATCATATCATCTGCATGACTCTGTAATATTTTGCTATAAATTCTGTGTCTTATGATCCTGCTCCACAGTTCCCTGATGAAGGAGCAGCACTCTGAAAGCTAATGCTTCGAAATAAACCTGTTGGACTATAATCCAGTGTTGTGTGATTTTTAACTTTGTCCGCGTCAGTCCGACACCGGCTCCTCCACATCGTTCCTTTTCCTCTTATTTTTGAACTCTGTCATTAACTTAGGTGTGTCAACTCATAAAACTTTTCACTGTATTTTTTACAAAAATACACATGACAATAAATTACTTTTCTATTCTATTCCATTCTGTTCAAAGTACTGTGGTATTTTTAATTGTTATTAATTAATTTAATTATTAATTGAAAACATTTTTTTAAGAGTGGATGCTACAAAATCTTAACTGCAAGGTTGAAAACAAAAATCTTGCGAGAGTGATGAGATGTAACACCACAAAGTGTCAGAGAAACGTCCAACTGACCTGTGATCTCTTATAACAACAATGAAGGGTGGATGAACTCCTGTTCAACAGCAATCTGCCCCCTGCTGTTTAAATCCCAAACTGCAGACATGATTTGAGTTTTCTCTTTGAAGAATACAAAAGGACAAGGGTTAAAAATGTAATTTCATTTCTGATAGAGTGGATGAGTAGGATTGTATTGTGCTGTTATGTATGCCAGCCTGTGTTTGAGCATTGCTGTGCTAACATGGGCAGAGTTGAAGAACTATCTCCTGGTTAGTCCTGTGTTGCAGGTTAAGAGTGTCTCTCTCTCCAAGTGCTGTGAACCAGTTAAAAAGAACTCAAGACAACAAAAGGACTCTCTCTAACCATGAATGCTGGACTTTCAATCAGCCTAGAACACAAAGAATCTTAAACAATGACTGTACAAGTATCAATCTCAATGTTACTGTTAATCACCACTGCAACAATTGCAATGCTCAACTATCCACTCTCCGCAAATAATTCAGACACTGTTTTATCAAATTTGTAACTCTTTATTTCTATTTCTTATTTTGAGTGAACACTTCTCACATTTAATAATTAACAAACTCACTCTTTCCATTAATGCAAGAAAACCTGATTACATTGGTTTTAGTTAAAGCATATTCTTTACTTGTGTCTGGAAAAAAAAAATTTTGTTTAAAAAACTGATGGAGTAGGTGAATAAAAAAGTTTGCACTAGTTTATAGGAGGTGGTGATGGCAATGGCCTAGGGGTATTATAGCTGGGCTGTTAATCTAGGGACCCAGCTAATGTGCTGGGGACTCAGGTTCAAATCCCCTCACAGCAGATGGTGGAATTTGAATTTAATATATTTTTTTAAAATCTGCATTTAAGACCATGAAGCTATTGTTGGCAAAAACACCATCTGGCTCACTAATGTTCTTTAAGGACAGAAACTATAATCCTTACTGAGTCTGACTTACACGTGACTCCAGACTCACAGCAATGTAGTTGACTCTTAACTGCCCTCTGGGTGATTAGAGATGGGCAATAAATGCTGGCACTCATCCCGTGAATGAATAAAGAACAAGAGTTTTGCTTATCCCATCTGGAACTGTAATGGTTTGAGGAACATTGTCAGGGGTCTAATTGTACACATTCAGTCACTCCCTCCCGAGCAATGCAAAGGTTCTCAGATCAACTGCAGTTTCCCAAGGATTTTAGAAACAACTCACTGAAACTGGGTAGGTGTCAGTGCTGTGATTCTTTGCTGATTTCTCATTTTATCGATTACTTAACGAGAATGTTACTTTGATTCCTAGGATTCAATTGAGAGGAAAGATAAAACTAATGAAGGTTGTGTTCTGTAAAATTTCACTCGTTCATGGCTGATCTTCTTGATGTTTTCCAGGCATTAGGTGTGAAGAATAGGATAGGTTGAGAGAAACTAATTCCATTAGTTGGAGTGTTTAGAACTTAGGGGACAAAGTTTAAAAATGAGAACCAGACCTTTCAAGAATGAAATTAGAAAGAATAGCAGAAGTGTTGAACTCTGTTCTGCCAGCTGCACTTGACACAGTTGATTGAGTCTTTTAAATTAGGAATTAGCCATTTCTTCTCACATTTAATTCAGAAGCTCACACTTTCCATTATTTCAAGAAAACTTGATTAAATTGGCTCCTGTTAAAACGTAACTTTATTTGGGTCTGGGAGAAAAGTATCAACTAGGAAAGGGATCCTTTATAAATTAATTGTGGTCTAACAAACCAAGGAGGTAAATGAATAAAGGAGTTCACTGAATTGGTTCAATTCCAGTGTTTCTGTTCCAGATGAGCTTCCTTCATCCCTATTTGTCTGACATTATTGATTGAATGCTTGTTATTACTTGTTTCCTCATGGAATTATCTACTCTCCGATATGCATTCTGCGCTACACACATTAACTCGTGATGGCAAATTTCACATTCTCACCACTTTCTGGGTAAAGAGGTTTCTCCTGAGTTCCTTACGGGATTTATTCATGATGGTATTGTACTTATGAGCCTGTGTTTGAATTTCTTCTGCAATTGGAAACATCTTTCCATTTTGTATACCCTTTCCTGTTTAGTTAGTACTCTGTCTTCATTAACAAAAATGTACAAACTTAACCCAAGGCTTCAGCATGTGACAGCCTATGGCCTGTGCAAGTCCAGATGATCTGGCCTCATGAGAAACTGAAGGGCTCCCCTACTGTTCTTTGCCATAATACAACCAGAAATTAAAGCAATTAGCCTTTATAATGTATCGCGGACAGGTTCACATTTTGGTTGCAAGTTCACCTATATCTGAGCTATCCAGTCCCAGACACACTGAAAGCATCTTTAGCTTACTGCTGAAAATGGACATAGCTCTATCAGTATTTGTAGAGAATGTGGCAATAGGTTCTTACTGAAAATATTACTTTTCCTCAACTGAACCGCTGTGTATTTGTAAAAGCTTATTCTTTCTGTTTCAGAATCGAAGTACATTGAGATATTGATGGCTTAAGTGAGGATGGTGTTTGCAAGAAGGCAGACATCAAGTGCCTGTGGCTGGGGTTGCCTCAAGCAACATCCAGAGATGTTTGCAGCATGAGTCAGTCTGAGCTGGGTAGAGGTTAAATTGCTGACTTTCTGGTTCTCAGGCTCCCGCTGAAGTACACAGTTGATGTCTCATTCAGAAAGACCTTGGGGACATGATTTGATTCTTGATGCACTGTCTCTATTAATACTTCATTTCTTTTCTTCTCTGGCTAATCTGCCTGACAATGACAACAGTAGGAGTATACTTTTTAATAACACTTTTCTGTCAGTGCTATGCTATTGAGCTGACAGGCAGGCATCAATGATATCCTTTCACTTCCATAAGCATTCATTTCAGATCCATCTTGGATATTTTCTTTAATCTCAAAGAATATATAACAGTGTCCAATTATTACTATTTCAACTGCTTGCATAATGGAATGAGTGTCAGATTAATCAGGCAATCTACTGCATTGGTGCTGATAGGCAAATGAGACATATCTGTTAGATTTTCTCATCAACTAATTTCTTTTATATTTGTTCTTTGGGTGTGAGTGATGCTGCCAAGATCGTACTTATTGGACATTGTAGTGGGCCTTCTCCTTATTCCTTATAATCCTTGTACTGATGATGCTTCAACAATGGCAGTAGAATCCCTACAGTGTGGAAACAGGCCTTTTGGCACAACAAGTCCGAAGAGTAACTCATCCAGACCCATTCCACTACCCTACTAGTCCACGTTTAACCCTTGACTAATGCACCTAACTTACACATCCCTGAACACAATGCACAATTTAGCACGGCCATTTTACCTAACCTGTACATCTTTGGATTGTGGGAGGAAACCGAAGACATGGGGAGAATGTGCATACACCACACAGACAGTCGCCCAAGCATGGAATCGAACCCAAGTTCCTGGCACTGTGAGGCAACAGTGCTAACCACTGAGACACCCTGCGACCTCTCAAAAAAAGAGTAGGTTGATTAGTTATCTGACAGAGGTTGTTTAAGATGATGCAAGGGTTTAATGGGGTCGACACGGAGAAAATGTTTTCACTGACATTTATCGATCATGAACAGTTGCAAATAAATCTAATAAGGAAGGAATTCAGGTGAAAACATTCCAGAGAATGATGGGAATGTGGAAATGATGACCGCATGAAATAGCTCAGGTGAACAGCATAGCTGCATTTAAAGACAACTTAGACAAAGGTAAAATCACCATAGTCCTACCAGGTCATTGGGCTGCTCTCTCATAACAGAGAAATAACTCGAGAGTCACAACACCCCCTCAGGTAAGGGGAAAGGTTAAGAAGGAGAATTCTTCATAGAAACATCAGCTGGTGTGGGAATTAAACCCATGATGTTGGTAACATTCTACGTTGCAACCCAGCCATCCAAGCTAACAAACTCCATGGATGTTAGACAAGGTCAGGATGAAGAACCATTTAATTTGGTGGCTAGGCTCGCTCTAATTACCTTGCCCTAACTGTGCTGGAGAAGGTATCTGTGAAACACCATCTTGAAAGGTTGCAGTCTGTGTCGTGTGGGTACACCCACAGCGCTGTCAAGAAGTAGTGCTACAGAAGGATTAGTAGGGTAGAAGGTTGATACTCAGGGTGAGTTGAAAAGTGGATGGAAGAGGTTCATATGAAATAGTTGTGCTTCATAACCTACTTCTGTGTTGAAAATTCCATTCAATTCTATGTGATTATACTTAACCCTAGTGATAAAGAATGTATAACGATATATCATCCTTTTGAAAACAGAATAACATGTTCATGGTCATCTGCTTTCTGCATCTTTGCTATGTTTTCATCTATTAATATAAAAAATGTAGTTATTAATCTTAAATGCAGCATGCAGTATGCGATGGAAGCAATAGGTATTTGTATGATTGTATCTCATGTCATGATGTTCCCACATTTTGAGGCATAGTTCTTTGTAAGGTTAAGTACAACAATCACCTGCACTTTTACAGTCACCAACTGTTCAAGCCCATCCCTCGCTCTGATAAAATATGATGCATAGTCCCCTCTGTTCAATGCAGAATAGAGTTTATTCTACAGTGCTCCATGAAATACTCTCATTCAAGATATGGAATGGATTTGGTACAGATCAACTCTTTACTCTCAATGCATTCACTCGAAGCTCAGGTATCAGTCCTGCTAGTTTGTTACTTGAGACAGGCAGAAGACTGGAAGAACACAGCAAGCCAGGCAGCATCAGGAGGTGGAGAAGTCAATGTTTCGGGTGTAACCCTTCTGCACCTCCTGATGCTGCCTGGCTCGCTGTGTTCTTCTAGCCTCCTACCTGTCTACTTTGGATTCCAGCATTGGCAGTGTTTTTTTGTCTCTAACCAAATTTCTTGCTGGAGACTTTATTTCCCCCATCAGTAGGAAGAATTTTCAGCTTAATATATCAGGTGCCATCCTTCAACAGACAAAAAGCTATGCATAAAATTTTCTCAGCAGCTGAATATTTGCTGCGCTTTCCTTTTTTCTTTAATATTTCATGTATTTGCAATATTTGTTACTTGAGAATGTGCACTCTCAGTGTGCACAGGGCAAACGGTTTGTTTTTGTCTATCAGTCTAGTCTGGACTATACTTGCTGCATACATGCTAACCTGTAAAGACATAACTGCCCCAATAAATGCGACAGAATAAACCTGCTTTACCGAAAAGCCATATGACAGATGAAAGTGAGGAGTTGGTCTGCATGTGCAGTGGGACAGAACTTATTATAACTCAATCTGCAGATATTCTAATATTCTACCTCTTTTATGACAGTGATTGAGTACTGAGGTCATGGGTTAGAGCCTTAGGGATATCGTCAGCAGCCTTTGGATTTTCGATTATAATCTGCTACATGTTCTGATTTTGTTTTTGGAATTGATTGTAATTCTGGCCTTCCAGTCATGGTTAATCTATTCTAGAAGAGGGTTACAGATACTTGCAATAAGAAAACTGTTACAGTTGTACAAATTTCACTGCAAGTTACAGTGTTCAGTAATTTATCAGATTTATTTGTTCATCAGAAGCTTTTGCAACACCTGACAGCAATAAATCCAATTTCTCTATTTTATATAATTGTTTTTAAACTAACTTCTTCAAGAATAAAAGGGGATAGGTATTAATAAACCTGTAGAACTGAGTTCTGGTGAAGAATCATGCATAAACAATACTCTGTCTTTTACTTTTTGAAGCTGGTCCATGTACTGTACATTTCCAACTTCTTCTGACACAAAACTAGAAGTTACTGTTGGCAGACAAATATTTAATGGCTCATATGATTTTGCTGTGACTGTTTTTTTAACAAGGCGATTAATCTTTTTGATAAGAGTGAGGAATTGCCCTCCACCAAAATTGCTAACAGGAACATCATTCAACCATACTAGGCATTAAGAGTAGTAATAACTCAACTGTATTAATCTTACCAAAATGGTTAATTTTCACTGGAAAAGAAAACAATGCACATTGCAGTCATTAGGAAAAAAAAGCTTTTGTACTGGATTTGATTTCTATTGTCAAAGGTACTCAGGTGCAAAAGTACAGGAGTTTACAGTGAAAAGTGTATCATGTCACCATACAAGACACCATCTTAGGTACAAAGTACCTCGGTGCAGAATCTTAACAAGTTGGAAAGAAAGAACAAAGTTAAAAGTTAAACATTGCAGTAATAAACGTATAATGTAAAATATACAAAATAAGGTTAAAATTTGCACATTTCAGTCTTCTTAGTTTTAAGTGGAAAATAAAGAAATAAAGCTGAAAGTTCAAACATTACCGTCTTTCTTAAGCGCTCAGCCACAGTGGGACCACACTTCAAGGAATCGCATCGAGACTTGAAGTCCACGCCAGGCCGAGAAGGAATGGAAACTAAAATTTGTACGTTTAAGTGAAATTTACTGACCGTATCTACTCTTGGGTTTGCAATCTATGATACTCACAACTCACATTTCCATAACGTTGTTGAATATCACTGTGAACTGTCTGGGCTTTGTTTACTTCCCGTTGGTTATTACTTTTTAACCAATAGATGTTCACCACAGGCATTGAAATAAATTTTAAACAACTTTCAAAGTGGGTAGAAGTAGTTGGACACGACAAATAACCCACAAGTGGTTTCGTTGTCCATCAACCAAATAGGTAAAAGCACAACAGGGAAATTTCCAAATAGTTTCTAAAAAATTAAGTTGCTCACCAATCGCATTCCCTTCTTATTCTTTCAATACCTGGAAATTCTCCAGTGATGCAAATTCATAGAATCACAGAATCTCTATATTGGGGAAAGAAACCATTTGGCCAATCCAGTCGACATCGACCCTCTGAAGAGCATCCCACCCACACCTAGTCCCCTACCCTATCCCCTTCACCTCACATTTACCATGGCTAATCCACCTAACCCGTATGTCTCTGGATTGTGGGACGAAATTGGAGCACCTGGGGGAAGTCCACACAGACACGAGGAAAATGTGCAAACTCCATACAGACAGTCGCCCGAGGTTGGAATCTAATCCAGGTCCCTGGCGCTGTGAGGCAGCAGTGCTCACCACTGAACCAAACTGCTCAGATAAAGCCTCAAGACCTCGAAAAAGAAAATAGACTTTCACATCATTGTCAGGCAGCTACAGAAAATTCCATTGAGAGTTTTCTTTTTCATCTGATTTGTTTGGTCTATACTGTTTTCGTCAATGTCAGTGCAAAAACATGACTTTCTTGTAACAAACTGACACTTTGTCTAAACTACTGACTGTCAATGAAAATAACAAATATCAGATTCAAAATTTGACAGATATTGCTGTAAATTATCTTGACCTGCACCCTTCATGGGTCCTGCACCTCAGATTTTATGGGAAACTGAACCAGCCTCGTAAAAGTAAACTAATGATAGTTGCTTTGGCTCGATCAACAACTGAAGGAAGTAAATTAACAGAACACACCATGATTCATAACGTGGGATATGACGAACAGATTAATGGTGATCAAAGCAGTCAACTGACAGGTTAATTATGTGAGTCTCAGACATTATAGCTACATAGACACTGCCTCTTGGAAGCTTGCACTTACTGTTATGAACTGCCACCCTCATCCATTACAGGCACTTACTCAGTTGACAGATGCACCCCATAACTATTCCCCAGTGAAAAATGAAATTTACACTCATTGGTTTAGTAAGTGGAGATTGTCAGGTTAATAGAAGTACCCACAATTGGAAGCTAAAAACACAATGGATTTTCAGATTTGAACATTATTGAAGCATTACGGACTGATCAACCCCAATGTAATTTCTTGAACAGTTACAGATCTTTTTGTTGTTCTACTCGACTACTATTTGACCATCTCTGATTCATGGCCACTTCACCTTAAGCAGTGGATTCATGGCTCTCTCTGGCCTGCAGAAAACAGACTGCTGTATTTCTTCTCTTGAGTCTGTCTTGAACAAGTGGAACAGGAATCCATTCATAGTGGTTACCTCATTTTCTCTCGCTCTGTGTCTATGGAGAAATTTGACTGAGCCAGCCTCCTTCCATTACCTTCTGGCATAGTTCACGTCAGATTATAAATAACTTTTGTTCTTCTTTCATTGTTTCCCACCCCATCAGCACCCTCCCCTCTCTTCCAAGGATCTGAGAACAGTTGGTTTTATAAAAATAAATGGTCTTAGTGATTGAGAAATGCTCAATGTTTGCATTCTTGCCAATCAATTTGAGAACCGGATCCCAGGTCACCCTCTTCAACCATAGATCCTGTTAATAATGGGAATTTCCTTGACTCTGTGGCTCATGCCACTCACTGGATAGACTTGCTACATGAGTGAGAGTAACGTTGATTGTCATCTTACCATCTTGGCTCTCTTCCACAGAGTTATTCATCAGCATTCAAATTGCAATTACAATTAAATCAATTACTTTCAGGGATTGTAAACTTCCACATCTCTCATGCCCTCATATAGAGTCATGGAGATGTACAGCACGGAAATAGACTCTTTGGTCCAAATTGTCCATCCCAACCAGATATCCCAACCCAATCTAGTCCCACCTGCCAGCCCCTGGCTCATATCCCTCCAAACCCTTCCTATTCATATACCCATCCAGATGCCTTTTAAATGTTATAGTTGTACCAGCCTCCACCACTTCCTCTGGCAGCTCATTCCATACACACACCACCCTCTGTGTGAAAAAGTTGCCCCTTAGGTCTCTTTTATATCTTTCCCCTCTCGCCCTAAACCTATGACTTCTACTTCTGGACTCCCTGACCCCAGGGAAAAGACTTTGCCTATTTAGCCTATCCATGCCCCTCATGATTTTATAAATCTCTATAAGGTCACCCTTCAGCCTCCGCCACTCCAGGGAAAACAGCCCCAGCCTATTCAACCTCCCCTATAGCTCAAATCCTCCAACCCTGGCAATATCCTTGTAAATCTTTTCTGAACCCTTTCAAGTTTCACAGCACCTTTCCGATAGAAAGGAGACAAGAATTTCATGCAATATTCCAACAGTGGCCTAACCGATGTCCTATCCAGCCGCAACATGACCTCCCAACTCCTGTACTCAATACTCTGACCAATAAAGGAAAGCATAACAAATGCCTTCTTCAGTTTCCTATCTATCTGCGACTCCACTTTCAAAGAGCTATGAACCTGCACTCCAAGGTCTCTTTGTTCAGCAACACTCCTGAGGATCTTACCATTAAGTGTATAAATCCTGCTAAGATTTGCTTTCCCAAAATGCAGCATCTCACATTTATCTAAATTAAACTCCATTTGCCACTTCTCAGCCCATTGGCCCATCTGATCAAGATCCCAATGTAATCTGAGGTAACCTTCTTTGCCGTCCACTACACCTCCAATTTTGGTGTCATCTGCAAACTTACTAACTACACCTCTTATGCTCACATCCAAATCATTTATATGACCCAGCACCGATCCTTGTGGTACTCCACTGGTCACAGGCCTCCAGTCTGAAAAACAACCCTCCACCACCACCCTCTGTCTTCTGTAGCCAAATGGCTAGTTCTCCCTGTATTCCTTGAGATCTAACCTTGCTAACCAGTCACCAATGAGAAATCTTGTCGAATATCTTACTGACGTCCATATAGATCACATCTACCGTTCTGCCCTCATCAATCCTCTTTGTTACTTCTTCAAAAACCTCAATCAAGTTTGTGAGACATGATTTCCCACGCACAAAGCCATGCTGATTACCCCTAATCAGTCCTTGCCTTTCCAAATACTTGTACATCCTGTCTTTCAGGATTCCCTCCAACAACTTGCCCACCACTGACATCAGGCTCACTGGTCTACAGTTCCTTGGCTTGTCCTTACCACCCTTCTTAAAGAGTGGCATCATGTTAACCAACCCCCAGTCTTTCAGCAGCTCACTTGTGACTATCAATGATACAAATATCTCTGTAAGAAGCCCAGCAATCATTTCCCTAGCTTCCCACAGAGCTCTAGGGTACACCTGATCAGGTCCTGGGGATTTATCCACTTTTATGCATTTCAAGATATCCAGCACTTCCTCCTCTGTTCTATAGACATTTTTCAAGATATCACCACCTATTTCCCTACATTCTATATCTTCTAAGTCCTTTTCCACAGTAAATTCTATTGCAAAATACTCATTTAGTATCTCCCTATCTCCTGCAGCTCCACACAAAGGCCACCTTCCAGATCTTTGAGGGGCCCTATTTTCTCCCTAGTTACCCTTTTGTCCTTAGTGTATTTGTAAAAACCCTTTGGATTCTCCTTAACTCTATTTGCCAAAGCTATCTCATGTCCCCTTTTTGCCTTCCTGATTTCCCTCTTAAGTATACTCCTACTGCCTTTATACTCTTCTAAGGATTCACTCGATCTATCCTGTCTATACCTGACATATGCTTCCTTCTTTTTCTTAACCAAAACCTCAATTTCTTTCGTCATCCAGCATTCCCTATACCTACCAGCCTTTCCTTTCACCCTGACAGGAATATACTTTCTCTGGACTCTCGTTATCTCATTTCTGAAGATTTCCCATTTTCCAGCCATCCCTTTACCTGTGAACATCTGCCCCCAATCAGGTTTTGAAAGTTCATGCCTAATGCCGTTAAAACTGGCCTTCCTCCAATTTAGAACTTCAACTTTTAGATCTGACCTATCCTTTTCCATCATTATTTTAAATCTAATAGAATTATGGTCGCTGGCCCCAAAGTTGCTCCCCCACTGACACCCCAGTCACCTGCCCTGCCTGATTTCCTAAGAGTAGGTCAACTTTTGCACCTTCTGTAGTAGGTACATCCACATACTGAATCAGAAAATTGTTTTGTACACACTTAACAAATTCCTCTCCATATAAACTGTTCACACTATGCCAGTCCCAGTCTATGTTTAGAAAGTCAAAATCCCCTACCATAACCACCCTATTATTCTTACAGATAGCTGAGATCTCCTTACAAATTTGTTTCTCATTTTCCTTTTGACTATTAGGGGGTCTATAATGCAATCCCATTAAGGTGATCATCTTTTTCTTATTTCTCAGTTCAACCCAAATAACTTCCTTGGATGTATTTCTGGGAATATCCTCCCTCAGCCCAGCTTTACTGCTATCCCTTATCAAAAAAGCCATCCCCCTCCTCTCTTGTCTCCCTTTCTATCCTTCCTGTAGCATTTATATCCCGGAACATTAAACTGCAAGTCCTGTCCATCCCTGAGCCATGTTTCTGTAATTGCTATGATATCCCACTCCATGCCCTGAGTTAATCTGTCTTCCCTGTTAGGCCTCTTGCATTGAAATAAATGCAGTTTAATTTCAGTCCTACCTTGTTCTCTGCTTTGTCCCTGCCTGCCCTGTTTAACTCGCCTTTGTTCTCAACTGTACCGGTCTCAGGTTGAAATCTTTCCTCACTATCTTCCTGGGTCCCACCCCCCCATCTTACTAGTTTAAATCCTCCCGAGCAGCTCTCGCAAATCTCCCTGCCAGTACATTAGTCCCCTTCCAATTTAGGTGCAATCCTTCCTTCTTGTACAGGTCGCTTCTACCTCAAAACAGCTTCTAATGATCCAAAAATGTGAATCCTTCTCCCATACACCACATCCTCAGCCATGCATTCATCTGCTCTATCCTCCTTTCCCTGCCGTCACTAGCTTGTAGCACTGGGAGTAATCCAGATATTGCTACTCTCGAGGACCTCCTTTTCAAATTCCTGCCTAACTCTCTAAAATCTCCCTTCAGAATCTTAACCTTTTCCCTTCCTATATCATTGGTTCCAATGTGTACAATGACCTCTTGCTGACCCCGCTCTCCCTTGAGAACATTCTGCACCCTCTCTGAGACTTCCTTGATCCTGGCACCAGGGAAGCAACACACCATTCTGATTTTTCGCTGCTGGTCACAGAAACGTCTGTCTGTACCTTGGACTAGAGAGTCCCCTAACCCAATTGATTGCTTGGAACCCTCATGCATACCTCTCATTACATTCAAGCCAATTTCAATACCAGAAACTTGGCTGTTCGTGCTACATTCCCCTGAGAATCCATCACCGCCTACATTTTCCAAAACAGCATACTTGTTTGAAATGGGGATGGCCACAGATGACTCCTGCACTACCTGCCTACCTCTCTTACCTTTCCTGGAGTTAACCCATCTATGTGACTGTATCTGAGACATCCCCCCCTTCCTATAACTGCCATCCATCACATCCCCTTGCTCTTGTAAATTCCTCATTACCTCTAACTGCCTCTCCAACTGATCCATTCGATCTGATACAAATTGCAATCAATGGCATCTATTGCATATATAATTCTCAGTAACCTGTAATCACTCCCCAAACTCTCACATCTGGCAAGAAGAGCATATCACTCTACTCAGGGCCATTTTTGCTTCTTTCAATCTAAAGACCCAGAAAATAGCACTGTGTCATTCCTCAACAAAACCCTGCTCCCAGTTAAATTAATATTAATGCCTTATATTTTAAGTTTAATCAAGAGACATAGCTCAATAAAACATATAATCAATAAAGAACCCACTGTACTCAGTACTGCAGACTTATTTTAAGACCACACTTAAAATCCAGTTATCTATTTCGGTGCTGTGACCTCTCCCAAACAGGTTCCTCCAAGATTAGTTGTGAATTTCACTGTTTGTTAATTTTTCTGGATGCACTCCAATTTCCAGCGATAAATGAAGTCAACAGTCCAAAGATGTGCAGGTTAGGTGAATTGGCCAGGCTAAATTGCCCGTAGTGTTAGGTGCAGGGGTAAACGTAGGGGAATGGGTCTGGATGGGTGCACTTTGGCAGGTCGGTGTGGACTTGTTGGGCCAAATGGGTCTGTTTCCACACTGTAAGTAATCTAATCAAAAGGCAGTAACTCTTAACTCTGTCAGTTAGCAGTGTGGGTTTCTTTCTATCTCTCTCTCTCTCGAAATCAGGAGGGCAAAAAGGGAATATGAGATAGCCTTGGCAGATAAGAATAAGGATAAGCCGAAGAGATTCTCCAAGTACATTCAGAGCAACTAAGGAATAATAGGGCCTCTTAAGGTTCAGCAAGGCCGTCTATGTGTGCATCCACAGGAGATGGGAGAGATACGAAATGAATATTTTGTGCCAGGTTTTACTGTGGAGAAAAAAAATGGAGGCCAGGGAAGAAATAATGGTGCCTTGAAAAAAAAGTCCATATTACAGAAGAGGAAGTGCTGGAGGTCTTAAAAATCATGAAAGTGGATATATCTCTGGGACTTGATCAAGCATTTCCTCAAATTCCAGGAGCAGCAATTACTGTGTTATATGCTGTTGCATTGTTTTGGAACTTGGGAGAAAAATAAAGTTAAAACAACAGCACTTTTAAAAGGGAGAAGAACAGACAAAGGAACCACATGGTGAGGTCAGTGCAGGACCAACATGTCCATACCAACCCTCTGAAGAGTAAGCCACCCAGAACTATTCTCTTGTGCTATTACTTTACATTACCCCTGACTAATGCACCTAACCTACACATCCCTGAATACTTTAGGCAATTTGACATGGCCAATTCACCTGACCTGCACAGCTTTGGATTGCGGGAGGAAATCGGAGCACCAGAGGAAACCCATACAGGGACAGGGAGAACATGCAAACCCCACACAGGCAGTTGCCCAAAGCTGGAATTGAACCTGGGTCCTTGGCACCATGAGGCAGCAGTGCTAACCACTGAACCACTGTGCCACCCTTAAAATTGATGGGATAGTTGACAGTGAAGAAGATTATCTAAGGTTACGAAGGGATCTTGTTCAATGGGGCTAATGAAGAGTGGCAGAAAGAGTTTAATTTGGATAAATGTGAGATTTTGCATTTTGGTGAGACAAACAAGGGTAGGAATTATGCAGTTAATGGTAGGGCCCTGGGTAGAATTTTCAAACAGAGAGTCCTGGAGGCGCAGGAGCATTGTTCTTTTAAAGCTGCTACACAGGTAAACAGGAAGATGAAGAATGCATTTAGCACACTTCCTTTGTTGCTCAGAATACTGAGGTTTGGAGTTGGGATGTCATATTATAGTTGTGCAGAATGTTGGTGAAGCCACTCTTAGTGTACTGTGTGCAGTTCATGTGGCCCTGTTATTGGAAGGATATTATTAAATTGGATGGATTCAGAAAAAATTTACCAGGATTTGACAGGACCGAAGGGCAAAAATGGTACCTCGACACTATCCTACCCCCCCCCTAGTCCAGGAACTCCCCACATACGTTCAAGACACCACCCATGCCCCCAACTCCTCCAAGACTTCCATTTCCCTGGCCCCCAATGCCTCATCTTCACCATGGATATCCAATCCCTCTACACCTCCATCCGCCATGACCAGGGCCTCCAAACCCTCCATTTTCTCCTCTCCAGACGTCCCCAACAGTACCCTTCCACTGACACTCTCATTTGTTTGGCCGAACTGATCCTCACCCTTAACAATTTCTCCTTTGAATCCTCCCACTTCCTCCAGACCAAAGGGGTAGCCATGGGCACACGCATGGGCCCCAGCTATGCCTGTCTCTTTGTTGGCTACATAGAGCAGTTGATCTTCCATAATTACACCGGCACCACTCCCCACCTCTTCCTCCACTACATTGATGACTGCATTGGTGCCACCTTGTGCTCCCGCAAGGAGCTTGAGCAATTCATCAACTTCACCAACACATTCCACCCTGACCTTAAATTTACCTAGACCATCTCTGACACCTCCCTCCCCTTCCTGGACCTCTCCATCTCCATTAATGACGACCGACTTGACACTGACATTTTTTACAAACCCACCGACTCCATCAGCTACCTGGATTACACCTCTTCCCACCCTACCTCTTGCAAAAATGCCATCCCGTATTCCCAATTCCTCCGCCTCCATCGGATCTACTCCCAGGAGGACCAGTTCCACCACAGAACACACCAGATGGCCTCCTTATTTAGAGACCGCAATTTCCCTTCCCACATGGTTAAAGATGCCCTCCTACGCATTTCATCTTCATCCCACACCTCCGCCCTCAGACCCCACCCCTCCAACCGTAACAAGGACAGAACGCCCCTGGTGCTCACCTTCCACCCTACCAACCTTCTCATAAACCAAATCATCCACCGACATTTCCGTCATCTCCAAACAGACCCCACCACCAGGGATATATTTCCCTCCCCACCCTTTCCGCCTTCTACAAAGACCGTTCCCTCCGTGACTACCTGGTCAGGTCCACGCCCCCCTACAACCCACCCTCCCATCCTGGCACTTTCCCCTGCCACCGCAGGAACTGTAAAACCTGCGCCCACACCTCCTCCCTCACTTCTATCCAAGGCCCTAAAGGAGCCTTCCACATCCATCAAAGTTTTACTTGCACATCCACTAATATCATTTACTGTATCCGTTGCACCCAATGGGTCTCCTCTACATTGGGGAGACTGGGCGCCTCCTAGCAGAGCGCTTTAGGGAACATCTCCGGGACACCCGCACCAATCAACCACACCGCCCTGTGGCCCAACATTTCAACTCCCCCTCCCACTCTGCCGAGGACATGGAGGACCTGGGCCTCCTTCACCGCCGCTCCCTCACCACCAGACGCTTGGAGGAAGAACGCCTCATCTTCTGCCTCAGAACACTTCAACCCCAGGGCATCAATGTGGACTTCAACAGTTTCCTCATTTCCCCTTCCCCCACCTCACCCTAGTTCTAAACTTCCAGCTCAGCACTGTCCCCATGACTTGTCCTACCTGTCTATCTTCTTTTCCACCTATCCACTCCACCCTCTCCTCCTTGACCTATCACCTTCATCCCCTCCCCCACTCACCCATTGTACTCTATGCTACTCTCTCCCCACCCCCACCCTCCTCTAGCTTATCTCTCCACGCTTCAGGCTCACTGCCTTTATTCCTGATGAAGGGCTTTTGCCCGAAACGTCGATTTCGAAGCGCCTTGGATGCTGCCTGAACTGCTGTGCTCTTCCAGCACCACTAATCCAGGACTGAAGGGCAGTCTGGGACTTCTTTCACTTGAGTGCAGAAGGTTGAGGGGTGACCATGTGGAGGTGTATAAAATCATGAGGGACATGGCTAAACTGAACAGCAAAGGTCTTTTCCTTAGGGTGGGGGAGATCAAAACTGGGGGCATATTTTTAAGGTGAAAGGAGAATGATTTAGAAGGGACCTGAGGGGCAACTTTTTCACACAGAGAATGATTCGTGTGTGGAATGAGATGCCAGAGGACGTGATAGGTGCAGGTACAGTTACAACATTTAAAGGACAGTTGGACAGGTACATAAATAGGAAATGTTTAAAACAATATGGCCAAAAGTGAACAAGTGGGGCTTGTTTAGTTTGGGAAACTTGTTGGCATGGGCAAGTTGGATCGAAGGGTCTGCTTCCTTGCTGTATGACTCTGACTCTATGACTCCCTGACTACTTTCCAATTCCAACAACCTAAAGTTCTTTTCAGCTCTGACTGACAGCTTGAAAACCTCCATACAGATCTGCACAACTTGGACATTTCACAAATGAAGCTGCCTTTCTGCGAGGGTGAAGCTGTTCTCCTGACCTGCAGACCACATCCTCCTGTTAGGGTGAAAACTGAAACCTCATTCTTTGGGGTGGCACGGTGGCACAGTGGTTAGCACTTCCGCACTCACAGTGCCAGAGACCCGGGTTCAATTCCTGCCTCAGGCGACTGACTGTGTGGAGTTTGCACATTCTCCCCGTGTCTGCGTGGGTTTCCTCTGGGTGCTCCGGTTTCCTCCCACATTCCAAAGATGTGCAGGTCAGGTGAATTGGCCGTGCTAAATTGCCCGTAGTGTTAGGTAAGGGGTAGATGTAGGGGTATGGATGGGTTGCGCTTCGGCGGGGCGGTGTGGACTTGTTGGGCCGAAGGGCCTGTTTCCACACTGTAAGTAATCTAATCTACACTGAACTCTGACTAAACCACTAGTGGCCTCTGATCATTCGTTTCTCTGCACGCCAGAAACTCTGCAGTGCAAACACTCCATCATTGAACCCCACAGATATCTGGCTGCACAATTAATAAGACACATGCTTTCTTGGGGATGATGCTTTTATGGCAGTTTTCTGAATGACATCTTGAACTCAAGTGAAAAAAAATTACCTTCACAGAACTTAAGCCAAAAACAAAAGCCTCTACTTTAAAAATCTAAATTCTTTAATGACAGTCATACCTGATACAAGGTTGGCTCTGTGGTTAGCACTGCTGCCTCACAGCGCCAGACACCCAGGTTTGAATCTACCCTCGGGTTACTGGCCTGTGTGGAGTTTGCATATTCTCCCCGTGACTGTGTGGATTCCCTCTGGGCGCTCTGGTTTACTCCCACAATCCAGATGTGCGGGTTAGGTGGCTTCACTATATTAACTCACCCAGGGGTGTGCAGGCTTGGTGGATTAGCCATAACAAATGCAGGGAAAGGGTAGGGGACAGGGTTGGGATGCTCTTCAGAGGGTCAGTGTGGACTTGATGGACTGAATGATCTGATTCCACACTGTTGGGCTTCTATGATCATACACCTTCATGAAAATCTATAATTCTGTGACTGAAGCATGTTTTTGCAGCACTTGTTCAAATTTACTTAGCAATGGCGGCTATTATGCATTTCTTGAACACTTGATTCCAATATGATGCCTTAAGGGTGAGTAACACAGAAAAGTATTGCAGCATTCAGAGCAGGAAGTCTATGGTGAGTTATATGGTCTCACCTGAACAACATTAGCAGCTGGACAGGGTAGAATGTCACTGCAAGTAGATAAGGAAAATGCAGATTTAATTTGGGATCCTGTTCACTATTCAGTCACTCCCGCTACACACTTTGATTCCACAGACACTAGGTCAGACAGGATCAGCCGAGCTTCAAAGATCCTTATCACCCAACAAATCTACTTTCCCTCATTGCCTAACTTTACCCATCAAGATCGGTCATTTTGGCTGAGATAACACTACACAATTTGTTTGGAAAGGAAGCTGGGAAAAGAGACTGTGAAAAAGAAGGTTTTAGACTCTTTCCTCATAGATTGTTGCTTTGTCTCTCCAAAGGGCCATGAGAGATGTTTAAGTTTTTAAGATTTAACACCACTGAAAAATTACACCTAAAAGGTCACCTCAATAACATGAACAAAATAGAATTCAATTTCACCTCGTGAACTGTGCAGCTCTGTGTCCTGTCGCACTTATCGGAAATGACTTACAGCTAAATTATTCAACACCCTCAGTGCAAGACATCCAGCCAAGTGTCACTCACTAGGAGGATGTTGTTAATTTCAAGACTTGCTTCAAAAGTAATTGGTGTTTAAAGAATGGAAATAACAGTTCAAGAGCAGAACAGCGCAGATGATCAAATGAGGATCAAATGGCGCTTCTGTCAACACTGAAAAGCAATGACGAACAAACATGCAACAAGAATTTGCGTCAATATACCAGCTGTCATGGATTGCAGCCACACAGGCACACAAGGTTCCAGATTCTTGTCTTGCTGAACTGATCTTAGTGAAATAGGGTATGAGGAGGCTGTTACAGTTTGTCTTCAGCCTTCCTGAAGCTGATATTTTAATTGTATATCCAACATGTTGCTGTCTGATTTTGACATCAATTGGACAGTTCAATTGCATGAATTTTGAGCAGGAGCAAAATTGAACTCCAATGTCTTGCAGTGAAGAGCTGAGTAGATCGTTGGGACTCCACAATAATGCTGAGATACTATGCTAGGTCATTTGGATAATGGCTGCTTATAGCAAGTGGGACTGACCTTTGACATGAGTCCTTGTAGTTTCGCAAACTCCTGACATATCAATAATAGAAATTATTTTAATATTTGCATTCTTTTGTAGGATGTGGGCATCACTGGATACACAAGCACTTATTAGCCATCCCTAATTGCCCTTGAGGAGGGGTAGGGTGAACTGTGGTATAGCAACTCAAATGTTAATCTCTAGTCTCATTAGGATGGGAGTGCCAAGACCTTGGACAAGTGGCAGTGGAAGAACAGTGATATAGCTCCAAGTTAGAATGGTGGGTGGCTTGGAGAGAAACCTGCAGGAGATGGTGTTTGCACAGACTGCAATGCAGAAACTACAAATAGTGCTGAACATTGTAGATTTATCATCAACCGTCCCACATCTAACCTTGTGATGGCGGGAAGGTCATTGATGAAGCAGCCTGAAGATAGTTCAGTCTAGGTTACTACCCTGAGAAACTCCAGTATGCTGGTCCAGGGGCTGACATGATTGATCTCCAACAGCCACAACTATCTTCCTTCGTTTCAGGTATGAATCCAACCAGCAGGGAGTTTTCCCCTTGTCTTCATGTTTACCAGGGTTCTTTGAAGCCACATTTGTCCTCACACTACCTCGAAGACAAGTGCAGTTACCCTCACTTCCCCTCTGGCGTTCAATTCTTTTGTTCATGTTTGGACTAAGGATCTACTAAATGAGTGGCCATAATGCAACCCAAACTCAGCTTGGCTGACAGCTTTTATGACAGATATGCAGTTTAAAAGCACTGTTGGTGGCACGTTCATCATTTAACTGATCATCAAGAGTGAACTGATATTGTAGTATGTGCCCAACCTGGATTTATCTTGCTTTCTGTGTACAGAACTGAGCAATTTTGCACATAGTTGGGTATTTGCCAGTGCCATAGTTGTACCAGAACAGTTCAGCTCAAGTACAGGGCTGGTTCTGGAGCATGAATCATGAGTAATATTGCCAGAAATGTCATCAGGGCACTTAATCTTCGAAGCATTCAGTGTCTTAAACTGCTTCTTGATATCATGTACATTAAATGAAATTGGAGGAAGATTGGTATTTCTGATGCTGGGATCTGAAGATGAGACCAAGATGGATCATCCACTTGGCACTTCTGGTGAGAGATAGCTGTAAATGCTTCAGTCCAGCCCTTTTCACTGATGTGCTGGGCTCCCCCCAACATTGAGAATAGAGGTATTTGTGGAGCCACCTCCTCTGGTGAGTTATTTATTTATCCACCACCATTCATGACAGAATATGAAAGGACTGCAAGGCTTTGATTTGATCTTGTGGTTTTGGGATCTCTTTGCTCTGTCTATTACATCCTGCATTTGCTGTTTAGAAAGCGAGTAACCCCGTGTTTTATCACCATTTTATCTCATTTTCGCATGCATGTCTCCTTGCACTATTCATCCAACCAAGATTGGTCCCTTCTTTTAATAATGATGGTTGAGTAAGGGATATATCAGGCCAATGGAGGTATAGATTGTGTTTGAATACAAATCTGCTGTGACTCACGTCCCACAATATCAAATGGATGGTGAGTTTTGAGGTGCTCGATCTTTACGAAACGAACTCATTTAATGCAGAGGTCATGCCAAATGACACGATAGGCAGAGTATTCAGTTTGACCATGGGACAGCATTTTCACAAAGACTGTGCAGTTTAATTTTGTCTGCATTGTCAAGGACAGATGTGTATCTGTAACAGATATTTGATGAGGATAAGGTCAAGTGAGTCTTTCCCACTTGTTGGTTTCCAAATCACCTGCCGCAGACCTGTTTGTGCAGTTTGTCTTTCAGAGATTGGTCGGTGGTGGCACTTCCAGGCCACATTTGGTGGCGGATACTGAAAACCCCTTTCCAGAACCCAATCTGTGTCATTGCCACCCTCAGTACTACACTTAAGTGGCATTCAACAGGGAACATGACTGATTCATCAGCTGAGGGCAGAGGGAATTAAGGGGAATAGATGTTAATCAGGGGCCCATATTTGACCTGATTGTTGACATTCACATAGTTAAGGTGTAAAAGAACCTTTTACTATCTTCTGCTGGCCTCCAGCAAAATCTATGAAAAGATACATGGAAGATATAGAATGGAGGCAAATGGTGACATCTTGAAAAATGGCCGTATTACAGAGGAGGACGTGCTGGATGTTTGAAACACATAAAAGTGGAAAAATCCCCAGGACCTGATCAGGTGTACCCGAGAACTCTGTGGGAAGCTAGGGAAGTGATTGTTGGGCCTCTTAATGAGATATTTGTATCATCGATAGTCACAGGTTAGGTGCCAGAAGGCTGGAGGTTGGCTAACGTGGTGCCACTGTTTAAGAGGGCTGGTAAGGACAAGCCAGGGTACTATAGACCGGTGAATCTGACATCGGTGGTGGGCAAGTTGTTGGAAGGAATCCTGAGAGACAGGATGTACATGTATTTCGAAAGGCAAGGACTGATTAGGGATAGCCAGCATTGCTTTTTGTCTCATGTCTCACAAACTTGATTGAGTTTTTTGAAGAAGTAACAAAGAGGATTGATGAAGGCAGAGCAGTAGATGTGATCTATATGGACTTCAGTAAGGTTCCCCATGGGAGACTGGTCAGCAAGGTCAGATCTCATGGAATACAGGGAGAACTAGCCATATAGATACGGGAACTAACTTGGAGGTAGAAGACAAAGGGTGGTGGTGGAGGGTTGTTTTTCAGACTGGAGGCCTGTGACCAATGGAGTGCCACAAGGATTGGTGCTAGGTCCACTACTTTTCATCATTTATATAAATGATTTAGATGCGAGCATAAGAGGTACAGTTAGTAAGTTTGCAGATGACACCAATATTGGAGGTGTAGTGGTCAACGAAGTAGGTTACCTCAGATTACAATGGGATTTACAAAGATTTACAAGAATGGTGCCAGGGTTGGAGGAGTTGAGCTATTGGGAGAGTTAAATAGGCTAAGGCTATTTTCCCTGGAGTTAAGGGGTGACCTTGTAGAGGTTTACAAAATTATGAGGGGCATGGATAGGATAAATAGACAAAGTCTTTTCCCTGGGTTGGGGGAGTCCAGAACTAGAAGACACAGGTTGAGGGTGAGAGGGAAAGACATAAAAGAGACCTAAAAGGGGCAACTTTTTCACACAGAATGTGTATGGACTGAGCTGCCAGAGGAAGTGGTGGAGACTGATACAATTTCAACATTTAAGAGGCATTTAGATGGGTATATGAATAGGAAGGGTTTGGAGGGATATGAGCCAGGTTCTGGCAGGTGGGACTAGATTGGGCTGGGATATCTAGCCGGCTTGGGCAGGTTGAACTGAAAGGTCTATTTCCATGCTGTACGTCTCTATGACTCTATGACTATGACTCTAAGTGTATCCCAGGACACTGTGGGAATTTAGCGAGGAAATTGCGGCATCCCTAGCAGCGATATTTGGATCACTTACAGCCACGGGTGAGGTGCATAGTCTTAAAATAGTTTCAGCATTCTAAGAAGTAAAACTGGAAGGATTCAGTTAAGGAAGAAATGCAATGATTTAGACAGCTTTGATATTTCTGGGGTATTAGAATATGAAAAAGTTATTTTTTGGGAAAAGTTGGGTTCTATGTTGTTGCTTTAGACTGTAAGACTATAGGATGTGTAGAAGCAGAAGTACGCCATTCAGCTCATCAGGTCTGCTCTGACATTCAATAAGATCATGGCTGATCTGATAGAATTCCTACAGTGTGGAAGCAGGCCATTCAGCCCATTGAGTCTATACTAACCCCCCCCCACCCGAAGAGTGACCCACCCAGTCACATCCCCCTATCCTATCCCCAGGTTATAGTCCAACAGGCTTATTTAAAATCGCAAGCTTTCGGAGCACTGCTCCTTTGTCAGGTGAAGGAAGCGCACAGGCTCAGAATTTATAGGTGGAGAGATAATTGCAAAATAATCCCATGTGGTTAATGGTGTCAAAAGATAATGGGAATGGTGTGAGTGGAGTTTTTATTTTACATTTTTTGTGTCATAAACTTGTGTTCTTGTGTTAGAGAACTTTGGCACACTTGTATATTCGGTGACTAACATAACTGTAACTAAATGCAAAAACTAAACTCATGATCTAGCAAGCTATGGCTCATTCTAGGATCTGACTCATCTAATATTATCTTCAGCTGGGATCATGGTGTAGAGTATATTAGTTACTAGTAGAAAGCAAGTCCTGAATCTCAAGGACAGCCAAATGGTAACCGCAAAATCTCTATCCAAGTTACCCTTGTTCCTCTCTTTACCAATCCATTGCAGTGATAGAGAAGACCTGGACATTTGTGGTCTGCTCTGATCCTTTCAGCATAACCTGTTGCAACTATACCTGACTAGTCTCTGCCCGGTGAGCTGACCTTTCTGTTTGCAACTGCTGCCTCCAGTGCTGACAGGGACTACCTCATGGGGCACTTGTTTGTTTTTGCTACCATTCACAGGTATCAAAGCCAAAATGACAGCAGAAATCGCAGCCATCAGTGAGATGGGTCCTTGCCAGCTGGCAGTATATAGACACAGAGCAGGCATTTAGCTGCCCAAGGCAGATTAGTAACATGGGTGTTACGTTGCTGCTGAGTCCCAGCTGATGCAAAGCCAGTAATTGTTGCCATTATTTGCGCGTGCGATTGTCCTTATCCAGCTGTAATTTGACCGATTCGTGGAACCATATCAAAAAATTTGAAGAGGCAAATTGGTTGTTCTTTCCAAGTGGTCTGTATTCGTCTTTATCAATGGTTGTGCTGTCCCGATGTCACGACTTTAACTGAGGGACATTCCATGGCACTCAACATAAAGCTGATGGATCCCATTCGAATTCAAGCAAATTCTGTCCCACATTGAAGCATTTCAGTGCCCATCAGAATTTCAGGACTTCCTAAAATAGTTTGCAAGCACTTTTGAAATGTAGTCATCATTGCAACGTCGATTACCTAGTCAGCATATGGCACTGGAAAAGCACAGCAGATCAGGCAGCATCCGAGGAGCAGGAGAATCGACACTTTGGGCATAAGTCCTTGATCATGTAGGTATGGCAAGATCCAATAACCAACAAAGGATTGACCAACCAGAAAATCTGTGATGTCTTTGAATGAATGGCCCAGAGAGGTAGTTGATTCAGCATGGTAGAGTTAGGTGTCTGGACCCTGCGGAATATCTGATGTAATTGATCCATCAGGAATTGCGCCGGAAATTGAATATTTGTAATCCTGCCAAACATGCCTCTTATTCTGAGTTAGCGTCAGACATTTTGGAGGGTTCTCAATGACTAAAGGTTGGTGCCCGGGATATGTTGGAGGACTAAAACCTGCTTTAAAAATCAATTCAATCCTCATGCACCACTGAACCCCCGTTCCACTCCCCATCAACAGCACTCCCTCTGTCCCAAAACCACTCACTCACCAACCTCATACCCTCCGCGCCCAATGACCTCCTACTAATCCCGCCATTCCACACCCCCACCTCCCCACCATTCACTCACCCACCAATCCTGACATGATACTGTCTCTCCCCACCCAACCTAACAGCTCCTTCATGGATGCAGTTCCTTAACACTTATCCACTTGCCTGACATCCTATCCTTCTACAACTGGGCACCTGTACCATTCACCCAACTGGCAATGGAGCACTCAACCATCTGGTACTCTACTACTCTCAAACAGCCTGCCAACCTACACTCCTAACCTCTCATTCAATTGGCACCATACCCCACACTCATGCTTACTCACATGCCATGCTGACCTCTCATCCCCCTGGTATCTTGCTCCCCCTACTCACATACCATTCCAAACTCTCCCAAAACTGGCCTCTCTCAACCCCCTCCCACCCCCACCCACCAGAAACAGGTCTTTCTGATCCTGAAATGCAAACTTGTGCCATTAATGCTGGCCAAGACCAGCAAGATAGCTTGGCATTCCACTGAACAGGACTATGAATTACGTTACAAATTAGGAGCATGAGTAGGCCTTTTAGCCACTGGAGCTTGCTGTCCCATTCCCAAAGACCAGAGCCAATCCAATTACCACCTATTCCTTTGACTCCCTTGTCAATCAAGAATTTATCTTAAAAGAAATTCAATGGCCCAGTCGCCACTGCTCACTTGGAAAAGGAATTTCACAGACTGAGGGAATCTGTTCTTCTTTATCTCCATCTTAAAGGGGAGACCGTTTTAGTCCTGTAGTTCTGGTTTCTTCCACAACGGAAGCACCCTCTCAGCATCCTTCAGGATCTTTTACCTTTCGATAAATTCACCTCTCGCTATTTTAAACATCAATGGATGCTGGCTTCAGCTCTCTAAACATCCTCACCTAATCCCCTGACCCATCCAAGGAATCATTTGAATAAACCTTCTCTGAACTAATTACATTGCAATTATGTCCTTTCTTTCATAAGGAGACCAAAACTGTATTCCAAGCTGTTGAGATAGTTTAGCCAAAGCTCAGTACAACCCTTGTCAAACCTCACCACTTTTGTGTTCCCTCACGACAAACAACAACATTCCATTTCTTTTCCTAATCACTAGTTATGTGTGCATTCTGTAATTTTTATGATTCAGAGTTATTTTATTTTCTGTAAGGGAAGGCTGAACTCTTTCCAAAAGACAATGCCTTCAACTCTGCAACCCATCTTCTGCAATCCACTACTGTCATGTGTTCAAGTCAGGAGTTGGGCTTGGACCATGGTATTCTTAGAAGGTGAAATGCCAGCACGGAGTTAAGACTGACAAAATATAACATATCATCGTGCCGAGGGTGCAGACCATATGACTGGCAACAGAGCTGAAGGGATACGTTCCAGAACTCATTGCCTTCCGAACTAAGCTGTTTCAGTGCAGTTACAATAATGTCATCTACTTTAAAACACAGATAATAGCACAGAAGTATTCTCTCCACAAACAGTAGAACAAAGCTAAACTGGACAATTACCAACTTATCTTTTTCTCAATCATCAGCTGAGAGAGGAAGAGGTAATAGTCAAAACATCAAGCAGCACTTGTGTAGGTGTGATCTGCTCACTGACACTGAGAGTTTGGTTTCTGTCAGAGCCAAATCAGCTCTTGGCCTCATTATAGCCGTGATTCAAACCTGGACAACGGAGCTGAAGTCCAGACATGAGACGAGAGCGACCATCATGACATCAAGCTGTATTTGACTAAGTGTGCAATCAAAGAACCCGAGCAAAACTGGAGTCAGTGCAAACTGGGGAAAAGCCTCTGCTGGTTGGAGCCATATCTGGCCCAGAGGAAGTTGGTTGTGGTTGTTGGAGACCAAGCATCTGAGCTCTAGGACATCACTGTAGGAGTTCCACGGGGTAGTGACCTCTGCCCAATAATCATCAGCTGCTTTATTATTGACTTTCCCTCTTCCATACAGCCAGGAACAGGGATGTTTGATAACTATTACAAAATGTTCTGTACCGTTTAAACTTCTCAGATACTGAAGCCCTCCATGTTCATTTCCATTTCCAGGAAGGCCTGGACAATGCCCATGCTTGGGCTGACAAGTGGCAAGTAAAGTTTGCATCACAGAAATGTTAGATAATGACCATCTCCAACAAGAGATGATGTATTATTGCCCTTTGACCTTCAATGGCATCACTGAATTCCATACTATCAATATCCTCTGGGTTGCTTGTGACCAGAACTGAGCTGGACCAATCATACCCTTGGTATGTCTACAAGGCAAGTTCAGAGGCTTTGAATATTACAATATTACATCCTCTGTCTCCCCAATGCCTATCCATCAACATTAAGGCAGAAGTCAGGAATGAGATGGGATACTCTCTGCTTGTCTGGATGAATGCAGCTCCAACAGCACTCAAAACGCTTGACACCAGACTGCTCAAAAAACAGTCTGCGTGGTTGGCACCGTATCCATTATATTCAATATTCACATCCGCCACCATCAGCAGAGGGGCATCAGGGTGTACCATCCTGGTATACAACTCACCAAGGCTCCTTTGACAACAATCTCCACCACTGAGAAGGAAAAGAGTAGCAGATACTAGGAATACCACCAACTGCAAGTTCATCTCCAAAGTACACAACATACTGATTTGGAACCATATCATCATTCCTTCACTGTCACCAGGACAAAATCCTTGAACTGCTATCCTCACAGCATTGTTGGTTCCGTACATCCCATCAACTGCAATGGATCTAAATAAGGATTAGGAATTGGTGCAGGCTTAGTGAGCCAAAAGGCCTGTTCCTGTGCTGTACTGTATTGTATTGTTTCAACAAGGCAGCTCACGACTACTATCTCAAGGCAATTAGATTGAGTAAAATATGGTAGCCAGCAATTCTCACTCCCCTTGAATGAATTCAGCTAAAGAATATATATACTATGAATAATGTTAATGGAACATTGAACAGATAGTTGAAGAACAAGGCAATTGGGGGATAGCAGTTCATCACACTTATCAAAAGTTCATTTCACACTGTGAAATATAATGGATGCTGTGTACAACATAGGCAGTATCGCTGTGGATATGCAGTAGTGTGATAAGGTAGTGTTAACACTCACTGTATAAATAAAGTAGACGAATGGGTATTGTGCAACACATTGACATTTCTTATCATCACTGCATAACCACAACAGAGAGATGTGACACAGTAACATTTCTCACATTGTCACTGCATAAATGCCATAGGCAGTTTATGCAATGTGACACAACCATTATCATTGTGTATGTGCATTGGGTGATATGACAATGTTAACTTTGGCACTCTCAGGGAATATGTTCACACCAATATTGTTCAGTGTGGAGACTCAAACAGAATAGGCTGATGGATAAGGTATGACGCACTGGTAATTCTCACATCTCAATGCGTAAATATAATGTTTTGATGAGCAAAGTGTGACGCATTGGCTTTTGTTACTGTATAATTTAGGGTGAATGTGCCAATGATAGATGCACATTAGGAAAAATGAGATCATAGGTTAGTTCTATGTGCTCATGGCAATTTGATAAACTTTAGGAATGATAAACCAGTCTATGTATATCTTCCTTTGGGATGAGAATACATTAAGGATTGGGTTGGAAGCAAATAGCTATAATGGAACAAAGTAGATAATGCACACCTCAACAACCAAAGAATCAAAACACTCCATCTTATCTTCAACAGAACCAACATCATTGTGTTTCCCATCATCAACATCATGGGAATTCAGTGAGTCAAAAATGTAGCTGAACCAGCCGTATCCACACCGTGGCTAGATGGTTTCAATTTCAGATGTTGAGGACTCTACAGTGAATGGCTTTACCTTCCTGAAATACGCTATCTTCAACTTCAGGGCTAAAGGTCAGAGATACAGTGAGTTACTCACCACTCACCCAGGTGGATGTGGCCACAACAGCATTCAAGGAGCTTAACTCAACCTGGCGAGCGAATGCTTGGTTGGGATCTTTGCCCTGAATTTAATACACACTCCTTCCACTTCTAATATCCTGGAGCTGCAATGTTTACAGTGTACAAGATGCACCATTGTAACATTTGCTAATTAACATGTTTTAGGTTTCTATGGTTCTGTCATTTGGAAGGGAGAGTGGAAGGGGTATGGAAGAGACATGGAAGAGACAAGAGTGAAAGGGGTATGGAAGGTATGGAGTGATGGGGATAAGAAGGATGTGAAGCAAAAGAGGGATCATGGAGGAGATACAGGCGAATATGAGGAGGCATTTGGAAGCTCTTCAAAAGAATTTCCAACTTCTCACCATGAATCCCACAAGGTTCAAGAAACAATGTAGCTTGGAGGGGTTTCCAAGTATCTCCTGTCATGCTGAAACTAAACAGGGAGGTAAAATTCACATTAATAACCAGGGAGGTGAAATTTACATTAATTACCAGGGAGGTGAAATTCACATCAGGAAGGATGTACTGGCCCTGGAGCGTGTTCAGAGGACGCTCATGAGAATGGTCCCAGGAATGAAAAGCTTAACATGTGAGAAACATTTGAGGACTCTGGGTCTATACTCAGTGGAGTTTAGAAGGATGAGGGAGGATCTAATTGAAACTTGCAGAATACTGAATGGTCTGGACAAGGTAGATGTTGGGAAGATGTTTCCATTGGTAGGAGACACTAGGACCTGAGGGCACAGTTAGAGAAAAGGGAAGACCTTTTAGAATGGAGATAGGGAAAATCTTCTTCAGCCAGAGAGTGGTGAATCTATGGAATTCACTGTCACAGAAGGCTGTGGAGGTCAGGTCATTGAATATATTTAAGACAGAAATAGATAGGCTCTTGAGTCTCAAAGGGGATCAAAGGTTATGGGGAGAAAGTGGGAGAATGGGGTTGAGAAACCTATCAGCCGTGATTGAATGATGGAACAGACATGATGGGCTGAATGGCCTAATTTCTGCTCCTGTGTCTTATGGTCTTATGATCTTAAGTCTGAGGAAGACATTCTGATTGGTGATTTTCCAATTCATTCTATAACACTAGTGGAATCTTGTTAGGTTTTGAGAGACATGGTCTATAGCAAGATTTTTACAACAAAATTTGTCGACAGGTCTAACCAAGCTCATCTCAAAGTCAGGAGCATCTTGCTGCACCTTTTATGTACTTGCTGAGCAGTGAAGTAAGTTTCTCACTGGACAATAGTGAATTGCTAATGAAGGGGAAATTATAAATTGTTAAACACTTCAATAACGCAGCAATTTGCCTCATTAATATTCACCTTCCTATCTTAACAAACAAATCAAACAAGCCAGATGTTGAGAATTCTTGAGCAGGTACCTGGCTATGAAAAGCCTCCATGTTGCTCAGGACTAAACGACGTCTCAGGGCACCATCCACGGGCACCAACCACCACTTTCCACAGTATCTGACATTTGCCGAACCCACATCATGACACCCTTTGCTCCACTTGCAGGCCACTTGGGAAACATGGAACTGTATTGCAGGATACAGCCTGCATTGAAAGGCTGTTGTAATTACACTTTTCATGCTCCCTGCTCACAGATCGGACCAGGCCGTATCTCTGGGCTGCTCACTTGCTCTCTTAGCTCACACTCGCACTACCTGAATGCTTGCAACATCCATACCATGCCAGTTAGCACAGTCTCACAACCAGGCAGTTTGCCATACTGGTTTACAGTCCTCAGTCAGTGGGGTGCACATCCTGCTGTAGGGCAATGTGCCATTTGTCAGTCTCATTCCTGGTCTGTGTGCCAGCAGCTTATATGATGAATACACACAGAACATGCAGTTAGCAGGCAGCCGTGTCTTAAAATCTTAAGGGGAGTGATCCTCAGTGAAATCTGAGGAGGCCATTGTCAGGCATGGGGTCCTGGTCCAGTCAGTCAATGACAGCCTCCGAATTCAGTCAGGGGATTGACTACGATCAGGTGTCCAATCACGATGTTCTTGATCGGGGCGGCGGGGTGGTGGGATGCTGGTTCTGTGCCTTTGCAGTCTTGGTTGTGGGTTATCATCAGTCCTGTAGCTTCATAGCTACCAGTCTGTGAAATTTCAGCCAAGGCACTTGAGGAGATGTGTGGCGACCTGAAGATCGGGGCACTCCTCATCCAAGCCTTTCCAGCTGGGTCTGCTCCAGGGGGTACACCCTAGTCAGTCTGTCGGCCCAGCCCAAAGAAACTAAGGGGAAAGTGGAAGAAGAGGTACTGGAATGAGGCGAAACTGCTGCTGTGGGTTGGAGAGAAGGGAAGCTGTTCTGAGGGACTGAAGCCCTGTATGTGCCTTGTTCCAGATCCTTGTCACTTCCAGATGCTACAGCAGACTCCTAACAGAGACACTTGCCTCACAGTACATCCGGTGTGGGCATGCAATTAGGCATCATGTTGGCATGGTTACATTCAGGACTATACATAGCATCAAAAAACAAATAGACTGAAGGCAAAACAACGGCATTTATATAAATGGGAGAATGTACAGGGAAATGTCACACAGAGCACCTACATGCACTCAATTGATTTTTACCGAATTTGCCCCCTCCCACTAACTCCCGATGCAGTCTCTGATCTCATAGCAGGGATGGATGGAGTAGGTTCGACAGAAGAGGCCAATGGTCTTGGAGCTGTGGTGGGGTGACCCTGGTCCTGAGGGTCCTCTTGTCAGAGGCAATTGAATCCCTGTCACCTGAAGCTTCCACGTCAGAGGGAAACAGGCAATGTGGAAATGGAGGAGCCAGCCACCTCTGAGTAGCCTGAGAAGGGAGTTCTGAAAGGATTGCGTATGGGTCCTCTTCTCCAGGCACCTTTCTCCTTGTGAGGGATGGTCACCTGCAATGCTTCCTGTTCCCTCTGTCACTATACCTTTAGCCCTGAGGACACACGGGGAGTGGTACTTGGACATTACCAAAATGCCACCACCTCTCCAGCTGCCCACTCCTACTGTAACAGGAACAGTTCCTTCACTGGAGCTGTTACTTCTGTTGGAAGATAAATTTAAATAGATCAATGCTTTTGATAATTCACCTACAGAGAAAATAGGTACAGGAGAAGGCCATTTAGCCTTTCAGGCCTGTACCTCCATTCATTATAATTATGGTTGATCATGCAATCTCAGTATCCCATTCCCACCCTCTCCCCATACCTCTCAATCCCTTTAGCTGCAACAGTTCTCTGTGTTTCTCTGCTGGTTCTACTGGAGTAATGCTATCAGGACCATGGCAACTTTAGAGCAAGTGTGGGCTTTAGTTCAGGATTATAAGCCCAAACAGACCCACAGCAATGTGTTCCTACTTGACTGTGGCTCTTACAAAAAGGTTTGTAATGAGGTTCTGGGACGTTCCTTCACACCAGAACTCAAATTGTACAGAAACTGATATTGAAATAGAAATAAAAGCAGAGGGAAGTAGATATGGGGAAAAATAGATTTCCACAATGAAATTGGACCTAATCTCACTCAAACACTCCATCAGTTGCAGAATATCATGTTTACTTGTGCTTCTTCCCAACTCAAATAGGATTTTGAGTACAAAGTCATATGAGACTCGTGCATCCAAATCTTGTCCAAAAAAAAATTGAACGCTTCTGCTTTTTGCAATTTCACACCAGATCATTGTGTTTCTTTTGCACCGGAGAGGTCCCACAGCTACTGGTATTGGAACAGAAACAGACGTTCTTTTTCTGTAATAAAACAAAGAACTGTGGGTACTGGAGGTCTTCAGCAAAAAGACAGACATTGCCGGAGAAGCTCAGCAGGTCTAGCTGCACCCGTGGATAGAAAGTAGATCCAATATCTTGAGCCTGGTGACTCTTCATTAGAATGGCTCTTTATATGTACTTCCAGAATCCTGTGATGGGATTAATGTATCAAGAGATACCCACATCCTCACCCTCTCTCTCTACACGCACACACACATATATATTATACATATTTATTTATTTACATACATATATCATAGGAATCCCCTCACTTGAATTGGTGTATAATAATTGCTTTAGACTACTATCTTCATTCTGTTTTGAGTAATTATGTAGGGAATATATCATTTGTTACCAGGGAGAGAGGAGACTTTGATGAGTTTCTCACCATGACACGTTCATTAACTTCCCGCACACACAAAGGTCCTGTTTTGCATGGGTTGCTCCCAGCACAATCAACTGTTTTCAACCGTTTACACTTCTCACTAATACCCAATTCAGCAGTCACCCAACTCTCGGCTTACCATCAGCAATCCCTTGGAAATTGCTTGGAAAAACGGAAATTGCTGGCAAAACTCAGCAGGTCTGGCAGCATCAACAGAAAGAAATCAGGGTTAACATTCTGAACTTGTTTGCCTATCCCTTCTCTCTCTCTCTGTTAACACAGTGTCCATGTATTCTATTTTCCACCCATCCTTGCCCCAACCCCTGGATTGGGTTTCTTCCCACTACTTTCAGTTCTGACAAAGGGTCTCTGGTCTTGAAATATGAATTGTGCATTTCTGTCTACAGCTGCTGCCAAGTCTGCTGAAGTTCCTCAGCACCTTCTGATTTAGGCTCAGACCTTCAGATCCGCAATTCTTTGCTCTTGTTTTAAGGTTTATGTGAGTTGGTCTAGGATTACATTTCAAACAGAGACCAGAGCAATTTTACATACCATAAATGGGTCGTAGGTCTGCGATTCACGTTTGCTGCGATTATGTGTCGTCAAAGTCTGAGTGAGAGTCTGTAGCTTATGTAAAGTGGGAATTCCAATCATGAATCTGAGCTGCATTTCCCATTTTGAATTAAACTTTGACTGGGCTACCAGTAAAGTCCAAGGAGTGGTAGCCAATCAGAATGCACCTGTAAAAGCATCCATTCAATATTTCTCCAAGTGACCACTCTGTGTAACTGGTAACAACAATGCACCGGGTTGGGGTTCACAGTCAGCAGCAAAGCAATGCGGCTGGTCCCTGAACTCAAAGTTGCCCAAGGGGATCCAATGACCTCCATGATATGACTGGGGGGGCACAATGGCTACTACTGCTGTCTCATGGCACCAGGGACCTGGGTTCGTTTCCAGTCTGGGGTCACTGTCTGTGTGGAGTTTACCCTTTCTCTTTGTGCCCATGTATGTTTTATCTGGGTGCTCCAGTTTCCTCCCAGAGTCCAAAAATGTGCAGGTTAGGTGAGTCGGCCTTGGGAAATGCTGGGATATGGGGGTGGGTTGCTCTTTGGTGGGTTGGTCTGGACTTAATTGGCCAAATGGCCTGCTTCCACACTTTCCCATCAACAAACTGATTCGACAGCCAGGTCAGGGAAGATCTCTTAATGACCAGCAGCAGTGATATGAACAAGCAGCGGCAAGAGTCAATCAGTTCCAAGCTTTCTCACAGAGACTGAACTGCTCAGAATCACCTCCCCTTCGAATTAACTTCTCAGAGACAGAAAAAATAAATGGCTGGGTTTGGATATAAGTCAGCACAAATAAAAGTAAGCACATTTTACAAATAATCATTAATTTAAAAATGTGATTTTTTTTTTAGAAATCTTATTTAAGAATTTTGACATGTTACAAACACAAGATTACATTTCAGGCCCAATCACCTTAGCACTTCATTAAAAAAAACCCTGGGTCGTCTCAGTCAATGAGGTGCAACCTTTTCAAGGATATTGTAGTGCGACTGACAACACAAAAGTGGAGGTGCTCATCAATACCGCGATCACTTCCAGACTGAACGCTGAAGGGGGCTGAAACACCACGCTCTCTTGAGTAGAGCATTAAAGGCAGGATCTCCGAGATTTCGGTATTTTTCAGTGCATGTGGAAACTCCTAAAGCTGCCGCCAGTTTCAGGTGGAGTAATGACAGTGAATTGCAATTTCATCATCAGTGCCCGTCACGATCTCCTGGCGCCTGTGGAGTGTTTAATTTTTAAGGAAAATGATGGAAGCGAGCAAAGTCAGTGAAGTCTTTTGCACGTGCTGTGCCTGTTTATAGAGAAGGGCAAGCAAATGTTTGATAGGAGAGGCAAGAACCACCAGAGGAGATAGTCTGTGCTAATAGGAAATGGAGGAGGAGGAATGATTTGGAGGTGTCCGTGTTGGACTGGAATGGATGAAGTTACAAATCACACAACACCAGGTTATAGTCCAACAGGTTTATTTGGAAGCACTAGCTTTTGGAGCAACGCTCTTTCATCAGGTGGTTGTGGAGAATAAGATCGTAAGACACAGGAGGGTAAAGGCAGCATTAACTGCTTTCAGAACATTTCCGCAAGTCTGGGAGATATTGTGCAGCTTAAGGCATAGAAGGTCGGATGCTAGGAAATTGTTTCCGTTAGGCGAGGAGACTAGGACCCGTGGACACAGCCTTAGAATTAGAGGGGGTAAATTCAGAACAGAAATGTGGAGACATTTCTTCAGCCAGAGAGCGGTGGGCCTGTGGAATTCATTGCCGCAGAATGCAGTGGAGGCTGGGACGCTAAATGTCTTCAAGGCAAAGATTGATAAATTCTTGATGTCACAAGGAACTAAGGGCTACGGAGAGAATGAGGGTAAGTGGAGTTGAAATGCCCTTCACCAATGATTGAGTGACGGAGTGGACTCGATGGGCCAAATGGCCTTACTTCCACTCCTATGTCTTATGGTCTTATGGTCTAAGTAAATCAGGAATACTTCAGTGCAATATCACTCCATATCATTTGGATGAAAAGCACCTCTTAAAGGTAACAGTGCAGAAAGGTTCCACTTTAAAATCCACAATAAAGTTTAAATCTAAATCTAAATTTGATAGATAAGTTTGGCAAAAAAATGAAAAACAAAAGTAATGTTTGCACAGTACATAACTTCTAATTATCTCCAAAATAGCTCAAACCATATGACTTCAAGGAAAAAAATCCCTTTTGATCATGTTTCAGAGTGAAGGAATGTATATTGACCCCAGGGGTCAGCATTAGGATCACCGATGTTTTGGCATGTATTAATGACCAGTGGATTTGAGAATATAGGACATAACCTCAAAATTTATAAGTGAAGTAAAGATCATAAACGCAATAGAGGTGGAAAATAACGGAAGAATGGCATACAGACACATGGAAGGTTTGTTAATTTTATTTTAAAAACTACCAGTTAGCCTTCCATTGAAGCAATGTCTTCAATTAGGAACATTATACTTTAGAATGAATGCAGAGGCTTTGAAGAAGGTGAAGAAAAGATATGCTAGTATGATACCAGGGATGGGCACTCGAGAAGTGTGAAGACTGGTGAAATTGCTACTGTTTTCCTTACAATGGACAAGGTGGAAAAGAGATTTGTTCAAAGTACTGAATGATTTTGAGAGAATAAATAAATAGAAGCTGTTATAGTTGGTGGTCGAGTGGAGGATCAGTTTATATCAATATATAAATGCACGTGCATAATTGGCAAATGAATCGCAGGTGACATGAGGCCACTTTCTTTTTAGACAGTTTTTTGTGACCCGGAATGCATACCTGAAATTGATGAATACTTGAAAGGAACAGCACTGCAGAGCTTTGAGAAAAGAGCAAAGGAACAGGATTATTTGGGCAGGTCCACCAACCCAGCACAGACACAATGATCTGAACGACCTCTTCCTGTGATTATATTACTCTGTGATCCAGTGATCATACATGAATAACGTGATTAATGTTGATTAACGTGAATGAGTGCCGTGTTGGATCCTACTTCATGTTGTTTGAAGATCTTTCGACAAGGCTTGAGGTTTTGTAAGGTTCACTGAAACTGTTAAGGAAAAGGTGTATTCTGTACAAAAAACCTGTAAGTTATCCATTCACTTAACACAGTGTGTTAAACAGTGCTGAGAAAAAAAGAGAACATTGTTGCATTTAACTCTTCTTCAAGAGACACGTGTGGTTTACACAACAATATGGTTTTCTCTTCTGGCATCACATACAATGTTCTGCATTTCCATTATACTCATCATGTGTTGTTAATACTGTATGAAACGTATCAGGTTATATTTTGAGTGCAGAATACAGGAAGAATTTTCCTTAAACTACACTTACAACAAAATTCCTTTCATAAGATACATTGTGGATAATGTCTGACACATTAGTGAAAGACACAGTCCTTTTAAAGATGTAAGAATACATCCCTTATAGTTTGTGCCTCCGACATTCTTCTCTCAACATAAGATTGACAGTTTGTGCAAACAGAATGCATCTTCAAATAACTTAGGAAAGCTCAAACTCAATAATTAGCCAGGATGATGGTAAAGTTCTCCCTAAGGAAAATGCAGCTAGTTCATGATAGTTTTCTGCGCTTTATTACCTCACCCTGATCTACAAGTCTTCCTGGTTCTCAAATACAAAGCACCCATTTTGTGCATTTCGAACTTTAGATATTTAAATCGTTCCCAACGAAAGATAGTGTCTCTTATTTTTGTTTCAAAATGTATTATTAAGATTTGATTTAATGATCTGTAATTGTCTGAGCTGCTCCTAGTGTACTCCATGCATACATCATAATTCTGTGATTGGATTTATTTTCTTGGAATGTACTGTGCTGTTGCAGTGAACAGTGTGCTGAGAGTATTGTATTTTCACTGAACTAGCATTAAATCACCTCCATTAACATCCATTGAATTACCTCATATTTGAAGAAGCACATTGGTGTTCATATGTCGGATCAGTTGTGAGATAGCCCAAAGGCCTATTTGCTCAATTGTTTACAAATTACAATCAGGACTAATTGAGCTTTCATTTGCATAGTAAAATGTCACTTCAATTATACAGCTTTCACTGCTAGGCAATGATTGAGTTGTCTACCACCCATTCATGAGTCCACACATGAGTACCGTTGACATTTCTCTGCCTCCCACCTTGATAATGACATCTCCATTATTGCACTACATGATTTTCTGCTCAGACTTTTAGAGAATGCATGAACAATGAACAATGATTCTGAACACAAAACAAAAGATCTGTGGTACGATTTTATTCTGCTAAGGTGTTCTAAGACCTTGACAAGGAGTGGAATGAAGAACTTGCTGTGACTGAGGATGAGAGGCCAATGTGAAATCTGCCTGTAGCATATTCCCATTGATTTCAGATGGTTTTAAGAGACCAAATGAGTCAGGTTTGAAAATGTGTTGTGTGCAAATGGATTGTTGTGAAAGCATAATGGTTCATAGAAGTTCTGAATGGACATTCAGATTATTATGAATTGTCAACAAATCATTGTGTCATGCCATTCTGAGGAAGGCATAAAGGAGGCAATTTAGACATTTTATTCGATTTGTGTATTACTGTATTCATATCAATATAAGATTCTCTTGCAGGAAACATGCTCAGTTGAATTTATAAAGTGCCGTATTATGTCACTTACTGGAGTACAGCAATGAATGGGATGTGGCATTTTATATTTGCTATCAGTTTGAGGTGAATGGTAAATTAAATGGTAATACAGATAGTGGGGAAAATGTTACTGGAAAATGGGGAGCACTCCATTCAAGTATTACATCTCATAAAACATAGAAAATAGGAACAGTAGTCGGCCATTCAACCCTTCAAGCCTGCTCTTCCATTTAATATAATCATGGCTGATCATCCAACTCACTACCCTGTGTATGCGTTCTCCCCATACCCTTTGATCCCTTTCGCCCTAAAGACTACAGCTAACTCCTTCTTGAAAACATTCAATACTTTGGCCTCATCCCCTTCTGTGGCAGATCATTTCACAAATAATGGGTGCTTTTGTGTCTCTTGTGCGATATCTCACAGCTGGTTATATAGTAAAACCGAAAAGACATAAGTGCATATTGACCTCCCTATATAAAACATGCAAGTGTAAAAGCCACAGACTTCATTCTTACTGGGGCCATCTGAATCATGCCACTCTGATGAGAATGTGCCACTGTATTACTAAATTGTTTTGTATGAGCCCAGACACTGAAATGCCTGAGACTGTAACATTTGAATGTACCAGAATCAGTAATAAATGTTTCTTGAATCTTTTTATCCTATTTTACCCATATACTACAGGAGCCAACAAAGTATTGCCTCATCAGATGCAAATACTCAGCTGAAGATTAAAACCCACATAACTGGTACAGATCAGTTTCAGTATTTGTGGTAGCTCAATCAAGTTCCTGAAGTCTTGAGTTGGTTGCAAGTTCAGTGTTAAAGGAAAGCTGACATTCCTGTACACTAACTTACTGGCCTGCACTCAGAAACTAACGACACGCTCCACCTTTGTTAATATAAGACCTGAACCACCTCAGCAGGCAAGGCAAGGACTTGGCTTTCAAATCTCATTGAAAGGATGAAATTGATTTTAGTTCCTGCCAGAAAGATCCTCAGGTAGAACACTGTTGGGGAGCTCTGGAGGTATGAAAGGAAGGATGATTAAAGCATAAAGTGGAAATATTCACACATTATTCCCTGACTGCCTTCTTTCTGTGGAATGCATCCATTGATCATAGGTTCCCTTCACTGTATTCACAAATGTATGCAATTTTTATCTGTAAAAATACAATTGTCTAGTTTCTTAATTTAAGTGGAAAGCAGACAAGATGCTTTTAATGAAGATTCATATTATTGGAGAGAACTCCAATAAGAGAATCATCAGTTTGAATAGGTTGAATTAATAAGAGAAAGTTCCCAGTTAATTTTTACAGTGGAAGATTTTTTTCCAGGAAAGATACCCCCTTTTCATGTATTCATTTTCTGTGGTTACAATCTGACCATATCTCTCAATCCTTTCTGTGCGGAGAAATAATGTTTTGCTCTGCTCACGAAAAATATTCTTCTTTGGCAACAGTCCCTTAAATCTACAAAACATTTGGTAAAATGGCTAGTGACTCCCACTTTTCTTCCTGCTATTTCAATTTTCAACAAGCGTTGCCCAGTGTATGATACATTCGTTGCAGTGAGAAAGTGAGACCTCACATTCACTTCAGGTCTACATTTCTGCTGTTTTAATCCTTGGGCCTGACTCACACAAGTTGAAGTTCTTGAACATTCTAAACCTTTAAGTGACTTTTACTCATGTGTCCCCTGGAGATTATCCCAATCTATCTTCAGGCTTGCAGTCCTATTCTATAAACCGCCAGTGGACAATTTAGCATCAGACAAACATAGCCTTTGTTTGAAAATTGGGAGCATGGATGTGGAGATTGAAAAATAGTCATTAGATTGAGTCTGGCTCATTAATGTTAATTTTTAACCGACAAGCAATGAACTGAATTCAGTTGTGTGACGGAAATTCAAATACAAACACCCACGGAGTAATAGTTCCATTTAATACATACTGATTGAGTTGTACATGAGGAGAAGCCAAACCAATATAAATATTAACAAATATCAACACTTTAAGGGGGGAAGCACTGTATCTTAATGAAAAACATTTATGGATAATTTGGTCTAGGCTGTCAAAGTCTACGGATCAGTTATTGGGAAAGTGGGTCGATTCAATTCTACTCCCAATGCGATTCTTTCTAGCATCATTCCAAAATGAAGCCAGTACCCACATATTTTAGGAAGAGTGTAAGGACTTTTGCTAATCCACTCAAATTAATTTCCAAACAGAAATGTATCTAAATAAATTAAGACAGAGTAATCAGTGTAAAAAGAATATCAGAAATGTCGTGTGCATTGGTCACAACTCCACAGACTTGCAGTTTTCTCTCCTGGTTGCCAAGGTACTGAGATAACCTACAGTTTCTGTTCTTGCCCTTTGCTTTGATTAGCCAACTCAGCATTGCCTCTGGGACTTGTCGCCAATACAATCCCAGGTGGTGCACCTACCTACTGTTCTAATGGGGAGAATTTCGCATGTTAGCATCTCTATGTTCTCATTATTTCCATAGTCTATCTGTTAAGTGAAGGATTTAATCAATATCTATTGCATAACCATGCAACCAAATATTCATCTAACTTTTATTTGCAGTATGTACATCCCAATAATGATTGAACATATCTCATCTCTAGCTCCACTTCTCTAGCTTCCCGACTGGTTTGCAACCCCCTATTTGGAGAACAAACTCTGTCAAGTATTACAAGCATTCTTTCTAGTGGAGAGATAAGCAGTCTTATAATAAATATTGACCAAATTCCCAGTCCTAACCCAGCAACTGATCAGACCCAAAGGAAAATGTAATGCAATCACTGAATAACTTGATAATTTGATTTATTCAAACATGTAATGAGCTGACTGAATCAAACAATTAAATTAATAATTGACTACCTCAACTAATTTATTCTGTAAACCTGATTAAGTCAATACATAATGACAATTCTGTAAATAATTAATCCCTTGTTGAAATAAGTGAATAAAATAGCAGTTATTTTAATGAATTATAAATTTCAATACATTTGTTTTAATCTAAAAATTTTGCTAATTGAAATAAATTTCCAGTAATATATATATGATTAGGTTCCCTACAGTGTGGAAACAGGCCCTTCGGCCCAACGCCCTCTGACTAATGCACCTAGCACTAGTCAATTCACCTGGTCTGCGGGAGGAAACTGGAGCACCCAGAGGAAACCCATGCAGACACAAGGAGAATGTGCAAACTCCACACAGATAGTCACCCAAGGCTGGAATTGAACCTGGGACTCTGGTGCTGTGAGGCAGCAGTGCTAGCCACTGTGCCACCCCAACTGAGCCACCGTGCCGTCTGTGTATATGTATATATAAAAGGTTGCACTTAAAATCCCTTTTTTCTTTAAGTTACCAAACCTCTACAGCCATGATTCACAGTGCAAGATTGAAAAGATTAAACATGAAAATGAGTTTCTTAACAAATGCTGGTAAAATGAGACTCAATTTGCATTTTAAAACCTTGAATATTAAGTGAATGTTGAGTAAGGTGAGGAATTATGCAACTTTGAGATGTTGGGAAGGAGTGAGTCAGAATAAGAGGTGATGTGATGAGTGTGTTACAGAATGTTTGAATAGGAGAGGAACATCTTGATTGTTTCATGTTGTTGGTGCAATTAGTAGTCAGGCTTACCAGCAAATCACTATTGTTGTCTGATGTAACTTACAGTGAGATTGGTAACAAACTTAAAAAGTATAGCAAGGACTTTCAGATGTAAAATCAGGAAGTATACTTTTTTTAGTATATAGGAGGGAAACAGTGTGGAATTCTCTCCAATGAGCAATTAGAGCTTCTGAATGAGAGATTTATTTTAAGTAAGATTAGCAAGGGAGATGGAACCAATGCAGGTAAATGAATTTGCATTTCAGATCAAGCATGATCTACTTAAAGGGCACAACAAGCTGGAGAGGCTGAATGATCTACTTCTGATATTCTTAGCTGTAGAATAGGGTAAATAAGGACTCATCACAGGGTAACACTAGAAATATTGGGAGATGCTGTTTAGCAATGGTTTCACAGTGGTTAGCACTGCTGTCTCACAGCGCCAGAGACCCAGGTTCAATTCCCACCTCAGGCGACTGACTGTGTGGAGTTTGCACGTTCTCCCCGTGTCTGCGTGGCTTTCCTCCGGGTGCTCCGGTTTCCTCCCACAGTCCAAAGATGTGCAGGTCAGGTGAATTGGCCATGCTAAATTGCCCGTAGTGTTAGGTAAGGGGTAGATATAGGGGTATGGGTGGGTTGCGCTTTGGCAGGGCAGTGTGGACTTGTTGGGCCGAAGGGCCTGTTTCCACACTGTAAGTAATCTAATCTAATCAATATGGCATGTCTCAGAACTATTATGATGTCTCCCACCCAACTTGCTTCTGTCTCAACATGAGGCTCACTCATTTCTCTTGTATGTTCTCCCACCCTCACAATTTCTTCTGTTTGGTTTCTGCTTGCTCTTTCTCAGACAATTCATCCCTCATTTGCCTTTATTCACCCTCTTGATGCAAATCTAAAGTTCGTAGATTCACTCTGCCTAAGGCCCTTTCCCTTGGATAGGGGAGTTCAAAACAAGAGGGTATAGGTTTAAGGTGAGAGGAGAAAGATTTAAAAAGGACGTGCGGGGCAACCTTTACACATAGAGGGTGGTGCCCATATGGAATGAGCTGCCTTTGGAAGTGTTAGATGCAGTCAAGATTAGAGTGGTGCTGGAAAAGCACAGCAGGTCAGGTAGCTTCCGAGGAGCAGGAAAATCAATGTTTCGGACAAAAGTCCTTTCCTGATGAAGAGTATTTGTCCAAAACATCGGTTTTCCTGTTCCTTGGATGCTGCCTGACCTGCTGTGCTTTTCCAGCACCATTCTAATCTTGACTCTGACCTCCAGCATTTGCAGTACCCACTTTCTGCTGGTGGTGGATGCAGGTACAGTTATAGCATTTAAAAGGCTTTTGGATAGGAACATAAACAGGGATTTAGATGGATGTGGATGAAATGCAGGCAAATGGGACATGTTCAGGTGAGGGAACCTGGTCGGCAGAGACAAGTTGGGCTGAAGGGCCTGATTCCGTGCTGTATGTCGCTATGGTCAGCCTATTTCGAACTGTTCTGCAAACTGATTCCTTTAACTGTTCCCAGACTGATCCAGCTGGTTTGAAAATCAAACCAGTTCTTCCGTTATGGCTGATCTAGTCCAGCAATCTTCCATGGACATCTTCACAAGGAAGGCTTTAGCTCAATTTGTCCCATTGTGCACTTCATTTCTCTTTGATTACCAAAACCTGGTCTTTTATTTTCTGTTTTACTTTAATTTATTCCTGTTGTTCCTTTCTTTTTCTGACGGCAGTGATTTCCATGGATATTAGAAATCCTTTTAAGTGGCTTTACATGATGCATTAATGTAGCAAATTGGGTTCACCTGAGTTGCTTTTTAAAAAAATTATCATGCTTCCCGAATGCTAAATTCAAGATTAAGGAAAAGAAGGCTGTGCAAAACACTGCTCCTGGCAAAAAGCCAATAGCCGAAACCATTTTTAGTCTCATATTGTAGTTTGTCCTGTTAATTAGCTATTCAGAGGGAGATCATTTTGTATCCAAAGTGTGGGACTATAGAATAAAGCAACTTTTGACACCTAAGATTCAGGTGCCTTTTCATACTTTTCCATTTATCCCAACATGGAATTAACTAGGCTAATGCTGGAATCTCCTATTCCAAAATAGGAATGCTTTTGTGATTGAATTACCATGAAACATTTTAGTTTTGAAAGAGAGTTTTCTCTCCCTCTCTCTCTCTAACTTTCTCCATCGCCCCTCTTTCCCCCCTCTTCCCTTCAGTTCTGCTTTGCTCTCTCTCTCGCTCTCTTCCCCTCCCGTTATCTCTGTCTCTTTTCCAGCCCGACCCCTCATTCTTCACTTTATTTGGAGGTTTTAAGTAGCTTTGAAATTTTGTCTGCATTTAGAGGACCTGCCTGATGTTGAGACCAAAGCCTTCCATCTTCCAAACCAGTGTCAAATGGGAGATTAGATGCGGAGGTTTATTCGCATTGATTATCACTCATTATCACCCTCATTAATACCTAATCTTATCTCATTAATACGCATCTCCTATTTAAGTGGTAATAACTCCATGAAAGTCAGACCAAGTAGCTGATGCCTGCCCATCTTGAACACCAGTCAGCAACATCTCAGGGCCCACTCCATGGGCAATGACTTAGGATAGCATGGTGGCTCAGTGGTTAACATTGCTGCCTCACAGTACCAGGGACCCAGGTTCAATTCTAACTTCAGGCAACTGTCTGCATGGAGTTTGCACATTCTCCCCATACCGGCGTGGGTTTCCTTCAGATGTTCCAGTTTCGTCCTATAATCCAAAAATGTGCAGATTCGATGAATTGGCCATGCTAAATTACCCATTGTGTTCAGGAATGTGTAGGTTTGGTACATTAGTCAGGGGTAAATATAAGATAATAGGGCAGGGGAATGGGTCTGGGTGGGTGACTCTTTTGGAGAGTCGGTATGAATTTGTTGGGCTGAAGGGCCTGTTTCCACGCTGTAGGAAATCTAGGATTCTATGACCTCATGCACCCCACATTCATGGACATTGGCATTCAATATGAACATAGAACATAGAACAATACAGCGCAGTACAGGCCCCTCGGCCCTCGATGTTGCGCCGATCAAAGCCCACCTAACCTACACTAACCCACTATCCTCCATATACCTATCCAATGCCCGCTTAAATACCCATAAAGAGGGAGAGTCCACTACTGCTACTGGCAGGGCATTCCATGATCTTACGACTCGCTGAGTGAAGAACCTACCCCTAACATCAGTCCTATATCTACCCCCCCTTAATTTAAAGCTATGCCCCCTTGTAATAGCTGACTCCATATGTGGATAAAGGTTCTCACTGTCAACCCTATCTAACCCCCTAATCATCTTGTACACCTCTATCAAATCACCCCTAAACCTTCTTTTCTCCAATGAAAACAGCCCCAAGTGCCTCAGCCTTTCCTCATACGATCTTCCTACCATACCAGGCAACATCCTGGTAAACTTCCTCTGCACCCGTTCCAGTGCCTCCACATCCTTCCGATAGTATGGCGACCAAAACTGCACACAATATTCCAGATGCGGCCGCACCAGAGTCTTATACAACTGCAGCATGACCTCAGGACTCCGGAACTCAATTCCTCTACCAATAAAAGCCAGTACGCCATATGCCTTCTTCACTGCACTATTTACCTGGGTGGCAACTTTCAGAGATCTGTGTACATGGACACCAAGATCCCTCTGCTCTTCCACACTACCAAGCAGTCTACCATTAGCCCAGTAATCCATCTTTTTATTACTCTTACCAAAGTGAATCACTTCACACTTAGCTACATTGAACTCCATTTGCCACCTTTCTGCCCAGCTCTGCAGCTTCTCTATATCCCGCTGTAACCTGCCATATCCTTCCTCACTGTCTACAACTCCTCCGACTTTCGTATCATCCGCAAACTTGCTCACCCAACCTTCTAACCCTTCCTCCAGGTCATTTATAAAAATGACAAACAGCAATGGTCCCAAAACAGATCCTTGCGGAACACCACTAGTGACGGCACTCCAAGATGTACCTTTGCCATCAACTACTACCCTCTGTCTTCTTCCAGAGAGCCAATTCCTAATCCAAACCTCCAACTCACCCTCAATGCCATATCTCTGTATTTTCTGCAGTAGCCTACCATGGGGGACCTTATCAAACGCCTTACTAAAATCCATATATACCACATCTACCGCTTTCCCCTCATCCAACTCCTTCGTCACCTTCTCAAAGAATTCAATAAGGTTTGTGAGGCACGACCTGCCCTTCACAAAACCATGCTGACTATCCTTGATCACATCATTCTTATCCAGATGTGCATAAATCCTATCCCTTACAATTCTCTCTAAGACTTTGCCCACAACAGAAGTGAGACTCACTGGCCTATAGTTACTAGGATTATCCCTACTCCCCTTCTTGAACAAGGGAACCACATTTGCTAGCCTCCAGTCCTCTGGCACTACTCCTGTAGACAAAGAGGACACAAAAATCAAGGCCAATGGCTCTGCAATCTCCTCCCTTGCTTCCCAGAGAATCCTAGGATAAATGCAATCAGGCCCAGGGGACTTATCTATTTTCACCCTTGCCAGAATTTCCAACACCTCATCTCTACATATCTCAAAGCCATCCATTCTACTTATTCGTGCCGCAGTATTCATATCGACAACAATGTCCCGTTTCTGAGTGAATACTGACGAAAAGTATTCATTCAGCGCCTCCCCAATCTCTTCAGCCTCCACACGCAACTTCCCATTACTATCCTTGATTGGACCTATTCCTTCCCTAGTCATTCTTTTATTCCTAACATACCTATAGAAAGCCTTAGGGTTTTCCCTAATCCTACCAACTAAGGACCTTTCATGTCCCCTCCTTGCTGCTCTTAGCTCTCTCTTCAGGTCCTTCCGGGCTACCTTATAACTCTCAATCGCCCCTATTGAACCTTCACGCCTCATCTTTACAAAGGCCGCCCGCTTCCATTTAACAAGGGATTCCAACTCCTTATTAGACCACGGCTCCCTCACACGACCCTTTCCTCCCTGCCTGATAGGTACGTACTTATCAAGGACACTCAATAGTTGCTCCTTGAACAAGTTCCACATATCAATTACGCTCTTGCCTTGGAATCTACTTTTCCAATCCACACATCCTAAGTCATGCCTCAACGCATCATAATTTCCCTGCCCCCAGCTATAACTCTTGCCCTGTAGTACACACTTATCCCTCTCCATCACTAGACTAAAAATCACCGAATTGTGGTCACTGTCCCCAAAGTGCTCACCTACCTCTAGTTCTAATACCTGGCCTGGTTCGTTACCCAGAACCAAATCCAGTATGGCCTCACCTCTTGTTGGCTTATCTACATATTGTGTCAGGAAACTCTCCTGCACACATTGCACAAACACTGACCCATCTAACGAACTTGAGCTATAGCTTTCCCAATCAATATCAGGAAAGTTAAAGTCTCCCATAACAATCATCCTATTACTGTCACTCTTCTCCTGAATCATCTTCGCAATCCTTTCTTCAACGATTCTAGGACTATTAGGAGGCCTGTAAAAGACTCCTAACAGGGTGACCTCACCTCTCCTATTCCTAACCTCAACCCAAACTACCTCAGATGGCAAATCTTCATCCATCTTCCTTTCCACCGCTGTAATACTATCTTTGACAAGCAAAGCCACACCCCCCCCTCTTTTACCCCCACCTCTGACCCTACTGAAACATTTAAACAATATGGATCACAATATGGCAATATGGATCACCCTCACTGTCCCATCATGGCAACATGGATCACCCTCACAGTCCGAACATGGCACATCAGTCCAGGATGGTTCTACATTTCAATGCTGTAACTGGGAAAGCACTGGACCCTTTCATTGCAATATGTGGTTTTGGATGAGGGTGCATCACAGAGCTGCTTACTTGCTCCTACTTACATTGTGTTCAATTGGACACTCACTGCGTCCCTTCCTTGTCTTGTCATTTGGTATTTGCACCCTCAGCCATACCTTGCTGAGCACAGTACTTCTGTCTTGCCTCACTGTCTAGCACAGATGCAAAGTCAGGCAACTTGTCATTGTGGTCAGCAGTCGTCAATCAAAGGGGGGGGACGGACATTTTGTGGTATGGTCCCATCCTACCTCGATGCCATACCTATAAGATGTGCCAGCAGCCAACATGGCAAATCCTCTGTGTGTACATTAATCGGACTGACATCGAGGAGAAAGTGAGAACTGCAGATGCTGGAGATCAGAACTGAAAAATGTGTTGCTGGAAAAGTGCAGTAGGTCAGGCAGCATCCAAGGAGAAGGAGAATCAACATTTTGGGCATAAGCCCTTCTTCAGGGCTTATGCCCGAAACGTCGATTCTCCTGCTCCTTGGATACTGCCTGACCTGCTGTGCTTTTCCAGCAACACATTTTTCAGCTCAGACTGACATCTCTCAGATTCAAAATGGGGGGTAGTCCTCAGCCAAGTCAAGGTGGGGTGCTGCCGTCATTCGGAGAGTCCCAGTATGTTTAGTCAAGGGCAATGCCTGCGGTCAGTCTGACGATGTGGGCATGGTCGGTTGAGTGTTTAGGGCAGTTAGGATATGGGTTGCATCTGATGACCAGTTCCAAGTGGTGGGAGCTGGCAAGCAGCAGATTGAAAGTCAAGGTGGTGGTGGTAGTGGGGTTGTGGTTACTGCAAGACACTGGTGTCATAGGGACATGGGGCAATTCAATGTTGGGGGCATTGGAGCCAGCATGTAGGGACACAAAGGAGCAAGGACAGTGAAGGAGTGAAATTCAATGTGAGGATGAGAATAGATGTTAATGCATGGGAGGGCAGTCGATGCGGTGTGAGCTGTCACCATGATTATGCCCACGAGGGAGTGTGGGGGAGGAGTGTGCATCATAATGGTGGGTGGGACTAAACTGTAAAGACCGGACCTAAGAGATGCAGTGTTGACACCAGGCGGTGAGGAACACATGGAGAATCAGGCAGAAGATGCAGAAGCCTGAACACATGTACCCGCAAGTTCAGGAACAGCTTCTTCCCGGTCATTATTAGACTGACAAATGGAGGCTCTGGCCTCAAATGATACTTATCTTGCTCATGTTGCTCATGTTGCTCATGCCGAACACACACACCCTCTGCAATGTAACCTGTATGCCTCTGTCTAAGCCTTTTTGATTTGCACATCCCTGCTTACAATGATCTGCCTCCACTGCTCGTAAACAAAGCTTTTCACTGGACTTTGGTACACATGACAATAAAACAATCAAATCAAATCAAAAGATCAGTAGTGATATTCTGTTGAAGGAGTGCCATGGGCATAGGAACATGGAGACTTGGGGGTCATATCCAGTTTGACTCACCTTGCCAAGTGAGAACCTCTACATTGCCTTCTGTGTTCCCTCAGCAGCAAACTGCAACCAACAAATGCAAAATGGCTGTGACCACAACCAGAGTGGGTGAAGTCGGTGTGTTTTTTTTGTCCCTGCACATGGACTTAATTTCAGATGGACAGGAGGCCTTTCAGCGGACCATCATGCATTTTTAGTGCACACGGTTGAAATCACTTGCAATCATATCAGTGTGCATGGGAAATGGGCGCAGTTTCCAACAGTAGAGGCTGCAAATGCTGGTCACAAGCAATCTCAGCTGAGTTATTGTTCATTACAGATTGAAGGTAGTCATCTCTGTGATGCAGAGTAATCACGGGTGACTTTGAACGTGGTTCCTGCAGGCCACAAAGCAAAAAGAGGATACAAGTTCTCACAGGTTGCATCACCTCGCATTTGTCTGGATTGAACTCCGTCTGCCATTTCTCTGTCCAACTCTCCAATCTATTTATACTCTACTGTATTTTCTGACAGTCCCCTTCACTATGTGCTACTCCATCAATCTTAGTGTCAGTGTAAACTTGCTAATGAGGTAACCTACACCTTCCTCCAAATTATTTACGTATATCACAAACAACAGTGGTCCCAGCACGGATCCCTGTGGGACATCATTGTTCACAGGTCTCCATTTTGAGAAGCTTCCTCCCACTACTACTCTCTGTCTCCTGTTACCCAATCAGTTCTCTATCCATCTAGCAACTTCACCATGCAATACCATGCAACTTCACCTTCTTTATCAACCTTGTCAAATGCCTTACTAAAGTCCATGTATATGAGATCTACATCCCTTCCCTCATCAATCAACTTTGTCACCTCTTTAAAGAATTCTATTAGGTTTGTCAGACATGACCTTCCCTGCACAAAACCATACTCCCTTTCACTGATAAGCCCATTTTCTTCCAAATGGATATATATCCTATCCCTTAGTATCTTCTCCAGTAGTTTCCCCACCACTGACGTCAGGCTCACAGGTCTGTAATTGCCTGGATCATCCCTGCTACACTTCTTAAACAAAGGGAAAACATTAGCAATTCTCCAGACCACTGGGATCGCCCCCATTTTCAAGGATGCTGCAAAGCCATCTGCTAAAGCCCCAGCTATTTCCTCTCTCACTTCCCCTAGATCCCATCCGGTCCTGGGAACTTGTCCACCTTAATGCCTTTTAGAGTACACAACACTTCCTCCCCCCTGATGCTGACTTGACCTAGAGTAATCAAAGATCTATCCCTAACCTCAACATCTGTCATGTCCCTCTCCTTGGTGAACACCAATGTAAAGTACCCATTACGAATCACACCCATTTTCTCTGACTCCATGCATATCTTTCCTCCTTTGTCCTTGAGTCACCAACCCTTTCCCGTGTTACCCTCTTAATCCTTATATATGAATAAAAGGTTTTGGGGGTTCCCTTAACCCCGCTCGCTAAAGATATCTCATGACCTCTTTTAGCCCTCTTAACTCATTTCAGATTGGTCCTACATTCCTGATATTCTTCCAAAGCTTCGTCTGTCTTCAGTTGCCTAGACCTTATGTATGCATCCTATTTCTTCTTAGCTAGTCTCACACTTTCACCTGTCATCCGTGCTTCCCTAATCTTGCTATTTCTCTCCCTCATTTTCACAAGAATATATCTCTCCTGAACTCTAAACAACCACTCTTTAAAAGCATCTAGGAGAAAGTGAGGACTGCAGATGCTGGAGATCAGAGCTGAAAATGTGTTGCTGGAAAAGCACAGCAGGTCAGGCAGCATCCAAGGAGCAGGAGAATCGACGTTTCTGGCATGTGCCCTTCCTCATTCCTGAAGAAGGGCTCATGCCCGAAACGTCGATTCTCCTGCTCCTTGGATGCTGCCTGACCTGCTGTGCTTTTCCAGCAACACATTTTCAACTCTTTAAAAGCATCCCATATATCGAATACGGATTTCACTTCAAACAGCTGCTCCCAATCTACATTCCCCAGCTCCTGCTGAAATTTGGAAAAGCTGGCCTTCCCCCTGTCTAGCACTCTTCCTTTAGGACCATTCTCGTCTTTGTCCATGAGTATCCTAAAACTTATGGAATTGTGATCACTATTCCCAAAGTAATTCCCCGACTGAAACTCTAGCTACCTGGCTAGGCTTATTTCCCAACATCAGGTCCAATATGGCCCCTTCATGAGTTGGACTATTTACATACTGCTCTATAAAACCCTCCTGGATGCTCCTGACAAATCCTGCTCCACCTAGACCTCTAACACTAGTGAATCCAGTCAATGTTGGGAAAATTAAAATCTCCTATCACCACAACCTTGTTGCTCCCATATCTTTCCATAATCTGCTCATATATTTGGACCTTTATCTCACGCTCTCTGTTGGGAGACCTGTAGCACAGCCCAACATTGTTACCGCACCCTTCCTAGTTCTGAGCTGTGCCCATATTGCCTCACTTCTTGAGTCTTCCATAATGCCCTCCTTCAGCTGAGATATCCTCTCTGACCAGTAGCGCAACTCCTCCATCCCTTGTACCTCTCTCTCTATCACACCTGAAGCATTTATATCCTGGGATATTTAGTTGCCAATCATGCCCTTCCCTCAACTTTGTCTCAGTAATAGCAATAGCATCATGCTCCCAGGTACTAATCCAAGCACTAAGTTCATCTGCCTTACCTACTATACTTCTTGCATTAAAACAAATGCACCTCAGACCACCTATCCCTTTTTGTTCATCCGCTGCTTCCTGCCTACTTTTCCCCTTAGTCACGCTGATTTCATTATTAGTTCCTTACAGGCTTTAGTTACTCCCTCCTTACTGTCCATTAACCTCCTCTTTTGCTTCCCATCCCCCTGCCACATTAGTTTAAACTCTCCCCAATAGCGTTAGCAAAAGCACCCCCAAGGACATTGGTTCCAGTCCAGCCCAGGTGTAGACTGTCCAATCTGCAGTAGTAAAAACTCCCCCAGACCAATCCCAATGTCCCAAAAATCTGAACCTCTCCCTCCTGCACCACCTCTCAAGCCACGCATTCATCCTAAATATTCTATCATTCCTACTCTGAGTCGCATGTGGCACTGGTAGCAATTCTGAAATTACTACCTCTGATGTCCTAATTTTTAATTTGTTTCCTAACTCCCTAAATTCTTTGTGTAGGACCTCATCCCATTTTTTACCTCAATAATTGGTACCTACATGCACCACGACAACTGGCTGTTCACCTTCCCCTTGAGAATTTTCTGTAATTGATCCAAGACACCCCTGACCCGTCCACCTGGGAGGCAACATACTATTGGGGAGTCTCATTTTCAACCACAGAAAAGCCTTACTACTCCTCTTGCAATTGAATCTTCTATGACTATAGCCCTTCCACTCTTTTTCCTGCCCTTCTGTATAGCAGAACCTGGCTACTGCTGCCTTCCCCTGGTGAACCATCTCCCCCAACAGTATCCAAAACAGGACACCTGTTTTGGAGAGAGATGACCACAGGGGACACCTGCACTGCCTTCCTGCTCTTTCTCTGCCTTTTGGTCACCCACTTCCTTTCTCCTCAGCAATCCCAGTTTGTGGTGTGACCAATTCACTAAACATGCTATCCATGACTCCCTCATCACCCATGACCCCCTCAACATTTATAAGGATGTTGGAGGATTTGAGCTACAGGGAGAGGCTGAATAGGCTGGGGTTGTTTTCCCTCAAGTGTTAGAGCCTGAGGGGTGACCTTATAGAGGTTTACAAAATCATGAAAGGCATGGATAAGGTAAATAGACAAGGCCTTTTCCCTGGGCTGGGAGAGTCCAGATCTAAAGGACACAGGTTTAGGGTGAGAGAAGAAAGATTTAAAAGGGACCTAAGGGACAACGTTTTCGCTCAAAGGGTGGTCCATGTATGGAATGAGGTGCCAAAAGAAGTGGTAGAGGCTGGTACAATTACAACATTTAAAAGGCACCTGGATGGGTATATGAATAGGAAGGATTTAGTGGGATATGGGTCGAGTACTGGCAAATGAAACTAGTTTAGGTTGGGATATCTGGTCAGCATGGATGAGTTGGACTGAAGGGTCTGTTTCTGTGCTGTATCTCTATGATTCTATGATTCCCTTCTAACTTGAACTGTATGTTGAATGTATCTTCTATGAAATTATGTTTTTCTTGGCTAATGCAAAGCTGGGCAGGCAATGTCTCAGTACTCATGCAGAACGTACAATTTTCTGCTGTCTCTTTGTGACACGACTGCTGATACATTTATTGGAATAAGGGGTAATGTCCAAGTCCATGCACAGGCATTCTGCAGCCCTTCTTGTTGGAGTCCTCCATGTCCCACTGCATGGAGGAACATGGTAAGCTGTCATTTCTGATATGAACGCTGACTGCGCACATTAATGTACTAAGGCCAAGTTCTGAATCGTATAGCCTCCCCATAGGTTCACTGGAAACATATAAAAACAAAATAATACAAAGAAGTACAGATAATGGAGAAAACAGAAATTGCTGGCAAAACTCAGCAGGTCTGGCAGCATCAGTGAAAAGGGAGTAGAATTAACCTTTTAAGTCCGGTGACAGTTCATCAGAATTGATAGCAGCTAGGAAAGAGTGGTATTTATGCTGAAGATGAGGTTGGGGTGGGGGTCGGATGGGAAAGGGAGTAGATAGGTGGCGAGGGAGCCCAGAGAGAGACAGCAATAGGAAAGGAGGGGTGGGTAGGTGAGGAGATTATGGATGGCAGGCCAGGATGGAAGAGAAGCTGAATGAGTGATAATGAGAGCTGAGGGGTAGCAGAGAATAAATAGTCTGTGCTGAAAGCAAACCATGTCAGAACAGGACCAGGCGTTTGGGTGCTAAAAATCACAGAAAGATGGAATCAGACTCTGAAGTTATTGAACTCGATGTTGAATACCAGAGGATCCCCAAGCAGAAAATGAGATGTTGTCCTTCGAGCTTGCACTGAGACTTGCTGGAACACTGCAGCAGGCCTGAGACAGAAATGTTGGCATGGGAACACAGTGGTATGTTAAATTGGCAGGCACCCTTAAGTTCTGGGTCATTTTGTCAGATAGAACATTCTGGAAAGCAGTGATCCAGTCGGCGTTTCGTCTCCTAAATGTCGAGGCAACCACGTTGTGAACAGCGAATACAGTGGGGTAGCGAGATAGAAAGTGGGAACAATGAGAACACTGTCATTGCTCTAGGAAGGAAGGGAAGGAGTGAAGGCAGAAGTGCAGGAGGTGGAGTGGACATGGCTGAGGGCCCTGCCAACTACAGTAAGAGCAGAGGAGTTTCTGCTGTAGAAAAATATGAGGACAACATACAAGTTGAATGTTTTATACAGAGGGTGAGTTCACGTGTGGAATGAACATCCTGAGGAAGTGGTGGATGTGGTACAATTACAACATTTAAAAGACATTTGGATGAATACATAAATAGGAAAGATTTGGAGGGATACTGGGACAGGAACAGGCAGGTGGGACTAGTTTAGTTTGGACTTATGATGGACATAGTCTGATTGGATCCAAAGGTCTGCATGACTCTATGACTGTATGTCAAAATCAGCCCATTGGAGGATGGTACGTTGGTACAAATGCGACAGAGAAAGAGGAATTGGGAGAATCAATTTCTTTCATCAAGCCAATTGTGAGGAAACGCAGTCCAGATTACTGTGGGAATCAATGGGTTTGTAATGAATATTGGTGGACAACCTATCTTCCCCCAGAAAGAGAAACAGAGAAGTCATGGAAGAGAGGAGGAGAATCAGAGATAGATCAGATGAAGGTCAGAGAAGGATGGAAATTGGAAGCAAAACTGATAAAATTTTCCAACTCTGCTTTAGAGTAAGAAGGAGCAGTCATGGCATTATCGAAGGATCAGAGACGAAGATAGTGGATGTGGGCCCCAACAGGACTGAAACAAGGGAAGTTTCACATACCTCACAATGTGACAGGTATCGCTAGGACCCACGTGGGTACCCATGGCCACACCTTTGGCTTGGAGAAAGTGAGAGGAGTTAAAGAAGCAATTGTTTAACACTTGACGAGGTGCATGGCTGGGGTTCAAAGATGGCACTGGCAGCAGGGATCCCAGAATTCCCAGCAGTAGTGTGTGTTTCCACCTGCAGTAATTGGGTGAGTTGGGCTAGCATGGCTGATCAAGGCATCACAGTAAATTAGTACCTAGTTAGCGATGATACCCTGAGAAAATTTGCTTGGCCTCACAGCATGAAATCCTTGATGGTGCTCAGCAAAAATAACACATAGCCAGTCTCTGGTAAGATTCAGCCCATGAGGCTCTATGAGGTGAGATCCTAAATTCCAGTCAATGTTGTTCCAAGGGGTTGTGCACTTGAAAGAAATGTTTGTTGTTTCATGACTTATGTTGGTGAAATACAGCAAATATGGTAAATACTCTTATGAATGCAATCGTTTTTCAATATAATGAAACTTATAGTAGACACTATTTTATCTCAGCATGGATCCTGAGCTTTGCACATGTTGGTTAATGGATGACATTGCCTGCCAATGTAAGGCCACGGGGTGGTGGGTTGAGAGCTTGGGTTGATATTGGTAGCCACTAAGTCAGTAAAGGGGCTGTAAAGTACCATGGGTTAGATACAGGGACATAGATTTGAATAGGAGCTATAATAAAGGCCCCTATATAATAGGGTATGGGTGGAGGAGCATAGATATGAGCATATAAGTATAGAATATTTAAGAACAGTACTATTTGAAACAACAAGTCGTGGCTTCCAACTGCACTGTTCAAAGCAGTGTGGAACACTATTATCTACATAGTCCAGTACTGCGTTTAATTCGCCAGGGCACTGCAGTTCTCATTACAGTCAAGTATTAGATAGAATACAGAAGGTTAATGCGTAAATGTTCTACTTCACAACAGCTTGCCTTTGTACATAGAAAACCATTTATGGTGTGAATGAAACAAGTACATAAAGACAGCATTCAAAGAGTTACGCAGTCAGAAGAGATCATTGACCTAGTCCAGCCTATTACAATGGTACAGTATACCTCAGTACTAAGTGACTTAAACAGTGTGCTCTTGCTTAGTGTGGATACACTGCAACTGAATTGATGTGTTCAGAAACTCGTGCAGTCATTAGACATGCAGCACATGAGTCTTATGAACAAATCACTGTATATAAAAGAATGCATTGGAAAATCCTCTGGACAGAACTGTAAAACCAATTCTATCATATTATTGTATGTTATACACACACTGCTTAATATTGTGGTCAATGGAAATGAATATTATCCCCTGTATTTAAACATGGACTGAATCTATCACCACCCTGTTTTGTGCTGTTATTTGAAATGAATTCCTACCCAAGCGTTTTAGAGATGCAGTTTCCGCAGAACATTTTTGCACTCAATTGGGACTGACTGAAAGAAGAAATTGTCATCCTACACCTCCCCTCCCCACGCTAGATTCCAACGAAGGCAGTACAAACTACTGCCCAAGAATAACAGATTTTCTATACTCACTGCCAGCAAGAGCAATCAAGAAATGAATAATACCAGTTACTATGGTCACAGCAGAGAATGCTTGTAACAACTGACAGATTACCACACAGTATCTGTTCCAAATACAGTCCGATCATGGCAATTAATCAAGTTACAATCGATTAAGTCATTCAGAATGCTAATGGGCAGATAATGATGTAATCTACTAATTATCTAGCTGTCAAACCAGCTGACATGGACATGTTGATATGGTGAAGAGATTTAATTCTGCCGGTTCTAAACATGACTTATATATAAGTAAGATGGATCTATTTTTTAGCCTTAACTGTATTATCTAAGTGATGTGTAATTAGGAAATGTGTGCTGTGAAATGTGAAGCACCACAGGTATTGCTCCTTATATTCTCATCCACTCACAGCCATATAACATCACATATCTAATCATTAAGTGATTCAATTACAGAAATAATTGGTTGGCATATTTTCATTACTGTTTCATGTGGGCATTAATGCTGAAAGAGTCATGAAGATAAGCCTCATTATTGCAGTTGACTACATGCAGAGCATAATGAATTTGTTATTCTTTTTACTCTTTGAGCCCATGGGATGGCTTCTCTCTCAATCACGTGCACTCACTCTCTCCCTCTGGTAGCATCCCATCCTCACAAGTGTTGTTCATGATCCAGCAGTATGGGTCAACCATGCATTGCTGAGGCCATACAGAAAGCAGAACTAATACTAGATTTAAAGTAAAGTGCTGTGGATGCTGGTAATCTGAGGAAGAGTCATCTTAAATTCCGAACATTAACTCTCGCCAAAGATGCTGCCAGACTTACTGAGTTTCTCCAGCAATTCCTATTTTTCGTACATTATATTGTAGCAAAACTGGGGTTCATTTATAAAAGAATTGAATACACAAGCTTCATATTAAATTTATATCGGACCCCTTGGGTGGACTATAGTCAGAAAATTATGCAGAGGTCTGGTTTTCACGTTACAGAAAGGATATTGAGAAACAGGAGAAACTGCAAACAAAGGAAATTATTAGAATTGGGAGGCTGCAGCTATGAGGAAAGATTACATTGGAAAGGCCTCCTTTCCTCAGTAAGAGGAGACTTGAAACATATTATTAACATTATAAGAAGTGTTCAAATAGCCCCTATTGACTTCTCCCACTGAACTGCAAGCTCTGATGAAGGTGGCGAGCTGAGATGTAAACCTAATGTTAAAAATCACACAGACCAGGTTATAGTCCAACAGGTTTAATTGGAAGCACTAGCTTTCAGAGCGCTGCTCCTTCATCAGGAGGTTGTGGAGTACACAAGTGTATGACAGAATTTATAGTAAAATTTTACAGTGTAATGTAACTGAAATTATACATTAAAAATACCTTGATTGTTTGTTAAGTCTCTCATATGTTAGTATGACCATGTTAGTTTCACTTCTTTCAGATGTAAATGACAAAACCTTTTTTTAAAAGTTACATTCTCAGGTTAACTTTAACATATTATCTGTTCACCATATTATCTGGGCTGACACCAATTGTTAAAGTTAACCTGAGAATGTAACTTTTAAAAAAAGTTTTGTGATTTACGTATGAAAGAAGTGAAACGCTCATGGTCATTCTAACAGATGAGAGACTTAATAAACAATCAAGGTATTTTTTAATGTATAATTTCAGTTACATCACACTGTAAACTTTTGCTATAAATTCCGTGTCTTGCAATTGTGTACTCCAAACCACCTGAAGAAGGAGCAATGCTCCGAAAGCTAGTGCTTCCAAGTAACCCTGCTTGACTATAACCTAGTGTTGTGTGATTTTTAACTTTATATACCCCAGTCCAACACCAGCATCTCCAAATCATGTAAAGCTAATGCTCTCTTTACTTGCTGACTGGCCTGCTGCGCTATTTACACTTGCCATTTTTCTTCTGCTCTGTTGGCTTTGCATAGCAGAGAATTATCAAGGGGAATTGCTGAGCATTTTCAGAAGTATGCTGACTGCTGAATAGATGTGTGCCTGTAGTTGGCAGCAACTTGAATCTCCCATCAGCTGCAGCTCCTCTTCGCTACCTGAGCCTTTTGGCTTCCTAGTGGAGGGACAATTTAATTGTTTCATCCAAAGGTCACAGAGGAAACATTTTAGAGTGTATTTTGTGAGCAGCAGATGGAGAGGGTGTTAGAAATCAGACTAGCTGTTTCTATTTGAAGGTCACAAATCAGCTGCTGCTAGGTCAGTAAGTAAATTGGAGTATTTCCTTGGGGAGCGTTGTTCCATCTGTTCAATTGTGACTTGGATTCTGTAACGCTTTGGAAATCCCTGCCAGGTCTGGGTGTCTGAGGGATGGTTGCTACAAAGAAGCTATTTGCTGCTGTCCTGCACATTCATGTACGACACAAACCTGTTCTCATCCCTGGAGACACCATCAAGGAAGCTATACACTTCAATTATAGCCCTGAGGATTAGAGGGTCTAGGATACAATATGGAAGATATAATTTTGATTCTCTGAGATCCTTTCCCAAACAGGGGAATTCAAGCCAATTTTTAAAGAGCTGGTGTGGGGAACATAAGGATAATTGTCCTTACCATCAATTAAAGTGAGAGATGCGCGGTGGGCAGGCTGCATAAAACATTGGCGACCATTTCATCTCGCAAACTTTCCTCAAAATCTGTTGACCTGTGAAAATGGTAACATTATCTCACTTTTCATTTCAACAATAAGATAAAGCTTCAGCCAGATCATTGAATAGAAAGAAGCCTTGCTCATTAACCAGCAGTGCCTTTAGCAAGTGTGATGCAGGGGGCTGACTGGTGTCATGAACACAACACCAACTTCGCACAAGCAGCTGCTCTTTATCTGAAACCTTTAGAAGTTTGTGCGCTTTGGATTAGGACTAAATACAAAAGGACAAGGGGCCAAGTCTATGATCTCTGCTTTATTTTTTGCCCCAGCGCATTCCTGAACTGTGTCCTGTACACTGTCAGCTTTATTATGTTGTAACTCTGGGGTGAGAGCGATCAGAGATGATAAATGGCTGGTCTGATTATTTGGTTCAATAGCCTACTCTTGTTTTTCCTGCTCCCATTTGATGCCACACAGCACAAGTTTATTTGGAGATGAATGGAGACTGGAAGAATGATTTCTGGAAAATCAAGATGACTCCTCTTTAAATCCTGTGACAGACGCTGACAGTAGTAGATGTAGGTATAATGATACTCCACTGTCTGCCATAACCATTATTGATCATATCAATGTTGGTAACATGTAACAACATCTCATATGTCCGAACAGATGGATGGACATATTCCAGTGTGGATCCTACAGGGCTACCACCATCCACTTTTCCACCAGGGATCCTTAATAGACGAAGTGCACAGCCCAGAAACTATGCCAGTGTGTAAGGGAAACTCCGAAAATAGTTCATAAATCCTGAAACAGTGTAAAATAGGAAAGACTAGTGTGCCAGACATTAATTAGAAGCAGACTCAAAGAGTGTAGTGCTGGAAAAGCACAGCCAGTCAGGCAGCATCCCAGGAGCAGGAGAATCGACATTTTGAGCATAAGCTCTTCATCAGGAAATTAGAATTAGAAGCAGATCACTACTAACCCAATGTTAGCAAGTTGCCTCAGGGAGCTCAATTGACCCTTTGTAAAGTTTGGACATCATAATACACCAGGATACAAGAAGGGAGTTCTTGTACCCCTATCTCTGGAACAGGAGGCTCAGATATCAGCTACTCCAGAGGTGTGTCAGAACATCTCTGAACAGGTTGATTAGAAAATGGGGAACAAAGCCAGACTGCTCCAGTTAGTTTCTTAGAGTTAACATCTACACAATGCCCTTGAAGAGGTGAGAAGAATGAGATTTGTGTTCCCCCTCATTAGGTTTGGACAGAACACATTGTGATTCAACCACTTGCCTTGCAAGAAGGTTGGAGTTTTCTAAAGCATTAAAGTTCACACCGCAGGATTAGGTCTTTTGGCCAAAGTAGCCCTTATTGCTGAATATGCATAAATGAGCCTTTTCAACAATGGTTGTTAAACGAACCACATCAACATATCCTTTAATCCTTTCTCCTTTTCTTACCTGTCTAACTTTGCCTTGAACACATCAATGCCGTTCTCTCAATTTGTTCAGTTCTACATTCTCACTACTGTTCAGATAAAGAAGTTTATCCTGCACTCTTTGTTGAATTAACTGCCAGCAATTTTATATTTATAAATCCAAGTTTTGCTTTTCCTCTGAGTTGAAGTGTCATCCCAAATCTTCTGTACTAAGCTGGTTCATAAACTCGAAGATTGCTGTCAGGTACACTTTCAGCCTTACCTTTTCTCAAAATACAAAGCTGTTTAGTGTTTCCTGATTGTTATACACTCTCCACTCTGCAGTCATCCTGTTTTGTAGCTTCTTAAGTGACTCCATATGGTTTTTTTTGAAGGTCAGACATTTCTTGCAGCATACTAAGTGTCTAACCATTAGTTTTTCCAAGTTTAAGATGAGAGAGAAAGACTGACGTTTGTGCAATCATTTGAAAGTCTTCCATGAAAAGTGGTAAGAATAAAGAGTTTTACATGATGACTGAAAATGTTTAGATTACTTACAGTGTGGAAACAGGCCCTTTGGCCCAACAAGTCCACACAAACCTGCCACCCACCCAGACCCATTCCCCTACACCTAACACTATGGGCAATTCAGCATGGCCAATTCACATCACCTGCACATTTTTGGACTGTGGGAGGAAACCAGAGCAAACCAACACAGACACAGGGAGAATGTGCAAACTCCACACGGTCAGTCGCCTGAGGTGGGAATTGAACCTGAGTCTCTGGCGCTGTGAGGCAGCAGTGCTAACCACCATGCTCCCACATACTGATATGTAGAAGGAACAGACAGTTAGAGACGCCTGTCAACCTTGAATTCATGAATTAGGAATCTGAAGATGAGCTATCAAATAAGCATGTGAGAAACTGAAGATGCAAACTCACTCCTCTGGTGAGCAGTCAAGAATTGAAAATTCCTTGAAATGCATGATGTTAGATCTTATAAAAAATGGAGATGTTCAAGGTAAAGATTGATTTAAGAAAATAAAACAAGATAAGTTTCAGGTTTAGGAAAATGCCTACAAGTTGCACAGCATTGTAGGTATACAGAGGTATGGCATTGAGGGTGAGTTGGAGGTTTGGATTAGGAATTGGCTGGCTGGAAGAAGACAGAGGGTAGTAGTTGATGGTAAAGGTGCAGTTATAAGACATAAGACATAGGAGTGGAAGTAAGGCCATTCGGCCCATCGAGTCCACTCCGCCATTCAATCATGGCTGATGCGCATTTCAGTTCCACTTACCAGCATTCTCCCCGTAGCCCTTAATTCCTCTAGACAACAAGAACCTATCAATCTCGGCCTTGAAGACATTTAGCGTCCTGGCTTCCACTGCACTCCGTGGCAATGAATTCCACAGGCCCACCACTCTCTGGCTGAAGAAATGTCTCCGCATTTCTGTTCTGAAATGACCCCCTCTAATTCTAAGGCTGTGTCCACGGGTCCTAGTCTCCTCGCCTAACAGAAACAATTTCCTAGCATCCACCTTTTCCAAGCCATGTATTATTTTGTACGTCTCTATTAAGTCTCCCCTTAATCTTCTAAACTCCAACGAATACAATCCCAGTATCCTCAGCCGTTCCTCATATGCTGGACCTGTCATTCCAGGGATCATCCGTGTGAATCTCCGCTGGACACGTTCCAGTGCCAGTATGTCCTTCCTGAGGTGTGGGGACCAAAACTGGACACAGTACTCCAAATGGGGCCTAACCAGAGCTTTATAAAGTCTGAGTAGTACATCTCTGCTTTTATATTCCAACCCTCTTGAGATAATAGACAACATTGCATTCGCTTTCTTAATCACAGACTCAACCTGCATGTTTACCTTTAGAGAATCCTCGACTAGCACTCTCAGATCCCTTTGTGCTTTGGCTTTATTAATTTTCTCACCATTTAGAAAGTAGTCCATGCTTTTATTCTTTTTGCCAAAGTGCAAGACCTCGCACTTGCTCACGTTAAATTCCATCAGCCATTTCCTGGACCACTCTCCCAACCTGTCTAGATCCTTCTGTAGCCTCCCCACTTCCTCAGTACTACCTGCCTGTCCACCTAACTTCGTATCATCGGCAAACTTCGCTAGAATGCCCCCGGTTCCCTCATCCAAATCGTTAATATATAATGCGAACAGCTGTGGCCCCAGCACCGAACCCTGCGGGACACCGCTCGTCACCGGCTGCCATTCTGAAAAAGAACCTTTTATCCCAACTCTCTGCCTTCTGTTAGACAGCCAATCCTCAATCCATCCCAGCAGCTCACCTCGAACACCATGGGCCCTCACCTTGCTCAGCAGCCTCCCGTGTGGCACCTTATCAAAGGCCTTTTGGAAGTCTAGATAGACCACATCCACTGGGTTTCCCTGGTCTAACCTACTTGTTACCTCTTCAAAAAATTCCAACAGGTTTGTCAGGCATGACCTCCCTTTACTAAATCCATGTTGACTTGTTCAAATCAGACTCTGCTCTTCCAAGAATTTAGAAACCTCATCCTTAATGATGGATTCTAGAATTTTACCAACAACTGAGGTTAAGCTGATTGGCCTACAATTTTCCATCTTTTGCCTTGATCCTTTCTTGAACAAGGGGGTTACTACAGCCATCGTCCAATCATCCGGGACCTTTCCTGACTCCAGTGACTCTTGAAAGATCTCAACCAATGCCTCTGCTATTTCCTCAGCCACCTCTCTCAGAACTCTAGGGTGTATCCCATCGGGGCCAGGAGATTTATCAATTTTAAGACTTTTTAACTTTTCTAGCACTATCTCTTTCGTAATGGCAACCATACTCAACTCAGCCCCGTGACACCCTTTAATTTTTGGGATATTACTCATGTCTTCCACTGTGAAAACTGACGCAAAGTACTTGTTAAGTTCTCCTGCTATTTCCTTATCTCCCATCACTAGGCTTCCTGCATCAGTTTGAAGTGGCCCAATGTCTACTTTTGCCTGTCATTTGTTTCTTATGTACTGAAAGAAACTTTTACTATTATTTCTAATATTACTGGCTAGCCTACCTTCATATTTGATCCTCTCATTTCTTATTACACTCTTTGTTATCCTCTGTTTGCTTTTGTATCCTTCCCAATCTTCTGATTTCCCACTGTTCTTAGCCACTTTATAGGATCTCTCTTTTTCTTTAATAGATTTCCTGACTTCCTTTGTCAGCCAAGGTTGTCTTATCCCTCCCCGGTTAATCTTTCTTTTCTTGGGAATGAACCTCTGTACAGTGTCCTCAATTATACCTACAAACTCCTGCCATTTTTGATCTACTGTCTTCCTGGTTAGCCTCTGCTTCCAGTCTATTTTAGTCAGTTCCTCTCTCATGCCCTCATAATTACCTTTATTCAACTGTAACACCATTACATCAGATTTTGCCTTCTCCCTTTCAAACTCCAGACTGAACTCTACCATATTATGGTCGCTACTTCCTAAGGGTTCCCTTACTTTAAGATCTTTTATAGAGTCTGGTTCATTGCAAAGCACTAGGTCCAGAATAGCCTGTTCTCTTGTGGGCTCCATGACACGCTGTTCCAAAAAGCCATCCTGTAAGCATTCCATGAATTCCCTTTCTTTAGATCCACTAGCATCATTATTTACCCAGTCCACCTGCATATTGAAGTCTCCCATGATTAATGTAACCTTGCCTTTCTGACATGCCTTCTCTATTTCCCGGTACATGTTGCATCCCTGGTCCTGACCACTGTTAGGAGGTCTGTACACAACTCCAATTATGGCTTTTTTTGCCTTTGTGGTTCCTCAATTCCACCCACACAGACTCCACATCATCCGACGCTATGTCATTCAATACCATAGATTTAATTTTGTTCTTAACTAACAAGGCAACCCCACCCCCTCTGCCCACCTCTCTGTCTTTTCGATAAGTTGAAAAACCATAGAGGTTTAACTGCCAGTCCTGACCCCCCTGTAACCAAGTCTCTGTGATGCCTACTACATCATAATCATTCACTATTATCTGTGCCATTAGTTCATCGGCTTTGTTATGAATGCTACGAGCATTCAGGTAAAGTGCCTTAATGCTAACTTCCCTATCATTAGAGATGTTGGAAGTCATATGTCCTAAGTTATCCTTGCTTTTTTCTGCATTCTCAGTCTGCCTCAATCTTAAATTTACTAGCGGTGTTCTGCAAGGATCTGTTTTGGGACCATTGCTGTTTGTCATTTTTATAAATGACCTGGAGGAGAAGCTAGAAGGTTGGGTGAGCAAGTTTGTGGATGATACGAAAGTCGGTGGAGTTGTTGACAGTGAGGAAGGATGTGTCAGGTTACAGCGGGATATAGGTAAGCTGCAGAGCTGGGCAGAAAGGTGGTAAATGGAGTTCAATGTGGGTAAGTGTGAGGTGATTCACTTTGGTATGAGTAACAAAAAGATGGGGTACTGGGCTAATGGTCGGATACTTGGTAGTGTGGATGAGCAGAGGGATCTTGGTGTCAATGTACACAGATCTCTGAAAGTTGCCACCCAGGTAAATAGTGCGGTGAAGAAGGCATATGGCGTATTGGTAGAGGAATTGAGTTCCTGAGTCCTGAGGTCATGCTGCAGTTGTATAAGACTCTGGTGTGGCTGCATCTGGAGTATTGTGTACAGTTTTGGTCGCCATACTATAGGAAGGATGTGGAGGCACTGGAACGGGTGCAGAGGAGGTTTGCCAGGATGTTGCCTGGTATGGTAGGAAGATCATATGAGGAAAGGCTGAGGCACTTGGGGCTGTTTTCATTGGAGAAAAGAAGGTTTGGGGTGACTTGATAGAGGTGTACAAGATGATTAGGGGTTTAGATAGGGTTGACCATGAGAACCTTTTTCCACGTATGGAGTCAGCTATTACGAGGGGGCATAGCTTTAAATTAAGGGCTGGTAGGTATAGGACAGATGTTAGGGGTAGATTCTTTACTCAGCGAGTCGTGAGTTCATGGAATGCCCTGCCAGAAGCAGTGGTGGAATCTCCCTCTTTATGGGCATTTAAACGGGCATTGGATAGGCATATGGAGGATAGTGGGCTAGTGTAGGTTAGGTGGGCTTGGATCGGCACAACATTGAGGGCCAAAGGGCCTGTACTGCGCTGCATTGTTCTATGTTCTATGTTCTATTGATAATAGTATCAGCAGTGACACAGTGACAATAAAACACAGATCACAATCCTCAACGAAACCAGACTTTCACAATGATGCATGATCCAGAAGTCAAAGGCAAACAACACGGTAATAGAATGGCAACAGAGCAAGAATGAATATTCATTAAGGTTACGAACATCAAGTGAGGCACATCTTGAAACCAGATCATGGTTAGGAGGGAGATATCATAGCTGATGCAAAGAGCTTACCAATTAAGTTTTTCCATTGCTGCCTCCTCCACTTCTCTGTCTACTGGTGTTTCTCAATTTGCAGACTGGCCACCTCAGGCTCGCTCACACGTGGAGGGTGCAATTGTTTCGGGGATGGTCACTGAATTCATGAATTCATAATCTGTTCTATTCTCCGCCAAACTTGTGTCTTATTTACCTTCTTCCAGCAGGGACGAGTCGCTGCCATCAGATGCCAATTCTAGCTCCTGAACCTCAATATTATTTTGGAAATAAAAGTAAATATAACCTTCGCTGAACTTGCTACATAAAATAATACAAAATTAATTGGCTTTTGATATCATACTGTGTAGATAACTACTTGAGTGGTTTATATTTTGCCTTTTATCAGATTTGTTTCTTGATTGTAATCATTTTGATGATTTTTTGTTTTCTCACCAAGAGAAATTTCTTTACTTATCACCAGTAGCCCTTGTATTGTAATGACTATACCTTGACAGCTCTCCAGATTCATTCTTGCTGGAGTCATATCAGATCATCATTTGCAGCTCATTAATATTCCTGCAGCTGCTAACATGCTGTCTAACCTTCTGAATCAGCCATGATCAAAAAAAGGCAACTTTCATTACCAGGCAGTGAGGACAAAAGATTTGTACTGCCTTCCGTGTCCTAATAGTCAAAATGAAGCCTCTCCTTGAAACACAAAGACCAGTGTTCACTGAAAAACAGGAATAAAGTCCCCAGAAGCCATGGGGCTAACCTTAACCCAAAGACTGGGTGTGATGTTAAGGTGTAAAAAATATCAAATCTGAAGCCAACTCACTTTAAACTCGTGCATTTAAAATTTAATAGAGACAGGACAGAAGGTGGGTCACTCATGAGATATTTTGGTGAGGTTGTGTGTGCTTCAGACGTTGATAACACGTGGAGCTGGAAAAAGATAAGCAGGTCAAACAGCATCAGAGGAGCAGGAAAGTTGACATTTCAGGGAGGACCCTTCATTAGGCTGCTTGATCTGCTGTGGTTTACCCAGCTCCACGTTTTATCGACTCTGACTTTCCAGCATCTGCAGTCCTCACTGCCTCCAAGTTGCATCAGATGTTGTGTTACTTCAGGTTTAATGTTATCTTTCACGTTAAGAACAAGAGTCTAATAACCAGTGGCTTGCTAGGGATTGATTGACTCCATGCTTAATTTATTTAAAGCAGTAAAACATATTGCAAGTTTTGGAGCAGACATTAACACTTAAAGCAATGGATTTATGTGCGTGCAGCTTGAAAACCGACAACAAAATAAACTGCCAGGCAGAGTTGCAACATTGCATGCACATTGCAAAATTGGTTGTTAAAGGTGAACTCTCTTAATGTCAACCCATCTTGAGATTCCCATGATGAAAGGAAATTGCTTGTCGACCATCAGAATTGGTGCACTTTTTCTTAGATCCCCAAACCAAAAATGCTTCTCATCAACACTCAGTTTGGATTGTGACATGTGATTTTTTTTTCATTGTGACCAAAGTGTTGTTCTGAAAGAGAAGGACAGTAACGTGAGAGACTGTTGGTGAATGAGGAATTGGAGCTGTGTTCACTGTTACGCAGTTGGATGAGTCAATGGCAGTAGCAGTGCTTTCCCTCCTCCATGCCCACCTGCTAATCCTTTTCTTTATATCTGGTGAAAAGGTCTCATAATAGTCACATTCCGCAGCATGCTGCAGAGCCCTTTGATATTTCCAGGTCACTGCTATTGCAGAATGGGCAACTGCAACATTGTTCAGGCATTCCATTCCATCGATGCTCATGCACATCTCATGTGGTGACATAACTTTTCTTTTTAAACATGCTACCTGCATGCACTTGGGTTGACCATGGCAGCCATCAGTCTTGGAGGCAAAGAATTCTACTTTAGCTTACAGAAGAAGCAGATATATCTGTACCAGCTCTCTTTGAGGTGTTGCATCGCATGGTTAATATACCATAAAGGATATGCTCACAACTTATTATCCTTGTGTCCTAATGCGTGCCATGTGAGTATAAAGCTCCCATACTCCATCTTACTGCGGATTACTTGAAGCATGACACATTATTAGAAACATGCTGCTTAATATGTTAACCAGATAATTATGTGCCTGCAAATATAGTGTCGGTACATGATAGTTAGCTATTATAATTGTCTGTTAGATTCTTTAATGCCACCTTCCTGAAGCCAGACTTGCACCATGATGGTAACAGTGGGTTATTAAACCCTTACAAATGATCAAATGATATAAGGATCTCATGCTCCATTTTAATTTGGATCAGCTGAAGTACGACATGCGAGTGGAAACTTGTTAATAATTGTAGTCTAATAGCTTAATGTTAGCCTCAGACCCATAGGTACTTGTAAATATAATGTTTGTTCATAATAGTTAACTGCGATAAATGACTGCTAAATTCTTCAATAGAACTGAGGGACGTAGAGGGTCACAAACATACTTCTTTGACATTTGTTTCTCACGTAGACAGGATGGTTTAACAGGTATTTAGGATGTTTTCCTTCTTGCTCAATCCTTTGAGTTGAGAGTAATGTTGCATTTGTATAAGACATTGGCGAGGTCTCTTCTGGAGATTTAATTCCAGTTCTGGTCATCTTGTTATAGCAAAGATATTATTAAGCTAAAGAGGGTTCAGAAAAGATATACTAGGATGTTGCTGGGCATGGAAGGTTTGAATTAGAAAGAAAGGCTGGATAGACTTTTTTTAACTGGAGCATAGGAGGTTGAGAGGTGACCTTATGGAAGTTTATAAAATCATGGGGGGTACAAATAGGGGTAATAGCAGATGTCTTTTCCCAAGGATGAGGAATTTCTAGATTAGGGGCCACACCTTTAAAATGAGAGGATAGAAATTTAACAAGACATGAGGGGCAAATGTTTTGCACAGGGGGTGGTTTGCATTTGGAATTAACTTCCTGAGGAAGTGGTAGATGTGGGCACAATTACAACACTTAAAAGACATTTGGATAAGGACATGAATAGGAAAAGTTTGGAGTAATATGGGTCAGTATACAGGCAGGTAGGACTAGTTTAGCTTGGGATTATATTTGGCATGGGCAGGTTGGACCAAAACTTCTGTTTCCATGCTGTATGTCTCTGTGACTCTATGACCACAACTCAGATTATTATGTTACGAGGGATGACATTTGTATTGCTGCACCCAGTAAAAACACTGTGCTCGAGGCAACACCCTCACATCCTGGTCATAATGCCTCATGAAATATTGTTGTATTTACTGTAATTTTTTGTTATTCATTCAGGGATGTGGTCATCACTGGTTAGATCAGCATTTATTACCCATCTCTAATTGTCCTTGAGAAGGTGGTGGTAATCTGCCTTCTTGAACCAGTGCAGTTCATTAGGTGTAGGTACACCTGTTTGGGAGGGTGTTCCAGGATTTTGACTCGGCGAACACGCAGGAAACCATCTTGTGATCCAAAACCGGTGCCTCTTCTGTAGATAATCGATGGTGGTGTATCCTTTGGCACCAATCACAAGACAGGCCCAAGACAAAGTGAAGACAAAGGAGGATTGGTATCAGCAAACTGCCTCAAGCAACGTTCACCCACATACTGATAGGGCGGGCAAATGCTACAAGTACTAGGAGTGGTCATCTGGGAAAACCGCACAAAGGTAATACTCTCTAATTTACACAGATGCTTTAACAGCCATTAACAATGGTGTCCTTCCCCTTCTTGGAGGTTACAGTTGTGGCAGCAGTGGGTGACAGATTTCAGTACAAACAGCCCTGTTCTATGGGTTTTAGGATGCCAGTTGATTGGAACTGTAAAGGGCGACCTGATCCAGCACATGCTGACAATAGTAAAGGTTCAGTGATTCTACTAAGGATGTCCTCTCAATACAAGACCCAGTGGGCCCACTGCCTCATTAAGGATGCCAGGCAAGCAGGTCCGACCTCAACCTGAGGGTCAGCAGTTCCGATGGTTTTAGTGGCCTGACAGAGAGAGGGCTGTCGGCTTAGGCATTTTGACAGTCTCAATATGGCAGGATACCGTCCAGCTAAGTAGAAAATAAAATTCAGAAAGCAAGAGGCAAGATCAGTCAATCACAAGGCAGCTAAGGCTGTCTTTCCTCTCCTAGCCTCCATCTGATGATTCCCTGGTCCTCCACAGATAGGCTACTTGCATGGAGTTGGTAGCATCCTCACGTGGCTGCTTTTGGAGGTGAGAGGTTGTGTTGGAATCCTCTATCATGGCCAGAATAGGACTCCTCTGCCCTTGTGGATTTTGCAGGTGATTTCCCTTGTAGTTGGTTGCTGGAAATCTCTCCAGTCTTTTTCTTTCTTTTACTTTTTACGAACTTCCCTTTCCTACCATCGGCGGTGGCAAGGAATGCAAGCACGGACTCGAGTGAGCCCAGCACAGTCCTTATGGCAGTGGCAAGTGGGCCCCTGCTTACTTCTCTGAGGTGAGCACAGGACCTGTCATCGGAATAAGCGGCTGCTATGCCGACGGAGGCGATGTTGGCGAGATAGGCCCCGCAGCGAAAGATGGCACCTGAGGGATGGCCTTTTCTTCATTGGCTGTGCCTGACACTGGCAGCCAATGGAGCGATGGTGGAAGGCCATCATGGCGACTTTGACGAAGTGGGCCCAGCTGCAAGGGATGTGACTCTGATGTTGGCAGGTCCACTGCAGGTGGTGGCGAGGTGGTGGTGGAGGAGAAATGGGCCAGTGGCAAAAGATGGAGCTCTGAAGAATGGCGACTTCAATGTTGATCAGATCCAGTGTAGACAGTGGTGAGGTGGTGGAGGAGGGCTGGCTGTGCAGAAGTCATTGATGATGAGCTGGCTCAGGGACTGATGGATTCTCTTTAAGCTGTATTTTTCTGTTTATTTCTTATTCCTAAAAATATCCAAAATAGCGCCGGAGACATCGTGACAGTGCAAAAGTGTTTCACTTTATTTTACGGTTTTTCTCACTCTAAAATACATGTGACTATATATAAAAAATATCATTCACATTCAGTTGCGTGATTGCATCAGGGAGCTGTCTTCACACATCAACATCTCCCCCTCTCTTTCCTGCTAACGTCTAGGAAAGAAAGTTGGCCCCTCGGACCCTGATGGATATGACCTCCTGCTGAGGGCCTTTTTATCCCTCCTCCTTTTTCTCATCCTGCTCTGTGTTACCTCAACTCATTCTTCCTCATTTTTTTAGTGTACCTAACTATGACCCAATCTACTACACTCACATCTCGGAGGAAGTGGTTTGCACACAATCTATTAATATAGGAACATGGGAGTAGCCCCTCAAGCCTCTTTTGCCATTCTAGTTTATTGCTAATTAACCACATTGATACCATTTTCTCACGCTATTCCCATATCTCTTGGAGATCTTAGTACCTAGAAATGTATCAATCTCTGTCATGAACAGATTGAATGACTAGGCATTCACAACACTCTAGGGTGATGAATTCCAATGATTTACCATCCTGTGAGTGAAGAAATTACTCTTCATCTCTGTCCTAAATGGCTTGCTCCTTACTCTGTGACTGAGTCCCTGGTTTTAAAGAGAGTGCCAATATGTTGGATAAATCCTTGCTGGATTGTTTCCAAAATATAATTGAAAGTAAGATAAATGAACTATATATTCAATCTGGCATTTTAATTTGCCGATCAATCTGTTACATGCCACTTTTAACATTTCTCAGCTCCTTCAGGATTTCATGCAACACAATTATGGTGTGGCACTCATAAGGTCTAAGACCAAAAACAAAGCAATGATCGCTTTTCCATAACTAAAAGTTCCCAAATATCCGACAGCAATGCACCATGCTTTGCTTCATCGCAACATCACAAATCAAATGTTAAATACAATCCTTTGTCTTTTCCAGTGAAGTGGAACCTTAAACTTTTGTGACATTTTTGCTGTTGTGTTATTTGTCTCATGCAATTTAGTCTGTAAAAAGTAAACAAGGTCTATCACATAATGTGATCCGGACCTTGAATTACAGCCCAGATGTTTGCTTTCTTCTACTTTTGTATTTATTACACAAACAGATCCTTTCACTTTTTATTAACATTTTTTTTCTGTTTTTTTTTGAGAGCTTGGAGTGTTCTTAGATTAATAACCTTGAATTCAAATAAAAAAGTTGACAAAGTCGCTTGGCCGTCAACTTCACATGTTGGCTATTTTTCAAGAATGTTCAATATGACCGATTGCTTTGCTCGCGACCTTGCTGTCTTGCAACATCTATTATCATGAATACCTCTTGTTTTCTGCATGCCTGTAAAGTACATTTTTGGTCTATTTGCAAAACATTCCACTTACTTCCCAATCACAGTGCAGGGAGCTGTAGCACTTAAATCTTAGCCTTCCAAACCCCATCTACTGCACAAAGGCTTTGCAGCAAAAGTAGCCATCCTCTGATAAAAGAATTTTCAATGGCATTATCATTTTGGATAAATCCAAGGCTTCTTTCTTTTTCTTAACTTGTTACAAATTACGGCACTTTTACCTTCTGTCCCAACAATCCTCCTGGCACATTTATATCTCAGCATTGTTATGTTCCCAACACGCTGGATGTATAACAAGGAAAATGCTCGCTTCTTGTCAAAGAAATCTTGGCTTTGATTGATGATGAGACCTCCTATTTGCACTGATGGAGAAAATTAGCAGTCAAAATGGATATTCTTCTCAGTGTGAGCTACCTGTTTTGCATGCTCCTACACTGCCCTGCAGGATATGTCTCAGCTACCTTTGAAAGCTTTTTAAAGCTTGATTTATTCGTTCAAAGCGCCCTTTCTCTCTGCATGCATTTTTCAAGCAAACAGATCCCAGCTTTAATGGAGGTTGTCCAGTAATCAAGCCGTTAGAAAGTTGGCTTCTCACCAGATGGACATAGCTTTGACTCCCTGGGCCACTTTGTCATTTCACTCCCACTGGCTCATCAGATATAATGTCTGCCAAGTGATCACTTGGATAAAGTTATTAAGAATCGTAGCACAAGACATTGTAATGAAAACCTTCGCAGGTCTGAAGTCTAAATGCCACTCCATTACACCAGGCAGTTCATTTGTACTTGCGGATTAGATGTCAGTAGGGCTCAAAGGGTACATTGTAAAGCAGCACAGTTCCATACATCACTTGGTCAGCTATAGGCGAAAGTGGGTACTGTGGATGCTAGAGATTAGAGTCAAGGTTAGAGTGGTGCTGGAAAAACACAGCAGGTCAGGCAGCATCCGAGGAGCAGGAAAATCAATGTATTAGGCAAAAGCCCTTCATCAGGAATGAGCTCATTCAGATCTTTGGATGCTGCCTGACCTGCTGTACTTTTCCAGCGCTACTCCAATCTTGGTCCGCTATAGGATTAGTACTCCAAACAGACATAGGCGCAAAGGATACTACTTATTTCTAATGATATCCAACCTATTAGTAAAGATTGAATGGCAGTGTTGTGGAATGATAGGTATGATGTCCCTTGTGTAAGGTGAAGTTAAAAGATCTCCTGGCTCTGCTATATTATTATCAGCCAGTATCAGCTTTAGCCCTGCGAGAGGTGGGGATTTAAAGCAAAATTTTATCAATTGTCTAGTAAATGGGTCCAGATTCATGGCTCACCTCCCATGTTCACTTTCTGCTCCATGTTGTCTGATGTGAGGTTATCTTTTGCAATTTATGAATCCAGGCTTGAGGTCAGGGCCTGTTCATCCAACTAATCCACCAACTATAGTGGAGGTAGAAGCATAGAATCACAGAAACATAGAATACAGGAGCCATTTGGCCCTTCGAATGCCCTGCCATTCAATAAGATCATGGCTGATCATCCAACTCAGCATCCTGCACCCACTTTCTCCCCATTCTTTGAAAAAGTATCTCCAGGGTTTCTTACAGTTGGGAAGTTAGGAGAACTCCTTAGCAATTTTCACTCAACCTGATCAGACACGCTTTGAAATACTTGCAGAGATTATGGGACTTGATCCCAGACTTTTGAGCCTAGGGGTAGGGAGCTCATTGAACCGATCCACTACTCATTTCCTCAGGGCTGCCCTCGCTCAGCTACAGTAAGCCTTGCGAAAGACCAGATACATGCAGTAAATGGCTTCATTTTCTGATCTCCTGTTGAAATCAGCAAAACTGAGCGGACTGGATCTCACTTCCAGCAGCTGAATCATGGCCAGGTGACCTTGGGAAGCAGCAAGTCTGTGGATGTTTTTGTAGTTGAAGGATCCTGTTAGCAGATTATACTAAGACTTATAGATCCCACCAAAGAAATTCTTGGTACCTTTCCTTCTCTACCTTCATCTGCTTAAGCAGATATCAGCAATGTACACCTTTCTTTGTAGTCACTTTGCCTTTGCGTTCAGGTATTCAAATGGAACAGTATTGTTAGTAATTGAATACTCAGAAAAAAATGACTTGTGGTCAGTCGATATCATGATTTCAGTTTGATATGTGCATATATTTACACATAACATTCACCATAAAGCCTTCCCATTGGAATGAATCTGTTTTAGGAATGTATTGCTGACTGTCCTTTAGACAATGATTTGCTCCAAGATGTGATTCCAATATAATCAATTGCTAAAGGCTCTGGCATTAGATTCTTGCTGCTTGACCTTCTTTAAAGTGCACCATTCCACATGTTTATAGAGTCATACAGCATGGAATCTGACATTTTGGCCCAACCAGTCCATGCCAAGTGTAATCCCAAACTAAACTAGTCACACCTGCCTGCACTTGGCCCATATCCCTCCAAACCTTTCTTATTCATATACTTATCCAAATGTCTTTCAAATGCTGTAACTGTACCCGCATCCTTTATCTTCTCGAGACCCCTGTGATTGAGATATAGTTCATAAGTCGGGCAAAAAGAATTGAAAATCTAAGTAACCATACTTAAATGGTAACTTGCTGAGAGAACGCAGTTTGGTTTTGACTGAGTTGAGGAAAACCCAATTTATTTTGGGGGGCGCTGGATCTGCTTCTCACTTGTCATCAGTCAAACAGTGGTCAATGTGTGGCTTTTCTCGAAGCTCAAATACCTTTTCCTCGAGATTTGGGTTTCTCCTGCACAGACTCTCTGAGCTCTCATACAAGATCGCCGTGGAATTTCTGGTCATGGTCCATTATAGCAATCAAGATCATTGACTCTCCATTAGCTAAAATGTTCTCTGTATCATCACCAATCCTCAGAAGACCATCAAGAATCTACGATGAGCAAATCAATCAATCTAGTGAAAGTCATCAAAGATCTTGTGGTGAATGAGAAAGAATCAAATAAATTGGGTAGAATGCTTTTTAATCAGTGAGGCAATCAGACATTGTGAGGAAAAGACTGGAAAGTAAAGTTGAAGATTATTAAATCAGCCTTGCTCTCAATAGTAGAAGAAACATGACGGGCTGAATAACCCACTTCTGCTCCTACATCTGATCTTATGGTAAATTGTGGCTTGGCTGAGCTTTGATTTTTGAAACAATTGACGGTGAAACTCTTAATTTTTAGACTCAACTTGTTGGCTGTAGAATTATACCACATTGGGGATCCAGTCTATGAATCGATGCACTAGAGTGACTATCTCTTCATCAGGAAACTCATAAGTTTTTTCTTCAGCAGCTGTTTTAGTATAACCAGAAGTTGTGTGTTTCTCCTATTCAGGTTATTACCATATGGCTCAATCACTGTAAACCGAACCCAATACATCAACGAGCACATTCAAATTACTCGCTGGCTACTATTTTGTTAAAGATCACAGTTTCACCCCTGTCTGTGAACCGTTTCTAATGATACATCAATGCTGTGTGATGGACAGATTGGCAATGGCTCAGCACTTGAAATTATTCACAGCAAATGCTTGATTTGAATCCTGCCGTTGTAGGTAGTTGCCAAGTGAAGTTCAGCTATTGTAGGTTGCCAAGTGAAGCTCAAGCATCAGGATGAGAATGAGTAAAATGAAAGTTCCAGCAAATGCTGTGATGTGAATAGAGTTCTTTCACTTCCTGAACAGAAACTGAGCCAGCACTTCCTTTTCGCAGTGTTTTCTTTCAAATGTGCTGGAAGACAGATATAGAAGAGAGCTGAATCGCAGTGCGGTCAACATCTCAGTGCCAGTCAGGCCATGAATGAATGCCAAATGGCAATGGGTGTAGCACATCTCCTAAGTTATGGAGAAGATAAGACATAGGAGTAAAGATTACTGGGGGCCATGAAAATAGTATATAATGAATAATGTACGTGGATTTCATAGTTCAAGCAAGCAATAGAAAATTCAATGGTAGGTGTCTCTTTTAGTATGAAACTGTAGGTTCGGCTGTTAATTGGAAAAATTGGTCTCACCGTACCATAGGTGGTTATTGTTGTGTCTAAAATATTTTGTACCTTTTTGTCCCTTCAATGCACCAAAACAAAAGTATTGATGCTTTTTGAAAGCTATGAGAAGGCAATTCCAGTTTTAATAAGTGCTGCATTTCTTGTAATAGGCTGTGACAGACATTTCATTAGGAAACAAAACAAAGATGTAAGGAGCACTTTGAGAAAGAGCCAAGCAGAGATAAAGGGAGAGCAGTTGTTGACTCTTTGTTTGCCTTTATTCACATGTCGTTTCTTGGGTTAGTGATACCAGGTGTTTCATTTTGTTCCCTGTGTTATTTTGACACTAACTGTTTGATCTCAGCATGATGCAGATAAACTCAAAGTGCAGGAATGCACCTCTCGCAGCTCTCCCAGAACCATTGCCAGCCTTATTCAGCTTCGTCCCATTCATGCCCATCTCCTTTGTGCCTTCTTCCTCTAGCATGATTGCAAAAGAAGTGACTGATCAGTTATGCCAACTTTGCCCCACACCCATAAATTCATAAACAAATCATTTGTGGCACGGCCAGTTTATTAGTTCTGCAGTAACGAGTTGACATTTGGGGTTCTATCAAGATCTTTACAATTTTTCACTTGTGCATTCTTGAGATTATTTTCATGCACGCTGTCTTTGAGTGGTTATTGTGACTGTAAGTAACGGCATTCATATTTATTCCACACTTTCCATTCATCACCTTAGCCCCTTAAAAATAAGCCACATCATGACCGAGGTGGGGGTATGTATTGAGGAACCTAGCAGTGGTGAAGGTTATAGGAACTGAGGGAGGGCTATTCTGTTCCTGCCTGCAATCCAGTACTGCTGAGTCTTCAAACTCTACAGCAGCCTAAAAAACATCTGCCTCCTTTCCAAAAATGGGTGAGAGAACTGGGGAGAAATGATGAGCCAATGAGAAGGTGGAGAAGGTCACGTCTGACAGCCAGGGCCAAGAGCAGGAGATGACCCTTCTCCAGAAGCAGCTGGTAGGGACCTTGAATACCATTTTGACAGCAGCAGCCAATTGGCAGGCTGGATTGGAATCACCTTTGAATTCAAGATGTCCAGAATCTCCCCTCTCTCCCACAAGCCTTCTACATCCACAGTCAAATCAGAGGGTCAGCAGCTCAGCAGCCTCGGCAGCAGGTGATGGGGATCCATCAAAAGGAGATCGATGCCCACTATGCCAAGACACTCACAAAGGCCACTGAGTTTCTCTGGGGTTACCCAGGCACAGGAAGGGGCAGCCCGTTGGGTGGAGGAGGGCTTTTCATGGTCCACGGAGCACCTGCATCCAAGGAGATCCCTCAGCGAGTACCTACCAGGGTTTTACCTGGCAATCTCCACACATGGCAACAACCTTCCCCTCATCAGTAAAATGGCCATGGGTTTGAGGAAGGGCCCGCAGGTTCGACCTTTAAGTGACCTAAATGGCTGCCCAGTGGGTGGTGTTGTCACTGAGGTGCCTGCCCCAGATAAATACCACCGAGTCAGGAGGATTTTGATACACCTCAACCCCCCCTTCCCCCCCCCCCCCTCCACCCCCAACCGCCTCCCCCACCCCGATGCCTTTCCCTGCCATATGGCCAACCCTGCTTACTCCCAGGCCGTCTCTGATGAACTAGGAAACTTCAGCCTCTATTCTGTCACCCTTCTTTTTCCCTACTTTTTGGATCTTGCTTTGAAATGCTGCAAGCAGAACACTTAATATATTAGTAGATGGATTCTTCAATAACAGGTTTAGTGGTCCCAGTGGAGCTATTTCATATTTATGATCAAAGCTGGATTGGAATACTGTAAACTTTTAATAATAGAGTAGAGTATCTCAGATGGTGCATTCATCACCTTTTATCCTGAATATAAATGAGTTGTACCACACAGTTTGTTTCAATTAACATTATAGTTAGCTTTTCTTCTTCTGTAACTATATGCTGAATTAATGACTACAGAAGGAAAGCCTGCACACCATTATATACATAATGTGAACATACAAAGGCTCAAATAGGGGAGAAAGCATGGGAGCAAACAATCTTCTGTGTTCATCATATTGGACGTTATAAATAAGATGGTATCACGATTCATTAAATACTTTACTTGGCAAATTGAATAGATGAAGGACAATAGTAAGATTATTTTATGATGAATATTAACTGCAATAGCTTTGTTTAACTTTTTTTTGTGCTTTGGTCGATTTGATTTATTATAAAACCATGCATCCAGCAACAAGTTCTTCATTTTCACCCTGAATTAGTGACGGGTATAAGTTAGACGGGATTGGAAATGATAAGGGATAGGTGGTGTGCTATGCAAGTGCAAGTTCTTCAAGTACTATACAATCAACTGGGCTTGCATACTAATTGATCATAATAAAATATCAGCTCTGGGTAATTTGTTCAACCTTAGTAATGTTTGGGAGCTCAGGCAATAAGAAGTCATCATAAACTCTCTGATGAATAAATGAATAAATGCCCATGGTACATCCGAAGTAAAAGGTCAGTGCTGAGATTTCCCTCATTTAAAGAGCAGGACTTGTGTGAGTTATCAATTAAAAAGAAAAGTGACAGGTTCCTATCTGTGTAAGTGGGGAAATATCTGTTCTGAGGACCACCAATGTGCTTGAACAGGAAACATTATTCTTACAATTTTCCTATGAAAGCACTCTTATTTCTCAGTATTCTAGCTATTTGTCAAGGTAAATAAGTGGGAGGACCATGCACATCAGCTGTTTGCTAAATATTCAAAGCTAGAGATATATTTTTTCCCCTATGTTTAATGGGAATCCCTCCAGTGTGGAAGTTCAAATCATCAAGTCCAGACCGACCATGCTAAAAGCATCCTGCCTAGATTTATTCCCCCTACTCTGACCCTGTAACCCTGCATTTCCCATGGTTGACCCACCGAGCATGCACATACCTGGACACTAGTCCATCTAACCTGCACACCTTCGGACTGCTTAAGGACCCCTTAAAGGCTCAAAATGATTGTTTGGGAATAACGATGTTTGTGATTGATGATCAAGGCTGTAAAGTTGGATTGATATGTCAAACATTTCCTCAATTCTCTTTTGAAGGTTGACAGAGGGATTTCAGAATTTCATCTTTTGTCTTTTATCTGAGTTAATTCCCTTTCCTTACAAGGCGAATGGTGGAACAGCTGTACTGGTTAGTTCATTATTGCAAGAAGAAGTTCCTGCAAATTATATCATCAAGGCTTTTAACCTGACTCCATATTGGTGACAGCTTTGCTTATGTTTTAGCATAATGCTGTACAGCGTTTGACTAGCAGTTTGCAAAATTTCATAATGATTATTCCTGGTAAAACACTCTTAACTGCCTTGTAATTGACTGTAATGGTCCCTTCCTCAGTCTTTCTATTTTCATGCACATTATAGAAACACAGAAAATAGGTGCAGAAGTGGTCATTTAGCCCTTCAAGCCATTATTTAATATGATTGAGGTTGATCATGTAATTTCAGTAACTCACTCCCGCTTTAGCTGCAAGGCCACACCCCACTTCCTCTTGAATATATCTAACTCACTGGCCCCAACAACTTCCTATGGGAGAGATTTCCACAGGTTCACAACTTTCTGAGAAAAGAACTTCTTCCTTATCTCAGCCCTGAATGATTACTCCTTATTCTTAGACTGTGACCTCTAGTTCTGTACATCCCCAACACTGGGAACATTCTTCCTGCATCTAGCCTGCCCAGTCACATCAGTAGTTTATATGTTTTTATGAGATTACCCCCCCCCCCCCCCACCCCCCAACCCATTCTTCTAAATTCCAGTGAGTACAAGCCCAGTCAATCCAATCTTTCCTCATATGTCAGTCGTGCCATACTGGGACTGAGGAAGGTTCCTGAAGGGCATTTGCCCGATATGTCGATTTTCTTGCTCCTCGGATGCTGCCTGACCTGCTGTGCTTTTCCAGCACCACACTAATCTTGATACTGGGACTCAGTCTGGTAAACCTTCGCTGGACTGTCTCAATAGCAAGCATGTCCTTCCTCAGACTAGGAGAGCAAAACTGCACACAGTACTCAAGGTGTGGCTACACCAAAGTCCTGTATAACTACAGCAATATATCCTTACTCTGATACTTGAATCCTCTCACTATGAAGGCCAGCAAACCATTAGCTTTCTTCATTGGCTGCTGCACCTGCAAGCCAACCTTTAGTGACTGCTACATCATGACACCCAGGTCTCATTGCACCTCCCCTTTTCCTAAACTGCCACCATTCAGAGAATAATCTGCCTTCCTGTTTTTGCCACCAAACCTCACAATTATTCACATTATATTACTCACCAGATCCTGACCTTACTACTCTGAGAATGAGGAAAATCTGCCAGAATAAACCTTAAAAATCCCAGAATTCTTTCTACCAATGAAAAAAAGGGACAGAAAGTTATACGAGTCTTGGATTTCCCTTACCTACTGAGCAGATTCTGTACTTTTTCTCCCATTCTGTACTATGTCTATGGAACCAAGCACCATAAACTACTCTCTGGGTAGATTGCTGCCAGCAATCCTCTTTCTGAAACTGGATTGAAGGCCCTATTTGGTTAACATTGGTACAGGATGAACTACTCTGAGACTTGACAAGAATGGTTACCTGTCTTAACAAGATGTAGTCTATTGCATGACAGCAATATGTGCAAGTTACTTCGGCTCACTGGACATAACTATTCAAGACTACCCCATCTGACTTTATCAGAATCTCATGTCAGACTCCTTGATTCTCCACCTAGTATTGTAAATATGAACAATTCTAGAACTTTTATAACACTTTAAGGGCCCTGAGTCTCAAACATATATCCATGGCATCTGTCTTTGTGACTTATGGATAGTCCCATGATGTTGGAAAGCAACTTAGTGATTGGCAGAAAGTAAAAGTCCTCAGACTGAATTGACTGACAGCTCAGGTCCCAAGGCTAATTATATTTGGCAAGAATTAAACAGCCGCAGTTATCTTCTTTGAGTTCAGCTTTCTAAAAAGGACACAACACTTTGGATTTTCTGCTGATTGCAGGGCAGGGTTGCATTGCAAATAGCCTTGTTCCTGCAAAGGGTTATTGAATTCAAAGAAGAAAATTGGGGTTGTTTGCTTCTTACCAAATTTAATCCCCTAAAATAGCCTAAACATTCCACATTCCAAATGTAATCTTGAAATTCGTTCATCCATTCTGTGCTTAGCACTGTGGCCGCACTGCTGCCTCACAGCACCAGGGACCCAGGTTCAATTCCAGCCTCGGGCGCGTGTATGGGTGGAGTTTGCACATTCTCCCCATGTCCGCGGCGGTTTCCTCCAGGTGCTCTGGTTTCCTACCCACAATCCAAAGATGTGCAGATTAGGTGATTTGGCCATGCTAAATTGCCCATAGTATTCAGCCATGTGTGGGTTAGGTGCATTAGTCAGGGGTAAATGTGGAGTAATAAAGGAATTGGTCTGAGTGGGTGACTCTTCAGAGGGTCAGTATGGACTTGTTGGGCCGAAAGACCTGTTTCCACACTGTAGGGTTTCTATTCTTTGACTCTTATTACCTAATTTTCTCCCCTTTGCACTATTCTTTTTGAGTTTCAATTTGAATGGGGTTGCTGGTGTTTCACAATCTCTGGAACAAGTGATTGTTGAGACAAGTCAATGCAAATAGGGTATTCTGCCAAAGAGGAAATCATCACTGCTAATATGTGCAAGTTACTTCAGAATGATGCTCCTAACCATTTCTGATTTCAATTGAGACTCAGCATCAGTATTGAGAAATTAGATATAATGCCCTGACCTTCCCATCCCTCCCTTAAGTCTGCTGAGACTAATGGGCATGTCTGACATAATACCGTGGCATAAATCAGGAAAACATGCTCAAATTTGGAGTGAGGAGACCTTTGGATATGTATGGTACATTATGCCAATGACCTTTGGATATGTATGGCACATTATGCAATTATCCAGAGGGTACCTGTTTTGTTTTTGTTTAACATGTCATGTTAACCATTGGAGTATGCAATGTAATTGTCAACAAATGTCATGTAAGGCTCTTTTATTGGATAAACCAGCTTTCTTTTTATTCCCCTGAAGTGAACCATCATAGCTTCTGTTTGTAAGTTGGCATTGTATGACAGCCTAATGGCTACACATCACTCAAAAGGCAGGACACTGTGTTATCCAGGCTCTTCTCCCTCAGATTATCCCTCCCATACTGTGTATTCTATCACATTCCCCGACAGTATCTGGCAGCTTCTAGTTCAACAAAAACCCTACAAAAGAAAACTAATTCCTCCATAGACTCCACACATGGTAACAGTAATAATAAAAAAAAGATTAGAGGAGGAATCTCTCGACTCATCAGTGCCTAAGGCCTTGATTTTTCTTTGCTTTCATCAATTATTGAATCTTCTAATACCTCTGACTCCAATACTTCACATTTCATTTGGTTTACGTTTCCCTACAGCTCTGAACCAGCCTTTTCTTAGACAGTATCAGTTTATTCTTGTCTCTGGATCTTTTCTTTAATTGAAGACATCAATATCTTCACTCCTTGACTTTTGAACTGTCCTCTCAATAGAATTGAGTTCAAAGGATGATTGCTATTGAGGCAATGAAAGCACTGTTGAAGAAAACACTGCACTTTGGTGTATCACAAGAAATCCGATAGATGCCTGACTGGGTGAGTGTGTAGCCTGAATACTAGTTCGTGCTCATTTGCCAACAATATTCTTATATAACAAGGATCTGTGTCCCAGTGAGTGACAGCATGTGGCCATAAACTATATCTCTGTGTCTGGGTATTGGCACATCCTTTTGAAAGTTGCTTTGTGGCTGACTGATTGTACTGCTCTATAACTGACTGACAGCATATCCCCATTGAATTGTCTCTTCATAACTGACTGAGTACATGCCCCTGAAATAAGACTCAATGCCTGACTGCTGGTGCATGCCTTTGCAGTTCATCTCAGTGATGGACAGCAAGGATCTTTGAATTGCCCCTCCAAGATTGACTGATGCCTTGCGTCAGTGGAATGTGCCCTTGATGCATAGCAGGTGGCCCTGTGAGGCAGTTCCATGTCTGACTGATTGACACTTATGCCTATAGAATATGGCAACGTGAATGGTTGAAAAACTGTTGCATCAAAAATGACTTTTCATGAGTGATTTGTTTCTTAAAGTAGCTCATTGTGACTGACCTGAGGTACCAGTAGATTGGCCCACTGCAGATAATGTAGTGAATAGAGGCCAAATTTGTCTTTATGTCAATAGAATGATGCATATCCTTGGAGGACTGCCAGAATGGATCCTAAGACTAACTGGCAGCATATATCCATGGCATCTGTCTTTGTGACTTGTGGATAGTCCCATGATGTTGGAAAGCAACTTAGTGATTGGCAGAAAGTAAAAGTCCTCAGAATGAATTGACTGACAGCTCAGGTCCCAAGACTGCGTCTGAATTGTTTTAATTGAATGACATTTGTCTGAATTGAATGTAATTTGTCTTTACATGCATGCTCTTTTTTGTTGACCCAGAACTGAACACAAATTGCTGGATGAGAATGGCTTGTATGAGCAGTCGTTGGTTCAGTTCTGACTGTTGGAGGCAGATGCAATAAGGTCAGTCTCAGAGGTAGAGATCAGTGTGAGTACATAGATGGTGGACTTTCTGTTTTCTGAAGTCAGTTTCACTTTACCAAACCAAATAGGAGGGACAACTTAATCTGGAAGGATATGTGGATTTTAGTGCAGGATTAAAACTGGCAAGTGTTATGTGTTGGGAAGCTGGGTTTGACTTGTCAATCTTTTGGATCACCTGAAGTATGCTGTACTGATGATACACTGCTGCTGCTGTGTGTCAGTGCTGGAGGGAGTGACTGCTTGTGGATGTGGTGCCAATCAAGTGGGCTGCTTTGTTCTAGATGGTACCAAGCTTCTTGAGTGTTGTTGAAGTGGCACAGTTTCAGACAAAGGAGAAGTAGTGGAGAAGAGGAGAGACAGAAAGGGGGAGTGGCAGAAAGGTGGACAGGTGAGAAACAACACTGGGATGTATTCTCAGGAGCTACTAACCACAGAGTATACCTGCAGAGCAGAGTTCCCTCGACATAGCTGAATAGCGGTGAATCTGGTGGTGTGTTCTGGTATGGTAGCAGACACTCCAGCAGTGTCAGGCTTTGCCTGCTGAACTTAGATGTTATTCTATCAAAGGACATCCAAGTCAGCCACCCATCAATGTGTAAGACAAACGTCTTTGCCTGGACCAACAATTATATCAAATTAAACACAGGAAGTGCCAGTCACAATACAGACACATTTGAGTTTGCTGACTTATCTGGTTTCCACTGGCAGGGGCCTTTGTCAACTGTGTCAGTGTGGCTTCTGGGCAGTCCTGGATTGACCAGGAATATTCATTAACCACAAGGGCTTTCAGTCTTCGTTGCACAGAAGAGAGGTATGCCTTGAGTAAAATGCCAGAAGTTGACTCAGAAATGCATTGGAAGCAGAGGAAGGAGTTGTGTTCTTTAAAATAAATCACTTGCATGCAAACAACCCAGGCACAGCATTAGTAATTGTGCATCGATGGGGTTAAAGATGTACAGTTTTGTAGTTTTCTTCACAAGCCAAAGGCTCTTCTTTGAAATTTCAGTGTCAGTTACGAACCTCATCCTCCTCACTGAACCAGTCTCAACTGATTTATTTTTCTCTCATTTTTTTGACATACTTCCTTTTGGCACACCTTCATGCCATGAGGCGTGTGTGTGTAATTTTAAAGGAAGTATCCATTCTTTTGCATGCTAATAATGTCGTTATGACAACATTTGTAACTTGTTTCCCATCAATCCAGACAAAACAACAAATTCATAAATAAGACAGGAGAAAATAGCAACATTCCTCATTTTGTACCAAAATATAGTTCAGCACACAAAGTTGTGTCTTATTACTTACAGGGGAAAGGAGATCTAGATCACAGCAACAAGACCAGGGCTGCACACCTCTGATGTTCTTCATAATACAATAAGCAACTGTATCCTCAGCTATCTCATCCCAGCACTCGACAGTTTCATGCTTAAATCTCTTTGCTTCTTCATCTCTCTTCAAAACATCCTTTCGACATCCGCCAAATGTTTGGCCCTGATATCTTCTCTTTCTGGCTTGATACCAAATATTATCTGAAACTTCTGTGAAGTACCCCTTTGTATTTTTTTTCATGTTAAAGATCCTATGCAAATACAAGTTTTTGTTAAGTGTGCCAGAGATATTTATCATTCATGATACATTAGGCTTTTCCAATAATATGCTCCCGGTATTGCTTTAATGAGGATAACAAGGTTTCGTGTTACAGATGGGGGAATTGCTCAAGGAATTAGATTCATCCTAATCTTTAAATATTTAGTTGTTTTTTTTTAAAACAATGTTTGATTTGTAGAAAAATTGAATTTTCCCACAATAATCAGATTTGCAACCTAAATTAACTGTACATTTTTGTCCTTAAAATAAATTATGTTCTCGCCCTCAAGACACAGACTAAGGAATGAAATGAACAAATGTGAATATGTCAAAAGTTTTGGGTTGAAAGAGAATCACAAATGTGGGACGGGAGGGCATACGTCAGAAACTCAGAGGTACTATTTAAATGCAACTCAACCCTAATATGAGCCTATCAATCCTGAGCCCCACATGACCATTTATAATGGCTTATCTCTTTTCAAGTTGATCCTCATTCTGACCAGCCAAATATAGTTCTAGTCTCAATTTCTCACTCTGGTATGATCCATATTGCTCAACCACACAACTTTCCCCTCCTCATTGACTCCCAGGTTCCTCTCCTTCTCTCTTAACTAAGATGCACTCATCTAAATATGACTTGGAGATGCCAGTGTTGGACTGGGGTGTACAAAGTTAAAAATCAAACAACACCAGGTTATAGTCCAACAGGTTTAATGGGAAGCACATCTAAATATCGCTTGATTTATCCAAGTTTGGCTCTACCTTTTCAACCCAGTAGGAAGTACACCTTTCTGCTTCACTGCACAATGACATTCTTAACTCATACCATCACGATCCTCCCATCCTTAACTCACACCACTACAAAAGCCTGCTTCCCATTTCATTCCAACACTATCGACTCCTCCCTACGTTACCCCAATGTTCACCCCTTTTCCCTATATGGGTCTCAGTTTGGTTGCCTTTCTCCTTATCGTCCCTGTACATTTTTAATTTTGCCACAGTCTCACCCTTCTCCACCGTTCCAACACTCACTTCATCCCTCTGTATCAATGCTACTCAATGATACTTCAATGTTTGCCACTCCTGAAACGGATCAGACTGCCACATTCACCACATGAGCCAACATAGGCTTTACAGGAGGCTCCCAAGCACTGAGCATGTCACCTAGACAGGGGAACGAAACGTCTGCACCAGAAATTCCCAGCTCGGCGAACAGAACCACAACAACATTTGTATAAAAGGATGGAGTGAATCTTGTAGCAATCTCGCAGAGATGAACTGGAATTGAGGAATGTGAACAAAGGTGCCCTGCAGCTCTGTCAAAAACTATTCTTATTAGTGGCAACTAATTGCTACTGTTGTGTTCCAGTAAATCAAATATTTCAAAACGCTTTCATTTCTTTCAAATAAGGTATTTCTTACATACAATACCTCAATGAAACTAGGCCACCACTTTTGTCTAATGTTAAGAATTGCTTTTGTTTGGGTTTTTAAATTCATTTCTGACAAGACAGCAGGGTTGAAACCATTTACCTGATGAAAAGCATCACTTCAACACAGGTCTTTGCCGCATGCACCAAACAGTAAACATATTGGTCAGCATTGCTTTACCTCCAACTAATTTTTTTTCAAAGACGGTGAGAAGTTTTTTTTTTAATCTCTGTATTCACAACACTTAGTAGGGCTGCATGCACAGCACACTTAACCTGTGAATTGTCTGAATGCTAAATATTGTCTAGTTTTCAGGTCCAAAACATTCCTCCTCTCTTTATCTGTCTCAGCCATATCTTGTAATTCACATTCTAATTTGTTCCTCATGTACTGGGAGAATAGCACCAGGAAATGTTAACTGCAGTGCCACTGGCCCTCATTTTAAGTGCCTGGGGGACTTAAGCAGCCAGAGGATAAGAACGAGCAAATGTGTATGAAACCTGGGGGTGGAAAGGGATTAAAGAATTAGCTGGGGGGGTGGAGGGGGGAATGTAGAAACAGTGGAAAGGCTGCTACTGATGGCAAATGCTTGCAATGATACACAGTCAAAAGCATTGTGTGGCTAAGAAAATTAATAAACAGAAAATAACTGTTGGGGGAGTCAAGCTTAAGCCAGAAATGGATGATCCATCCCAGTGTCTCCGAGGGGTCCCCAGCCAACCAATGCCAGTCTTTATCCACTTCTCTTCACCCAACCTGATATGAAGAAATGGCTGAAGGCACTGGATAGTGCAAAGGCCACGAGCTCCAACAATGTTCCAGCAATTGTATTGAAGACCTGCGCTGTAGGATTATCCGAGCCCCTCAATAAGCTGTTCCTGCAAGTATAACACTGACATCTACCGAACAAATGCCTCACATTTTTCCTGACCACAAAGAGAAGAACAAATCCAACCCGAACACTTACCATCCTGTCAATCTGACTCGATCATCAGCACCATGATGGAAGGGGTCAAAGTTAGTGCTATCTAGTGGTAGTGAGACTGACCCAGTCACTTATTCAGTTTGACATGTTCAGTCACTGATGCTCAGTTTGCCAACTGCCAGGCCAGCACAAATGCCAAGGAAAGACCATCTGCAACAGGAGAAAATCTAACCATTGTCTTGTGATGGTCAATGGCATTACCACTATTGGATTCCTCAACAATAATATCTTGGGGTTTACCATCGACCAGAAACTTAACTGGATGCAATTTGATATAAGAACGTCTCAGACTCAAACACTTCTGTGGTGAGTAACTCACCTCTTGACTCTCTGACCCCTGTCCACCACCAACAGTCATGAAACAGGACTGTAATAGATGAGTACAGCTCCAACACCAGGCAAGAATCTCAACAGCAGGCAAGAATCTCAACACTATTCAGGATAACGCAGGCCACTTTATTAATACCCAGTCTGAAACGTTCACTTCCTCTACTAACAATGTACACTGGCAGCACTGATTACCATTTACAAGACAAAATATTGCTGCAGAAACTCACCAAGATTACTTTAATACCACCTTTGAAATACATGATCTCTGTCAACTAAAACAGCAAGGCAACAGAAACAGTGGGATATCACCAACTGCAAGTCTCCCTCCAAGCCATACTTGGTGTTAGACCACCCTTCACTGCTGCAGGGTCAAAACCTGAAACTCCATTCCTAATAGCATGTGGGTGTATCCTACATCATATGGACTGCAGTGATTCTATAAGACAGCTCACCACAGCTTTCTTGAAGGCATTTACAGGTGAAGAACAAATGCTGGCCTTTGCTAATGAAGCTCACATATCATTTAAGACTAATATTAACTTAACAAAAACAACTCATGTGCAAAAAATGTTAGTTACTTTTTCTTCGAAGTCTTTCCCATGATCTTCATATATTTATCTTCACTGTTCCTCTTATGTGAAGCCCTATCCAGGTTTGGCCTGACCCTTCCAGAATTGAAATGTTACTGTACAAACAGGAAATCAGTAAGTTTTCAGAGGTGCAACTTTAAAAGAAAATACCAGAATTGTTAGGCATTGTAATAATGACCAAGAAGTCAAAGGTGAATTGATTTCTGGTAAGAATCTATTATGCCTGTCCACTAAAATTTCTGCCTTCCATTCATCATCTTCAAATGATCAATAGTCAGAAATGAATGTTTTAGCAATTTAATGAATTGCTAATGTTCTCCATGGTTAATCCATCACATATAGAAATGTTGCACAATTAATTTGCCAGTGAAAAAAAATGATTACATACAAAATAACAAGTAAAGCAGCATGTTAGAATTATACTCATTGAATCAGATTAAATATACAGTGACTGGAAGGTGTTCCATATTAATGAAGTTTCTCAGTGCTTTATAATAAGGCTGGAGGCTGAGAACTGACAGCTACTTTGCAACAGTTCCTGCCAGCTCTTGTTCATTATGCTAATGCTCCTGCTTCTTTTGTACCTTCAATATTTATTTGTGTAATTAATATAACTCTTGTATTATGAGGCTTCAATTTCAGATTTCTTTAAAGAATGGAAGAAAAACCCCCATTCGGTGTCCTGTCCATGAAGTAAATAATGTCTGTTTTGTGGAGATTACACTTGAACATCTTGAGAACTGATATGAAACATGATATCTTTTTCATTGATACCAGTACCCTTAACCAGCTCAAAGTTGTGGATTTTGAATTTCTCTTGATGACTTGGTGATGCTCTTATTGAGATAGACCTGGAATTTATAGTCTGTGTTGAGTCAACCACTTAGTCTAGGCTACTTTCAGAGGATTTGATGCTGAAAGTGTCCTTCAAACTATTGGAGAAAGAGAAAAAGAGGTCAACGCTCTTGTTGCTGTTCAGTCTTTTCATGTGCAGATGTTAAGAGAGGACAATGTCAAGTCTGGCTTTGTAGCTGTTTAATCTGAATTAGGAACACATGATGGATGATAACTTAGAAAGAGTTTTGGCAAAAATGTTGGTGTCCTCAGATACTTCACCAGGAAGGGTTATTATTTCAGGGACAATTATTTCAAGGACCACAATTTCCCCTTCCATGTGATCAACAATGCCCTTCAGCTCATCTCATCCATTTCCTACACCTCTGCCCTTGAACCCCACTCCTCTAACAAGGATAGAACCCCCTCACCTTCCACCCCACTAATCTCTGGGTACAGGACATTATCCTAGTCATTTCCGCCATCTACAGTGAGACCCCACCACCAGAGATATATTTCCCTCTCCACCCCTTTAAGCATTCCACAGAGACCACTCCCTCTGTGACTTCTTCATTAGGTCCATGCCCCCTGCCAACCCATCCTCCACTCCCACCACATTCCTTTGCTGCTGCAAAAGGTGTACAACTTTTGCCCACACCATCCCCCTCATTTCCATCCAAGGCCCCAAAGGATCCTTTCACATCTGGCAGAGATTTTCCTACACATCCCAGCACTTCATCTACTGTATCCATTGCTCTCGATGTGGTCTTCTCTACATTGGGGAGACAGGACACCAACTCGCAGAATGTTTCAGAGAACATCTCTGGGACACATGTACCCAAAACTCCGACCTGTGGCCAACCACTTCAATTCCCCCTCTCACTCCACCAAGGACATGCAAGTTCTGGGCCTCCTCCACGGCCAAATCAAAGCCACCCACCAACTGGACGAAGAATGCCTCATCTTCCACCTTGAAATTCTTCAACCAAATGGCATCAACATCGACTTCACCGATTTCCAAATCTCCCCCCTCTCACCTCATCCTAGGTGCAAGCCTCCAACTCGGCACCACCCTCTTGATTTGTCCTACCTGTCCATTTTCCTTTCTACTGATCTGCTCCACCCTCCCCACCAACTTATCAATATTCCCACCCCACCTGCATCCACTAATCATCTTCCCAGCTACCTCCCCCCACCCCCATCCTCACCCTCCTATGGATCTGTCAGCTCCCTTCCCCCCTCCATGTTCCTGATGAAGGGCTTATGCCCGAAATGTTGACTCTCCTGCTCCTGGATGACCTGCTGTGCTTTTCCAGTGCCACACTTTTTGACTCAATCACAATTAAGACAGACGAAAGACATCCAATTCAACACATGTACTATGAGTGGGAAAGAATATAGATGGTTTATTGAAAGTTTTGAAGACCACAAGTCCAGACCATAAGGCGAAAATTTAGCTTTCCTCACAGTCCTTTTGATTTGTGCAATGATAAGATATTGTTGTCTGTAAGGTGACAACCATCCTTCACCTTGATGGTTAGTCAGGTGAACTTAGGTCTTCTTATGTATAGTCTTCCTTCTAAGGTTTTTGTGGGTTTTCTGTTTTTAAATCTCAACAAGTATGAGAGGGAGAGAAACAGAGAGAGATGCTATCTGCAGGCTCTGGGTGCTTTTCACTCTCTACTGCGCTTGGCACTGACAGCTTCTATAACACTATCCAGCTCAATCAATCAGAGGGCTGTTGCCAGACAGACTTTCCTTTACGGTAGAGATTCTTGGTGCCATTCAGTCTTAAATTTTCGCTCTTGCCACTTACAGAAGTCAAAATTGTATTGCACAGCTCATCAACTGCAACACTTGATTTCCAAGTTGCAAAACGTCTCAGGTGTTCTCGTGACTTCTGTTTCAGTTTGTAGTTCCAAAAATTACAAACAAAATGTGGTATCTTACAGTTTACATTGCCCAAAAGAAAAGGGTAAAATTTAAATTATTTGGGGTGTTTGGCTTACCTCAGATAGAAGGGGAGAATCTATTGCAGTACAGTGGCTGTAGCTGCATTATACCCAAGTGCCATTGGACTCCAGGAACAGCGTCCACTTGCTAGTTGGACCATATGCCCTTACAATAACATTAAGATGAGCACAATGGTAACTTTGTCAGGTCATCACACCTTTTTATTAATGTGCTGCAAGAAATGCTGGAAAAGGTCCCAGACACGTATGTTTAAATAAAGCCTTTGTACTTGCTTCTGTTCTTCAGACTCACTCGAAAGATCTTCACTGACCCTCTAGTCGGCAAAGAACTGAGGGACGGACTAAACAGTTGTGTTTCTTTGACAACAAATTCAGGAAGGAGAGCTGAGAAGCTGTGGATGTGTCTCCCACCTCACTGCACTGTTAACACTGGGACTACCATTACCCAAGTTCCTGAATCCTGAGGGAAAGATCATAAATGTCCAGGTCTCTGTCCAAGTGATGCCACAGGACTTTTACAATTTTATCCCTTCCTTATACCTGCAGAATATAATTCTTCAGGTGTTGGCCAAAAAATAGCATTCAACCCTGACTTCTCCCACACATTCTAGTGCTAAAGGCTTTACTTATTGATCTCTTTGATTCATCGGGTTGAGATATAGGGCTCTTGAATCTATCTCGACTGAGTCCAAAGTCGCTGTGCATTTTTGACATTAAAAGCAATTTTCTTTTCATGATGGAAGACATAATTGAAAGGTATTAGCAATGATAGAACCATGGTTAATTTTTCTCTTTTCATTTCATTTCTAACAGTGCGCTGTACTATGAGGCATTTGTTATAACTCAGCCAGCAACTAATTAAAGTTCAGCACAATCTAGACAAATAATTTTTGGGATTCCAACTTGGTTTTTGTGTTTTCCGACTTTTCACTGTGACATTCAGTCATGAATGGTTGCGAATAATTACTTCACAACTAACAGGAGAAAGAGACTCAATGAATATCTTTGTGTCCTCAATGCGGGGGCCTCCTGAGCACAAAGGACTAGACTGCAGCTTCCGATACCACCTTCAGACAGAAGTGCCAAGTGGACGTTCTATCTTGAGGCCCCCAGCATCACAAATACCAGTCACCAGTTCATTTGATTCACTTGATGTGGCAGCAAGAAATAGCTTGGTGCATTGCATAGACTATGGGGCCTGACCTCACTGTGGCACTGAGAATACGCACTTGGCGTTTCAGAACAAACGGCACAAGCCAAGCCTCTGATTTGCATTTACCTGGAAATATGGCAGGAAGATTCTTCATTCCTGAAGAAGGGCTCATGCCCGAAACTTCGATTCTCCTGCTCTTGGATGCTGCCTGACCTGCTGCGCTTTTCCAGCAACACATTTTCAGCTCTGGAAATATGGCAGCAGGACATATCCATTCCTGTCAACTACTCCAACAGTCTACTCCCAATCATCAGCAGAGTAATGGTACATATTGTCCACAATGTTGTCAAGTGGCATTTACTAACCAACAGTTTGTTCACCGCTGTGCAGTTTGGGTTATCCCACAACTAGTCAGCTCCAAACCTCATTTCAGCTTTGCTCCAAATACGGACAAAAAGAGCTGGTTTCAGGAGGTGAGATGCAAGTGACTGCTCTGGAAATCAAGGCAGTGACTGAGTCAACGTGGCATGAGACAAACCAAAACTGCAGATGCTGGAATCCAAAGTAGACAGGCAGGAGGCTGGAAGAACACAGCAAGCCAGGCAGCATCAGGAGGTGCAGAAGTCAACTTTTCAGGTGTAACCCTTCTTTAGGACTGGGGATGGATGTGGGGCGGTTGCAGATAAAGGGGGAGATGGGGGCAGGTGGTGAAGTGAGGATAGGTGAAGACAGGTAGAGGTTATGACCTGGTTGGTCAATGGGAGGAATGGATCAGGTTGATGGCTGGGAACAGTGAAAGGGAGGGGGGGATTGGCTGGGAAGGGAATCAGGAGATAGGGAGGGAGGTTATTTGAAATTGGAGAACTCAATGCTGAGTCCTCTGGGCTGTAGGCTGCACAGGCGGAAGGTGAGGTGCTGTTCCTCCAATTTGCGGTGTGGCTCATTGTGGCAATGGAAGAGGCCAAGGATGGTCATGTTGGAAAGGGAGTGGGAAGGGGATTTAAAATGGGCGGTGACTGGGAGGTCCGGTCGGCCCCTGCAGGCCCAGTTGAGATGCTCGGTGAACCATTCCCTAAGTTTACGTTTGGTCTCCCCGATGTAGAGAAGACCACACCGGGAACACCTGATGCAGTAAACTAGAGTCAGGTGAACCTCAGTCTCACTTGGAAGGACTGTTTGGGGCCCTGGAGGGAGGTGAAGGAGTTGGTGTACCGGCAGGTTTTGCATCTTTTCCAGTTGCAGGGGAAGGTACCTGGGGGTTCGGGGTGGGGGTGGGGGGGTTGGTGGGGAGAATGGCGCAAACCAAGGACTATCGAAGGGAATGGCCCTTGATGAAGGCAAAGAGGGTGGGGAGGAGAAGATGTTCTTGGTGTTGGGGTCTAGTTGGAGTTGGCAGAAATGTTGAAGGATGATGCGTTGGATGCGGAGACTGGTGGGGTGGTAGGTGAGAACAAGGGTGACTCTGTCTTTATTGCATTGAGGGGAGGTTTAAAGCAGTGGAATGGGAATGGAGGTGGTGTGGTGGAGGGCTGTCTGGGTGACAGATGGAGGAAAAGCATGTTGTTTGAAATAGATGGACATCTGTGAGTGAAATGTCTCCTTGTCAAAGGAAATGCGGTGGAGGCAGAGGAATTGGGAGAATGGAATGGAGTTCTCGCAGGATACTGGGTGGGAGGATCTAGCAAGTAGCAAGTAAAAGTTGTGCCAAACAAGTGCCAGGTAACGACCATCTCCAACAATAAAGAGCCTGGAAATGGAATAATAAGACTATTACAGCGTACCCCACCATGAACATGTTGGAGATTACCATTCACTTGAACCTGGAACAGCTGCAAAAGAACTGTTCCCTCTAACAGCAGGTCAGTGTTTTCATTTTGTTGTGATTATCTCACCTCCTGATTCCTCAAACTCTTCCCACTAGTTACAAAGTTAAAAATTACACAACACCAGTTCACAGTCCAACAGGTTTATTTGGAAGCACTAACTGCCACAGTGCCTCAAAAGCTAGTGCTTCCAAATAAACCTGTTGAACTATAACCTAGTGTTGTGTTTGATTTTTAACTCTGTCTGCCCCAGTCCAACACCCTGACACCTCCAAATCATCACTATTTACGAGGTACAGGTCAGGAGTGTGATTGAGTATTCTCCATTGACCTGGGCAAGTGCTACTCCAACAACACTCAGGAAACCTTTCGCCATTTAGCACAAAATAATCTGCTTAATTAACAACCCATCCACCACCTTAAGTATTCTGCGTCACCTCCATGACTATGGTGTGTACTATCTACAATATGCAGAAGAGTAATTCACCCAGGATCCATTAAAAACTCCTTTCAAACATGTGACTGCTGGGACAAGGACAGTAGGTGTACACGGGCGGCACGGTGTACAGTAGGTGGGTGGCACGGTGGCACAGTGGTTAGCACTGTTGCCTCACAGCGCCAGAGACTGGGGTTCAATTCCCGCCTCAGGCGACTGACTGTGTGGAGTTTGCACATTCTCCCCGTGTCTGCATGGGTTTCCTCCAGGTGCTCTGGTTTCCTCCCAAAGTCCAAAGATGTGCAGGTCAGGGAATTGGCCATGCTAAATTGCCCGTAGTGATAGGTAAGGGGTAAATGTAGGGGTATGGGTCTGGGTGGGTTGCGCTTCAGCGGGTCAGTGTGGACTTGTTGGGCCGAAGGGCCTGTTTCCTCACTGTTAGTAATCTAATCTAATCTAAATACAGGAACATCAATATCTCTAAGCTTCTATACAAGTCACTCACTATTTCGGAAATAGATTGCTGTTCCTTCAATAGAATTCCCTCCCTACAGCAGTGTAGGTGTACCATTAATCTTACAGCCACATAAATTATAGCGGTCCAAAAGGTGACTCTTCTCAAAGATAATTCAGGATTGGCAACAAATATTAACCTTACCAGCACAGCCATTCTTGTAAATAAAAAAAAATCTCAGCATGAGATATTTAACCCACAGCTTTCAGTCTCAGAGGCAAGACTGTTACTAATTAAACCGTGACTGAAACAACTGACTTAATGGTTAAAATCTGTGTGTGTGAGTAGTTGTATTAGCTTCAAAACTTGTATTTAGAAGCCTTTTGCATCTAGTCACAAATGAGACAGACAAAGCATATGTTTATGTTGTTTCCATAACTAGACTTTCCTGAAATAGGCTGCCTGCCTAACACCAGAGGAACACCATTCTGCATCAAGCATGATGAACCAGACTCCTACTCTGATCACCCACCAGAGATGAATTGAAAGGATTTGCAAATTGATCATTTTTAGCTATCACATCTTGCAGTGGGACTCAAACTAGGAACTTTTGGCCCAGAGGCAGAGATGCTACCCATTGCATCTCACTTTATTATGAGACCATCATGAAATAATGTCCCCTATGGTTTAGGTTTCCAACCAATGTGCAAACTATAATATCTCCAAGTTACCATTTTTCATGGACTGTGAAGGTTGTGTGAAAGTTACCAGAGAATCTTGTTCAATCAGACATCCTGCATAAAATGTCACCAAACTGATTAATGTGGGGAGGCTTCATGGAAGCAAACAAGTTTTGATCTTTATTAAAGGGGCTCTTATAAAACATCCTCTGATAATTCACACACTCAGAAACGATAATTGCAGTCTGCCAGTTCACACCATGATACCATTAGTACTTGTCAACTCTTTAAATAATCATTCGGAGTGGACAAGTGAAAAGTCAGTTATTAAAATACATAATTCTAAGTAATGTTTGTTCTTTCTAATATAAGGTCCTAAAGGTGAGAGTTTCAATTTAAAAGTAAAGTGTGGTGTTGATGAGCTAACCTTCTGAGTATAACATAACATAAATTCCCATGACTCTAAAATTAACTCTGAATTAATCTCTGGCATGCTCTGTTGTAGCTATTCACAATACACACATTGCAGGAAGCTATGGTGGGGTTATAACATGGAAGTTATCCCTCTGTCTGAAATGAGAAAGAGCCTTGACCTCTTTCAAAGATGCACATTGTGAACAGAAAACCTAGAGATGCATTCAATCATTCTAACCTTGCAGTAGCAGTTCAACAGTCTGCAGAAAATAGCTGATCGAATGTGTGCCCTGAGGCAAATCAAATGTATTTGTTTAACATTGAGAAATTGGGAGCTTCTCGTCGGATACTGATGATCTTGCCTGACAGTTGTGACATTTTCAGAAATCATATAAATTGTTCAAATGAGGGACTGCTTTGTCCCATTAGGTCACATTGGTTCAAATCAGAAATTCTATGCCATTTTTTATTCTTCACTGTTGTGATAAGAGCCAACTCCTATTAGAAATCTTTACTAAATCCATGCAACATGTTTGGAGCTTAGTTACCTCAGTGTTTCCTGTGTACAATCAGAACGCTTGTCCCCTCTGTCCCATACCTGATGATTATAGACCAGTCAAATCCTGCTTTCCCCTAAATACCATTACTCACTCCCATAGTTGTAGCTCTAGTCTTTATACACTGTAGGTGAGAACACCTGTATTGTGAGAACAACTGGTCATTGTTTCACTGAACCTGTCTTGAGGCTGGAACCACCACCACCGTTAGTCAGGCCACTGAGGGAAGAGGTGACTGGAGAAAGGCGTAGGAATTGCTGAGGGGATGGCTGAGGAAGTTGAGGATTGATGAGGGGAACAAGGATTTATGAGGGGATTGAAGATTGCTAGGAGAGTGGGGATTGCGGAGGGGATCAGAGATCCATGAGGGGAGCAGTAATTGCTGAGGGGATTGAGAATGGTTATTGGATTCATGTTGAAGGCATAAGCAGGAGAATGAAGATGAATCAGAAGGAAGATGATGCAGGAGGAAGGGAAATGTATGCCGGATTAATAAAGGGAAAGGAAATGGTGGAAGGTCATAAGTACTTATTTTTACATGTCACGTTGTAATAGGTGGTGCTTTTTTTTATAGTTGTTAACCTTTTTGGTTTCATTTCTTTTGACATTATTGGTCAGCTTTTTCTAGGTCAATGTATCTTTTTTCACTTATAATTATAATCCAATTGCTTTTAAATAGTCACTGAAAAAAAATTTCCTCTGACATTCCACTTCATTCTCCAAGGACAGTTCCAAGTCTGCGCCCTTATTTTCAAATTATCATCCAATTGAAACTGTGTTTCTCTCTTTACCCTCTTCAAATATTTTCATCATTTTGATTCCTCTTCCTTCATCCTTTCTTTTCCAAATGAAATAAAAGACTCAATTTGTGGAGCCTCTTATTCCTGGTATTGTTTCTGCACACTTTCTCTGGCTCTAATTATTCCAATACTGGAATGCTCAACATGGTGGCTCAGTGGTCAGCACTGCTGCCTCGCAGTGCCAGGGTCCCCTGTTTGATTCCACCCTCGGGCGATTGTGTGGAGTTTTTATGTTCTCCCCATATCTATTTGGTTTTCCTTCAGGTGTTCCAGTTTCCTCCCACAGTCCAAAGATGTGCAGGTTAGGTGGATTGGCCATGGGAAATGCAGGGTTGCAGGGATAGGATTGGGAGTTGGGCCTGGGTGAAATACTCTTCCAAGGGTTGGTGTAGACTCAATGGGCTGAATGGCCTACTGGCCTAATTATGCACTGCAAAATTAAGATCCTGTCACTGAACTCACCACCTTCCACCTTGAATGTCTATTTGAAAATACATTGTCATTGCTGAGGAGTGGCAGATAAGAGTATAATTGACATAAATTCGAAGTGTTCCAGTTTGGCAAAGCAAATCAGAGCAGGACTTATACACTTAATGGTAAGGACCTAGGGAGTGTTGCTGAACAAAAAAATCATGGATTACAGGTTCATAGCTCCTTGAAAGTAGAGTGGCAGGTAGGTAGGATAGTGATTAAGGCATTTGGTATGCTTCCCTTTATTGGTCAGAGCATTGAATATAGGAGTTTGGAGGTCATGTTGCGGCTGTACAGGACATTGGTTAGGCCACTTTTGGAATATTGCATGCAATTCTGCTCTCCTTCCTATCGAAAAAAATATTACGAAACTTGAAAGGGTTCAGAAAAGATTAACAAGGATGTTGCCAGGATTGGAGGATTTGAGCTATAGGGAGAGGTTGAATAGGCTGGGGCTGTTTTCCCTGGAGAGTCAGAGGCTGATTGGTGACCTTATAGAGATTTATAAAATCGTGAGGGGCATGGATAGTGTAAATAGACAAAGTCCTTTCCTTGGGGTGGGGGAGTCCCAAACTAGAGGACATAGGTTTAGGGTGAGAGGGGAAAGATATAAAAGGGAACTAAGGGGCAAATGTTTCAAATAGAAGGTGGTACGTGTATGGAATGAGCTGCCAGAGAAAGTAGTAGAGGCTGGTACAAGTGCAACATTTAAAAGGCATCTGGATGGGTATATAAATAGGAAGGGTTTGGAGGGATATTGGCCACGTGCCGGCAATTGGGACTAGATTAGGTTAGGATATCTGGTTGGCATGGACGAGTTGGATCGAAGGGTCTGTTTCCATGCTGTACATCTCTATGACTCTGAATCTTTGGCAGAGTTCTGAATCAGAGAAATAACCTCTATGCAATGTGACAGATGTTTAATAAAAAATAGTATTAAAAAATTGGGGTGACATTCCCCAGGGTTTCAACTCTCAACCTTAAAATTCCGAAGGATGTGCGGAACCCACACAGAAACATACTGCACTATGCTTTTATTTTAATAGCTGACTGCACTTGTCTGCAGAGTAAATTTGTCAAGCATTGTGCCATAGGTGCTCTAATAGCACAGCTTGTGGACATTGTTGAATGGGGATTTATTTTGTTTTGACAGAGTTACTCTGTATTTGCATGCACTATTTCACTGAAAGTCATCTTTTATACTGATGAATGTTAAAGGCCGCCTGCACTTGAAACTTATTTTCACAAAATGCACGACCAGTCACTTTATGGAGAATTGTGATGGCACTATAAGTCATTTAATAGTGGAGAGCTCTGTTTGACAGGTTGCACATGATCACCAAATAAAATCTTTGCCGGAAAGACTCATTTTGGGAAATGGACAAATCAAATCCATTTTTAAAAAAAATCACTCCTCATTTTTTCGCCAATCTTTAATTATTTCTTCATCCACTGCATTTCTCAGCTGTGACTATCGTTCCATAATCTTCTCACAGGATGACTCCACACTTAACTAGAGCAACGAGCTGGCCATGTGGAACATAGCTGCCCCATCACCAAGATATTTAGTTACCACAGGCAGTAATGAAACTACTGCACGGGCTAGAATGCAGGCACGAGAGAAATCCTGTCAGAATCCCATCAGAAATTATGATTCAAATGATTACAGATCAGTCGAGCCACTGAATTTTAAATCAGATCAGTCATATGTGGTATTAGTCGGCACGAGAATGTAACAAGACATCAATAACTGCAGTGCTAAAAATCAGTTCAACAGACTGTAGATTAAAGTTGTTTCAGGCAGTTTTCTCTCAGGCAAGTGGTTGCTGCTAAACTGAACCTGTAAGAACATTAAGAAGAGATCTTCTCGCCCTATGATCCTGCTCCAATGTTTAGGGTGGATCATTTCCTCAATTCTATTTGTGCATCAATCTAATGGGATACCCTTACCTGACAAAAATCCAGCCTTTTCAATCTTGAAACTCATTTCATTTCGCCTACAGCTAAGAGCTTGGGATCAAAATAATCAGGCTGAGGAGACAGCAACATCAAGAAACATCTTCAGACTTGGGTATCAATCGAAGTTTCAAGAAGGAGGTTATTGCATATTAGAGAAGTAGAAAATAGCGGTGAAAGTGGACCATTCAGCCCTTCAAGATTGCTCCACCATTCAATATGATGATTGCTGACCATCTAATTCAGCACTGTGTTCCCGCTTTCTCCCCATACCCTTTGATCCCTTTGACCCTAAAATTACACGTTTTCCTCCTTCCTGTTTGAATTCTAATTTCAGAGAGTGACTGCAAAATGTAACTGCTTGGAGCCCATCGTGTTGGTCTATGGTGCTTATTGGGATGGAAATTGTGCCCACTCAACGCATGAGATTTTCCAGAGAAGCCTGAATTGCCTTCATTTTATTTAGAATCTATTTCTGAATATTAAAAGCATATGCTTGCCATCCACGTTCAGGGCAGCAACAGACTGACACTGAATGATACCAAGCTGCACTTGTACAGAGGTAACTCAATTATCTGGCATTCAATTATCCGAATATCGGATTATCCGGCAAAATCGCAAAGTCCCGATGCTCGGCTAAAACTATGTTATCTGGCATTCAATTATCCGGGATTCAATTAACCGAACGAAATACTGCCCGCCTGTGTCCTTTGGATAACGAAGGTGCCTCTATATATAGCAACAAGCTGGAATTGCTTGACATCCATTTTAGCTTCCAGTATAACCTTTCAGATATCCTGTGGCTTCTGCTTTTTCTACAGTGGGAGCTGAAACATTGACCATCTGACGCTGTGACATGTAGAGTTCATGAATGTTCTCATGGAGTTAACCCCTACTTTCACCCTGGAAAGGGCAAGTTTCAAGGTTTGCGCAAACTCAAATGCCAAGTTGGTGCCAACTTTCTCCATGAAAGTGACAGCTTGCTTTCTGGCTGACCTCCCAATGAGCTAAGCACTTTATTGTGTGTGCCCATCATTCTTTCTCTGTACACCATTCCAACAACATTTCATCAGGATGGCGATTGACAGTTTTAAGAGATTGTAATATCATAATTTACTTTGGATGCAGGGCATATGAGAGTCATGAAAGGAGTCAGGGTATCATGACGGATATATATTTGAAGAAGCTCTTGCAGTCCATCTTGATATTACTGGCAAGTTTACTCTGTAAGCTTATATTTTCCCTCTTTGTTAGTATTTTGTTCCTCTCTATATTTTCTTTTAAACTTTCCAACTCATTTGTCTTCTCATTAATACTTGTTGCATTGGATGTTGTTTTCTTTCAATCTAATTCTATCTTTAACTTCCCTGATTAATTATGGTTGGTTTATCCCTTTCCTGGAATCCTTATTCCCCATTGGTATATATATTTGTTATGCATTATGAACTATTTTCTTAAACATTGTCTTTGCTGCTAAACTCCTGTCCCAGTCTACTTCAACCAGCTCTGCCCCCAATTCTTTGTAATTACCTTTATTTCAGCTGAGGGCAGTTGTTTCAAATTCAAGTTCCTCCCTCTGAAAGTAAATGCTAGATTCTCCCATGTTATGATTACTGCTTTCAAGGGGATGTTTTACTTTGACATCATTAATTAAACTTGCCTTATTCCATACCACCAAATTCAAAACAGCCTGATCTCTGGTTGGATCCATTGCAGAATGTTCCTGAAAAATGTCATGAATACACTTTAGGAAGTTTTATTTCATGGCTTTCTTTGCTAACCTGACTATCCCGATCTACAAGAAGATTAAAGTTACCCATTGTTAATGTGCTTTTGTGATGAGCCCCCATTACCTCCTGATATAATCCCAGCACTGCCACATAGCTACTGTTGGGGGGTGGGTGCTATAAACTACTCCTACCTGTGCCTTCTTTCCCTTTTTATTTCTTACCTATGCCCCATACCCCTATGGATTCTATGTCTTCTGATTCAAGATCATTTCTCTCTATCGTACTTATTCTGTCTCATATCAATAATGATACTTCACCACTCTTTCCTTTCTGTCTCTCCTTTCAAAATTTTGCATACTCTTCAATATTTAGTTCCCAGCTGTGATCTCCTTGCCAACCAAGCTATCACCATAATAGCTGTAAGAACATACCCATTAACGTGCATTTGAGCCATTAATTAATCTGTTTATTCCAAATACTGTGAACATTCAAGTAAAGAGCCTTGAACCATTTTTTTTTCCTCTTTTGACTCTAATTGCTGCTGTTTCTATGTTTGTACACTCTTCCTCCCTCTCCGTCCTACTCTGGATATTGTCAACCAAAATGCTCTCCTTTAATGCTGCCATATCCTTTTACTTTGTAAAAATACATTTCCCATGTCCCAAATCCTCCACTTCCATCTAATTCACCTGATTCTCAATTCACAATCCCAGGAGTAAAATCTGGGTCACGGTTCATTTCTATGTGCGTGGCTGGCGGAGTGGGGTGTGTGTGATTCAAGTAAAGACATTTCTGAGCTGGCAGGAGATGTCAAAGAGTTGGACATTGAAATTGATTTTTGATGTTACCAGATGTCACACAGGGAGGACAGAACTAATTGATTGCTGCGCAGGTAGTTCCAAGAAATGTCAGCAATATAGTTAATTTGAACAGATTTCGAACTGGAGAACATTCTCTCATTTGGGAAACAATTCCAATTGATGTTTTGAGCTAAGCTTTGAATTCAAAGGAAATGGGAAGGAGTGTGGGTGCCTTGATAAAGTAAGTTAGAGGGGAGATTGTCTCTACCTCTTGGATAGATGGCTTACCGTACATTAGTTAAAGCAAAACATACCATTGATAACACTGTTAGAAAAAAATACCCAGTCTCCAACTGCTAATCAGACTTGTCGATCGAAAGCTATCACACAGATCGAAAGCTAATCCTTTTGGCCCCAAGTTTATTGCAACACCAGAACTATCTAAATGCAAGAGGGCTTTAATTTTTGTCCAAGTTCATTTTTAAACATTTTCTAAGCCACTTTCTGAAGCTAGCTTTGCCTTGTAGCCCAAAGGTCTCTCCTAAAGCTTTTGCTCTTCTTTGCAGCATCGACCATCGTTATACTGCACATTTAACTCAGAAGAGTGACAGACTCTGTTAGCAATTGTGTAGTCTCAGTTGTTAGAAATTTATTTTATTATTGAATTGAATTATTATGGAATTGTTACAATTCAAACTATCTCATGAGAGGTCGCAAATGCTGAAATATCCTTTCATTTCTCTCTGAATGATAACGTCAGGTATTTTGACAAAAATTATCTGCAACAGCCCTTTTTCGGTTTGAGATCATTTCGCAATGCAATAAACCTGTGAAAAAACGCTTGTTATGGTTTTGGGACACACAGGGCACAAGGCACAATTCAGCTTTCAAAATGAGAGACAATAAATTAAATGTGGTTATGGTGTCTGTTCATGGTCTGTAAACAATTTGTCAGACCATGCAATGGAAATGTGAATGACATTGTGCTTTAAGGCCGAGTTATCAAGTGACATAGCTCAAATGCTCTAAGAATTCACTTTGCCCTCTGTGGTTTTGTATTTACGTTCAACATGTGTATCATTCTGAATCTCAACTGAACCATCTCTGGGGTAGGGTATAGGAAGCAACAAAATCAATGAGGGTGAGTCAAGACAAAATGTCCTTCAATGACCAGTTTGACAGGTGCAGGATGATCAGCTCTAATGTATGTCTCCTCAACGCGAATTTGCTATGATGTGATTGATGAATTGGGGACACTATTTGCAAAGCACAAACTTTTAAAATTACATCGCCAACACTTTAAATGCTGTTTCTAAACTGTGAATTTTCTATAATGCTGGGTTACACAAGAAGGCAACCATCATGTTATAGGAGAACTGACTGTATCTGGTACCAGCAATTTGAGAATCTATTCGAGTGGGGGCTCAAGGTGAAATTGGTAAAAGCTGCAGGTCTCAATTAATTGGCTCACACTCAGTAAACTTGAACCTACCACTTGTCTATCACAACGGTGGCTCAGTGGTTAACACTGCTGCCTTACAGTGCTAGGGACCTGGGTTCAATTCCAGCCTTGGGTGACTGTCTGTGTGGAGTTTGCATGTTCTCCCATGTCTGCATGGGTTTCCTCCCACACTCCAAAGATGTGCAGGTTAGGTGGATTGGCCATGTTAAATTGTCCATTATAATAGGTGCATTAGTTAGAGGGGTGGGTTACTCTTCGGAGGGACACTGTGGACTTGTTGGGCTGAAGGGCCTGATTCCAAACTGTAGGGAATCTAATCTCATAATACAGTTTTGTCTGTATTTGGGTCATTGGAGACGTTTAATGAAGAGGTGAATATATTCTTGACAAGCAGCAAAGTCAAAGTGTATTACAGGTAGGCAGGGAATGATACCTCAGGTGAGGTCACATCAGATAAACCATGATCAGATCGAAAGGTGGAATTGTTGCAAGGGGCTTAATGATCTACCTCTGCTCAAGAGAGATTGTTAAGTCCACATTTTTTTAATATTTAAGCATTTGTTCACGGGATATCACTAGTGAGGCCAACATTTATTGCCCATCACTAATTAAGAATCAACTGCCTTGCATCACAGACTGGGCAAAGATAACAGACTTCCTCCTCTAAAGGACATCAGTGAATCAGATGGATTGTTCTGATAATTGACAGCAGTTACTATAAAACTAGATTTTTATTAAATTCAAATTTAACTGCCACAGTAGGATTTGAACTAACACCACTAGGTCATTAGCCTGGAGTTCTTGTTTGCTAGCTGAGTAACATTATCACTATGCAACCAACTTTCAAGCTATGATTAGCGTAGACACAAAAAAAAATTAAAAGTTTTGGATGACCAGGTTATGATCAGCAAGGAGCCTCATGTTTACAGCCTTCATGGAAAATTGAGGCCGAATCACCCCCAACAACCAAAACAAAAATCTTATCATCTCATCCTGATAAAAAAATGGGATTGATCTCAAACCTGACCAGATCGATAGTGTGGGATTTTCACTGTACCAGTTAGTCCAGAACTTGTCGAGGCATCACAGTCATGGAGGAGGAAGTTATGGAGGCAACCATGTCAAATTGGTGAGGTGGGGATGGTCATTACAGAGTGCAGTACGTTCGCACTGCACTCCTCTCAAAAGCATAGCAAACTGCGAGAAGCTGCTTTGGGAAATTGAAATACGGCCGAAGTTTCTGTTTTCCAAAGCCAGCCCTCGAGTTCTCCTCAAGTGTTTCCCATTGATGCAAATAGAGAAGGGAGGAGACCACATCCTTCACCAGCACCAGGGCAACCCATAGCGACGGCATCAGAATCACCATCATACCTTAACATCTGCCATTACAGATTCAACCACCTCAGTTAGATCCTCAGGTATGGATAAACAGTGAGGACCATTGCGTGAGTGTGCAGGAAACAGAGTTGAGAGAAGAATGAAGAATGAAGGGTAAGTTTAGGATCAGGGCAGCATGGTGGCTCAGTGGTTAGTACTGCTGCCTCACAGCACCAGGGACCCGGGTTCGATTCCAGAAACTGTCTGTGTGGAGTTTGCACATTCTCCCCGTGTCTGCGTGGGTTTCCTCTGGTTGCTCCAGTTTCCTCCCACAATCCAAAGATGTGCAGATTAGGTGAATTAGCCATGATAAATTGCCCATAGCATTCAAGGATGTATAGGTTTAGATGCATTAGTCAAGGGTAAATGTAGAGTGATAGGGTAGGGGAATGGGTCTGAGTGGGTTACTCTTTGGAGGGTGGGTGTGGACTTGTTGGGCCTAATGGTCTGTTTCTACACTATAGGGATTCTATGATTCTATGTCAGGGGTCAAAGGAAAGGGGTTTTCACTTAGACCAGCAAGCCACAAGATATTCTCCCATGTGCCTAAGTTCCCTAAGGCAGTGTGGTGCCTCGGGTTGTGAATGACAAAGGTTGTCCCTGCAAAGATGTAGGTGACTGCCATGTGTGCTTCACACCCACAAGTCTGGCCATGTGAGGAGGCTGCCAGCTCAGGCCAGAAGGGGAACATGGCATCAAAGTGGCCAAAGGCACCAACAAACCCAGAGCACCAAGTGGATCGCTGCATGTCTCTTCAGAGTCTCGACTGTGCTGGTTTCCCAATGAGTACTATGTAGACATGTCAGAGTCTCTGTTTACTAATGTTGCCCTACCAAGAGATGGATAAAGGGGTGAGAGAAATCATGAGTCCTACGATGGTGAGGGTGAAACCTTTGAGAAGATATCCTTCCAAAATTAGCACTAAGAATTTCCATGTCCTAAGCTATATCTTCAGTTGAAGTGCCAACTCTCACAGTTCAGTGAGAGTTCCATACCAAGTTGTGACTTATGTCGGAGGGACTGAGCTGAAATGTGCCTGGATCAGTTGATCCCTGGCATTGCAATATCTTCATGAGACCACCAAGGGGTGAAAGGGAGGTTAGCTCACTGGAAATATTTGAAATAGAGTTTTGGGTTATTCAGGAGTTGAAGGGTATGAGGAGCTGGTACAAGGGGAGAGCTGAGGCAGATGCTCATCAGCCATGTAGGGTGTATGTGAGGAGTTAAATGGACTACTCCTCTGTCTATTTCTTATGCTCTTATGTTGGGCTATGATAATGATCTGCACCTTCCCCTTCCTCATCCTTTCTTCCTCCATATCCAGTTCCTCCTCTTTCTCTGAAGGTCTGTGTCATTCCCGGGCCCTGATTTCTGGAAGGTGCCAGAAGTGAGCCTGCTGAAAAAGCATTGAAGCTTTGAGGACCTTGCAACCAAAGCTGCAAGGTGTGGGATCTCAGGGAGACCTCTCGAACCATTTCCCTAGAGAGTCAGAGTAGTTCACCTTTGGAATATTGCATGCAATTCTGGCCTCCTTCTTATCAGAAGGATGTTGTGAAACTTGAAAAGGTTCAGAAAAGACTTACAAGGTTGTTGCTAGGGTTGGAGGATTTGAGCCATAGGGAGAGTTTGAATAGGCTGGGGCCATTTTCTTGGAGTGTCAGAGGTTGAGGGGTGATCTTATAGAGGTTTATAAGATCATGAGAGGCATGGATAGGGTAAATAGGCAAGGTCTTTTCCCTGGAGCATCGGAGGCTGAGGGATGACCTTATAGAGGTTTATAAGATCATGAGAGGCATGGATAGGGTAAATAGACAAGGTCTTTTCCCTGGGATGGAGGAGTCCAGAACTAAAGGATATTGGTTTAGGGTGAAAGGGGAAAGACATAAACGAGACCTAAGGGGCAACTTTCTCATGTAGAGGGTGGTGTGTGTGTCTGTGTGGAAAGAGCTGCCAGAGGAAGTAATGGAGGCTGGTATTATTGCAACATTTAAAAGGTATCCAGATGGGTTTATGAATAGGAAGAGTTTAGAGGGATATGGGCTGGGTGCTGGCAGGTGGGACTAGATTGCGTTGGGATATCTGGACAGCATGAACAAGTTGGATCGAAGGGTCTGTTTCCATGCTGTACATCTCTATGACTCTATGACTATGACATTGCTTCTCAGTTGTCTTGTCCTGAGAGCATTGACCTTCTTGCCTCTTGTTCCTGTCCCCTGTGATTCTGGTACTCGGATCGCCACTGGCTTTGTGGAAGGTGGTGTTCCACATCACGACTGAGTTCAACGTTGAAAAGCTCCACCCCGTGTTACCAGTTGCAGCTTTCGTTCCTGTGCAAGCACATCAATTGTGGTCTCCTGCAATGCTCAAGTGCCCCGTCATCATCCATTCTTTTATAGGGCTCAGCTAATTGTGTGGAGTGGGCACAGCTGGCAGCCTGCCAACTCCATTCAGCTGGACTTCCCCAACACTGCACGCAGACTGCTCACCCCTCTGAAAATCCCATATCCCTTAAATAGCTCTCAATGAGCTCCGTAATTGTAATAGTGGTCCTGTTTAATTAATTCGACAGGATCTGGGAGTCACCTGCCCTGACTCAGGCTCACTGGCATCAAGAATGATGTCAAGAAACAGGTACAGCACCTGACACCAGTATTTTGATTTATATTCTTCCTAAATTTGCACTTCTCATCTTTTTTGAAAATTCTTGCTCAGGTTGTGGGCATCACTCATTGGTTCGACATTTATTGCTCACCCCTGATTGCCTTTGAGAAGGTAGTGGTGAGCTACCTTCTTGAACTGTTGCTATCCGCGTGGTGTAGGGACACCTCCAATGCTGTTAGGAAGAGTTCTAGGATCCTTATCCAGCAATAATGAACATCGTCATCCGCCATGTAAGGAAGGGTTCAATAAATGGAGAGCGCCTTCATTCATTTGAGTTAAAATGGAATCTGTGAGAACAGATTGAGGAATAGCAATGAAAATACAGCCTACAAATGATGTTGATAATGTGCTCAGTTTCTTTCTCTTGTTGTACAATTTATAATTGTCTCGCTGTTAGTCTTAATCAGTTTAGTTGAAGCAGTAATGAATAGCATCGCTGGGGAATTTAGACAAGATGAGAGATGGAGACGTATCATATGAGGGAATTGAAATGCCAGCAGAAATGGTCATTAGCCCAAATTGGTACTACGTGTGTTAATTCTTTAACTGAGTTCAGTAAGTTCTCCATCAGTTTCCTTGAAATAATCAGCACTCAATGAATCCAAAATCGAATGTAACAGAAAAAAGATGTTGAGCAAAATTCCTTCACTTTATTTAAAATTAGACCTTGATTGATTCCCTCAGGTGATGGTGATAATGAGATTGCTTTGATATCTACTCTGTTTAAAAAGTTTTCTAGTGCTCAGCATTAACCTTAAATTAATCTTTGGAGTTTACAGCTATTGACAGTGCATATAATCCCAATCTTAGCTCATCATCTTCCTTCAATGAACTCATTATAAATGAACCATCCGTAGCCTCCAGTATGTGATTTAACATTCTGCACGAGTGAACTTTAACTTGCTAATGGTGGCAGGTGGACAGACAATAGGGAGAGAGAAAAGAATGCCTTTAAAATCTTAACAACCAAGAACATCAACAACTGTGCAGTTTACTGCACTGAGGAAATAAACAGCTGTCTTTTAGCACAATGTTGCAGCTTGTTTCTACAGGAGGTTTGAAGGAACAGATGGCAATATATGAATCGTGCAACATTGTCCCATGTCCAAAGTAAAGACTTTATTAAAAATGTGTTCTGGTGTAAATACATTTTGTTTATTCTGTCAGTTTCAAGTCAGCTTCATGTTATCCACAGCCAAATTAAATTTTAGTGCACTGGATGTCTCCTGTCCCTTCTGTTAGGCAGCAATTCATCTGTTTATTCATCTGTAAGTGGTATGTTGATTGCTATGGGAATCCTTTGAATGATTGTGACTGATGCATCCCTGAAATACTTGAGTGGTTTTAATGCAAGTGTAGTATTCAGGTCAAGCAGGGACAGGGATTAACAGGACCTTAATGTATGAAAGAATAAATTATAGGATGACAAAAATAGGAGCAGGAGTAGGCCATTTGGACCCTCCAGCCTGTTCCTCCATTCAAAAACACCATAGCTTATAAGTGGGTAGCCTTAACTCCTCTTTACTGTGTGCTCACCATAATTCTTAAGTCCCTTGCAGACCAAAATCCACCTATCTAAGTCTTGAGTATATTTGATGACCTAGCTTCAGTTGCTCTCTCCAAACAGGAATGAAAATGACAATGAAAAGCCTCTGACTTTAGTTTTAAATTAGAGACAACTTATTTTTAAATAGTCCTTAATTCCAGAATTCACCCTGAATGGTAATACCCTTCCAGGCCAGGCCCTCTCAGAATCTTACATGACACGATAAGATCACTTCTCCTTCTTCTGAACCCCAGTTTAGAAGTCCTGAATTATTATCTTTTCCCCAAGGTAACCTCTTCATCTTAACAGAAAAGATACACGGGAGGTGAGTAATCAATATGAGGGATTGTTAGTTTGGGGAAAGATCAGACCAAAGAGTGTGTTTTTGAAGAAGTAACAAAGAGGATTGATGAGGGCAGAGTGGTGGACATGATCTATATGGACTTCAGTGAGGCGTTCAACAAGGTTCCCCATGGGAGACTGGTTAGCAAGGTTAGATCTCATGGAATACAGGGTGAACTAGCCATTTGGATACAGAACTGGCTCAAAGGTAGAAGACAGAGGGTGTTGGTAGAGGGTTACTTTTCAGATTGGAGGCCTGTGACCAGTGTATGCCACAAGGATCAGTGCTGGGTCCACTACTTTTCATCATTTATATAAATGATTTGGATGTGAACATAGGAGGTATAGTTGGTAAGTTTGCAGATGACACCAAAATTGGAGGTGTAGTGGACAGCGAAGAAGGCCACCTCAGATTACAAGGGGATCTTGATCAGATGGGCCGATGGGCTGAAGAGTGGCAGATAGAGTTTAATTGCGATAAATGTGAGGTGCTGCATTTTGGGAAAGCAAATCAGAGCAGGACTTATACACATAATGGTAAGGTCCTTGGCAGTGTTGTGGAACAAAGAAACCTTGGAGTGCAGGTTGTTCCTTGAAAGTAGAGTTGCAGATAGATAAGATAGTGAAGAAGGTGTTTGGTATGCTTTTCTTTATTGGTCAGAGCATTGTGTATAGGAGTCAGGAGGTCATGTTGCGGCTGTACAGGGCATTGGTAAAACCACTTTTGGACTATTGCAGGCAATTCTGGTCTCCTTCCTGTCGGAAGAATGTTGTGAAACTTGAAAGGGTTCAGAAAAGATTAACAAGGACATTGCCAGGGTTGGAGGATTTGAGCTACAGGGAGAGGCTGAACAGGCTGGGGCTGTTTTCCCTGGAGTGTCAGAGGCTGAGGGGTGACCTTACAGAGGTTTAAAAGATCATGAGGGGCCTGGATAGGACAAAAAGACAAAGTATTTTCCCTGGGTTGGAGGAGTCCAGAACTAGAGGGCATAGGCTTAGGTTTAGAGGGGAAAGATACAAAAGGGATGTGAGGGGCAACTTTTTCACTCAGAGAGTGGTGTGTGTATGGAATGAGCTGTCAGAGGAAGTGGTGCAGGCTAGTACAATGGCAACATTTAAAAGGCTTTTGGATGGGTATATGAATAGGAAGGGTTTAGAGGGATATGGGCCAAGTGCTGGCAAATGGGATTAGATTGGATTGGGATATCTGGTCGGCATGGACAGGTTGGACTGAAGGGTCTGTTTCCGTGCTGTACATCTCTCTGAGTGGGGTAAGGGTGGGAAGGAAGGAGATATGGAGGGGAATGAAAGAGTTGGACAGGAGGGGGCAGAGGAGAAAGATCCACATTAAAGAAGCTGCATGAGGAAAATTGATGGAGGATAACATTTCATTTAAGCTTATTCTGCCAAAATAATATTTATTGCCACAAACATGAGCAGAATGCCTTGATGTCAACCAATCTTTTCTCACAATTTGCTCCAGTTATTTGATCATTCAATTTCTTTCAAAATTCACTGCAGAGGTATGAACTTGAAGAATCTCGGTTATCTGTGACTTCCTCTCCAATATTTAAAAATCACAAAACAGGGGTATGCCCGACTCAGGTATAAGGCAGATTGGATACCAAGGGAGCTGTATTCTGTTGTATCTGTTTGGCTTAGCCTCAGCCTCTGAGGAATACCAGCTATTTCATTTCACTCTGGGATTTTAAGGAGGAAGTGTATGGATTTAATACTTGCCAGCTGTTTCCCAGACCAACAGCATTAACATCTCTCACAGGGACCAGGCAACACCCATCTCCAATAAGAGACAATCTAACTGTTTCCCCTTGACATTCAATGGTATTACCGTCACGGAATCCCTTAACATCAACATCCTGGGGATTGCCACTGACCAGAAGCAGAATTGAACTAGCCATATAAATGCAGTAGTTACAAGAGCAGATCAGAGGCTCTGAATCCTCCAGAGAGCAGCCCACTTCCTGACTCCCCAAAGCCTGCCCACCATCTACAAGGCACATTGTCAGGAGTGTGATGGAATACGCCCCACTTGTCTGAATGAGGGCAGCTCCAACAACACTGAAGAAGCTTGACACCAAAAAGCCAAGAGGCTGAGGCTAAGTCAAATAGTTGCAAAAGAGCACAGCTCCTTTGGCATCCAATCTATATTTAACCTGAGTTGGCACCAGATCCACAAATATTCACTCTGTCTACCACCAATGCTCAGTAGCAACAGACCCACTGCAGAAATTCACCAGAGCTCTTTAGACAAACCCACAACCACTACCATCTGAGAATACAACAGCTGTGAGTTCCCCATTAAGACACTCACCAACCCGACTTGGAAATATATTACCATTCCTTCAGTGTCACTGGTACAATATCATAGAATTCTCTCCCTCGTGACATTGTGGTCTAGCTACAGCATATGGACTATGGCAGCTCAAGGAAGTAGCTTATTACTACCCTCCAATACAACCACAGACAGATAATAAATGGTAGACCATCTAGTGACACCAATGTCTCATGAATGAACAAAATAAAATCCCACTTCTGTGCTCCCCAACCAATCATATGACCAATCATTCCTGGTGCTGGGCTAATGTCTGAAACATCGATTCTCCTGCTCCTCAGATGCTGCCTGACCTGTTGTGCTTTTCCAGCACCACAGTTTTCAATTCTGATCTGCAGTGCTCACTTTCTCCCCATCATATGACCAAACCTTCCTTGTCAAAGGAAAGATTTGTAGTTAAAGAGACTGTGACATGGATTACAGTGGCTCAGCAGCACTTGGAGTTTTTGTGGCTGCAGTGTCATTGGAAAGGAGTCTGCTCTCTGCTCTCTCATTCTTCTCAGAAGGTTCTGCTGGGGAATCCAAGGGGCTGAAGAGAGGTGACAGGAGGAACAGGGCAGCCTCAGTAACCAAATAGATGTGGATAGAAGTGGCTGAGGAAGTCAGTAGCAGGAGCATGATCAGTAGACTGTGCACCAAGTGATCAGGAACTCAAGAGGGTATTAATGCTATAACATAATAAGGTGCCATACTCCACTCTGCTTTGCCCAATATTCCTGAGCACAGCATTCCTCAGGGCAACAGATCCTGCAGCTTCACTCATTCCTGTTTTTGTAGGCACCTGACAGGTTCATCAAACAGTCATCACAGACAATTGCCTTCATTTTATTACCCTCCTGCATCCATGCCACAGATTTTCCCACAATAAGTAGTTTTCCTTCTTTTCCCCTCAGGTCAAAACATGATGTGCATTTATACCTCTCTGCTTTCTCTCTCTGTAAGAGAAGAGATCACAGAAGGTGACAAGAAGCAGAGACCTGAGAGTTGAAAGGTAAGGGAATGCTCTTCCGAGAATGGGCATCGGATCTATCACTGGCAGTACATCCCCTCTGTTTAAAAGGGGAACTAAGCTGTTGTTCTTGGAGGTGATGTTGATGTGGGTTCTTCTGTTGACCCACAGCAAAGGTGTATGGGGGGACTCCATACATTGCTTCCTGGTGAGGATTGGCCATAGCTGAAACACAACTGAAGGTGAGTGAAGTGATGTGGGCAAGTGTAGTACTTTACATGGAGTTGGCAATGGTCTGCCGAGCAGTGCTAAGACATGTTGATGGAATGTGCATTGGAACGTTGGTGTCTCACGTTGGCATGACTGGAACTATTCCGATCAAAGCCTTCCCAGCTTGCCAGTTTCATTGAGGAAACTCTGTGACCCTGATGAGGTGGAGACATACATAGAAGATGTACAGAGCTGGTAAAGAAGAAATCCTGGCTCAAAAGAGCCAAGAATAGCCTTTTCTATTGTTTCAAGCACATTCAACAGGTTTTCACCTTTGAACTTGGAAGTTTCCCCAGGAAAGGCTGAGGGATGATCCCAGTGCAATCTGAATTTGAAGGGATTTAATGCCTCGTACCCAAACCTGCCTCCAGTTTGCTGGGAAAATTCCAGGTGGATCCTTAAGACTGGTGCGAATTTACACAGTTTGTGCTAATTGGTAGCCAGAATGCAGACGGCTTTGAATGAAAACACAACATCTGTTAGACCATGTTCGGAGACTCCCCCGATGTAAATACTGAAGCTGTTGGCAGGAAGAAGAGACTTCCAAGTTATCAGACTGTTTCAGCTTCAAAGCTGGGCCCAGAAGAGAAAAGGCAGCATATTCGTCGCATTGCACAGGTCTTGGAATGTCCATCTGTGAGAAATCAACAAGGCTGTTCAAATCTTAAAGGAGTATCTGCTATATTACAACGAAAATAAAAGTTAATCAAAAGAGTAGTTTTGTCTGTAGTTTAGAATCATAGAATAGAATCCCTACAGTGTGGAAGCAGGCCATTCGGCCCATCGAGTCCACGCCGATCCTCCAAAGTTCATCCCACCCAGACCCACCCTGCTACCCTATTCCTGTTACCTCACATTTCCCATGGCTAAACCACCGAGCCTACACATTCCTGAAGACTATGGGCAATTCAGCATGGCCAATCCATCTAACATACACACCTTTGGAGTGTGGGAGGAATCCCAAAGGAAACCCGCGTAGACATGGGGTGAACGTGCAAACTCCACACAGACAGTTGCCTGAGGGTAGAGTTGTACCCGGGTCCCTTATGTTGTGCTAACCCCTGAACCACAGTGCCACCCCACTTATATTATAGCAAGCCTTTCCATTGAGTGTTCAGTTAAATAGCCACAGCACAGCTAGTTCCTATTTTTTTTTATTTTTTTGCATTATGAGCATAAAATATACAAGTTAAAAATACTGTGCATCAAAAATAACATGCTGAAGAATATAACATGCTGAGGGTGAGAATGAGTTTGCACAGTTTAAGTATTTCTATAAAGGACAAAGTATGATACTTTGATGTTTGTACACCATCCTGATACAACACAAAAACACAAAACAAATAACAAATGAACTGCTCACTAAATGACCATGCAGAATATCTGACAGTCAGCAAAATATTGTAATTCCCTCATTTCTAACTGGTTCAAACTTTATCAATGACCATTATTCCATGTGCAGTTGAGGGACTGTAACAGGTTCTGATACGTACTGAAATGAAACAAAGAACTATGTATGCTGGAGAGCTGAAATAAGCTTAAACAGAAAACAGAGTTAACGTTTGAAGTCCAGGAACCCTTCTTCAGAGTTACGAGACTTCAAACGTCAACTGTGTCCTCTCTCCACAGATGCTGCCAGATCTGCTGAGTTTCTCCAGCAATTTCTGTTTTTGTTTGTCACTGATGTGTATCGCATGAATGAGAATGGTAAGAGTAACTCATTTGCAGTGATTGAAGACAGAACGTAGGAACAGCAGTGGGCCATTTCATCTATCTCGCCTATGATACCACTCAAGGAGATTCTGACTGGCTTATGAGAGGATTCCACAAACCCACTTTTGCCTGAGGCACCATAATACCTATGGCTATGATCTAGCCATCTTGGTTTAAAATCAACAGGTGACTGGGCACTAATTGAATTTTGTGGGAGAGAATTCCAAACTTTAACAAGTCCTAGCAGACAGAATTGTTTCCTGAATTCTATTGTCGCTCTAACCTTTCGGTCATCTTTCCTAGTTGCACCCTCCACAGCCCGCAGAAACTATGAGTAGAACTAGGCTCCGAGCCACCAGCCATGATCCTTTTGCATAGTGGAGCGGGCTCAAGAGGTCACATAGCCTAGTCCTGTTTCTATTGCTTATGGTGAGCTATGCTGAGCTGTAGAATCTGACAAGATGTTCCTTGAACTCCAGTTTGTTGAGTTGCCAAATTAAGTCTATTTTTGCTTCATTAGCACTTGATGAACAGCCCAGGTTGCTATCCAACAACTCCTGATTCAAGCTGACTAGGTGTGGCACCAGTTTCCCCTGTCTGCCATGTTCTGGAGAAATGTGGGGAAATGTGCAGGGCAGCTCCTGATGAATAGGGCTTGGCCCTTTAAACGTGGTACCGGTGCCAGGGATCCTGGTCAATTTTGGGATCTCTGGGAAGTGGAAGTGGAGCTCAAATGTGATCATCGCTCTCAGGGAAAAAATGTAGTTTACTGAGGAAAGTTTGATAAGATACGATGAGAAAACCCATGCAGCCTCGCTGCAAGGGTTAAACCATCAAACTCATCATGGTATATTGTCGAAATGTGTGACGCTGGAAAAGCACAGCAGGTCAGGTGGCATCTAAGGAGCAGGAGGGTTGATGTTTTGGGCCTTTATCAGGAATGTAGGGGTGTAGAAAGGGGGTTGACAGATAAACAGGAGGGTGGCAGTAGGAGGGAAGGTAGCTGGGAAACTGTTAGGTAAATGCAGATGGGGGGTGATTGTGATAGGCTGGAGAGGAGAGTGGAGCAGATAGGTGGGAAGGAAGATGGATAGGTAAAACAGTTCAAGAGAGCAATGCCAATTTGGAGGGTTGGATCTGGAATGAGGTGGGAACGGAACGATAAGATCAGCCTGATATCTTGCCAAACATATCCATTCTAACAGTTGTCCTTAACATCTTGAAACTTTGCTCAAATCACCACTTTGTCTTCAAAGTTTAGGGAAAGAAAACCTTGTTTGTGTCTTCACTCACCACAATCCAAGGTTGGGAGTTCGGGAATCAATTAGTGAATTCAAAATATGCTCTCTCCATTGTGATATACCCAACGATGTGCAGGTTAGATGGATTCGTTATGCTAAATTCCCCACAGTGTCCAGGATGTGTAGGTTAGGTGGGTTAGCCATGGGAAATACGGGGTTCTGGGGATAGGGTAGGGGTTGGGTTTGGCCGGGATGCTCTTCGGAGGTTTGGTGTGGGCTCGATGGGCTGAACGTAGGGATTCTTTGATCCTTCCTAAGGTGTGAAACTAAGACTGAACACAGCACCTGCTGTTGTTTGTGGTGTGAGCAAGAATGGAAAGGATTACTGATGGATACTGAGCAAGTGAGGATGTTAAGGATTATTGATGTGTGACTGTGTATGGTTAAAGATTGTTCATGTGTGAATGAAGGCGGTAAGGCATATTGATTTGGACAATTTTTGCAAGGGTGCCTCCTCAGGTGAAACGCACTGCTGAGTCCGTGGAGCAGAACTCAGATTTCGGAACAGTTGTTTGATTTGGATTAATGTTTATTTTAAGTGAAGAAGTTGCAGTGAGGGGAAGGCAAGTGCTGACATTATATATCCCATCCACTCCCACAGCCTATACTCGTGACAGCTAAACTGAAATCCACCATGCATGACTGATCTGAAAAGCACTCCCTGTTTCGGATTCAGAGATGCATAATTTTTCAACCTGTTGAATCCCACATCCAAAGTTAGAAAGCAAATCCAAAATGATTTTTTTCTCTTTTTCATGTTCAGAAAATTGGTACTCCTCCATCCTTTCGAGTAAATGTTTCTTAGTTGAAAATCCTTGGGGATCCAGGACATAACAAACACTAAGTTGTTCTTTCCTCTATATTCCTAATTGTTTTTCTTGTCAAGACAAAATGTAATGCATTCCTTTATTCTATTTTGGTTCAATTATCCTCAGGATGATGGGTGAGTTGATGCTCACTGAAAATTTTGTTGCTTACTTGAATAAAAGGTTAAGTCATTATTGAATAATCTCGGAATGTTGTTTCTCAAAATTGTAACAAATTATCTTACAAGATTGTATCTGACTGGGGCAGCTTATTCCAGAGCCCTGGATTTGTTGGTCTGTCAGCTCTCTGCTTTTATATTTCCATCTCATTTAATCAGACATAGATGCTCGGTCTGTTTCACATTTGATGCTCCAATTTTGAATATATTAGCAGTCTAATACAATCGCTTCATATTAGACTGACTGGCATAAAATCAACTGAGTGTTCTTTTGGGTCTTTCATAGATTCCTTGTCAATAGAGACACCTGCCCCAGTGTTCTTGTGAAATTAGCCTGAAAGCACAAACTGTTCTATTACTCATGAATGCTGTCTATTAACCAATGCTCTGCCTTTGCATTTGGCTCATCTCACAGGACTGTAGTGACTGCACCATCTTTTAATATTTTTTGACCTTTACTCTTTGTTGCAAAAATGTGTTTTATTTAAAAAATTGTATAGAAGTACATAGTGTGACCATTGAAAGTTCACTTTATTTAAGGTGCAAACCAAATCAGTTTCTTTCAATATTGGAATGTTGCTCACCACATTTACAATGATAAGCAACATTTACAGAATTCATTACATTGTCAAACATATTGCCCAAGGAGTTTCGTTCAGTTCCCATTCCCTCAGTTCACCATGAGTGAAAGGCCTGAGACATTGGTCTTTCTACATCACTCCTTTGAGGAGGCTGCCCTTAAGCTTTTGCATACCTGTAGGCATACTCTCCTGGAAATTGGAACGTTCCAATAGGCAAGACCCAGTCATGGACAACCTAGAAGACCAGCAGGTCTCATGCAGCCCAAAGGGTTTATTCCATGGAGTTGATGGGCATCCAGCAGCAGTTGATCTTTCCCTGGCTGTGCATATGTGGGAGCAACTTCTAAAGAGGAAGGTCCTGCCTCATGGAGCTGCTCGGCAAATTCACTGGACTCATTTCCAAATTTTCTTTACAAAACAAGTCACATCTCAGAAGGATAAAAAAAACTTCCCCTCCACAGCCATGTCTGGGAAAACCATTGGGAGAGGTTGGGTGTCAAACTCTAGGCATGCAGGAAAAATTTGACAGGAAGGGTTTTCTTGCTAAGTTATACCTTGTTGCTTGTTGGCAAGTGTTGGCGATGAGGCATTCTGCCAAGTGACTTTGACAGCCTGGTTAAGGACCATCCAAAGGACCCATCATCCTTTTCTCCCACAGGGGCTTGAGTACCTTACTTGCTGACCACTGCCTGGTGGACTTGTCGTCAAGTGTGTTTTTCTGCATAAACAGCTCTCTGAGGGGCAGATAGTCCAAATGGCAAGATTGTTCCACAGCGACATGGCCAGCCAGACCCACATTTTGCATGTCGGGGGACAGGCAGACCCGCAGTGACCTGTGGGCATGCACTGGCATCCAGTGTTTGCAAACTGCAGATCAATACAAAGCTGGCCACCTCGTTGAGGGTGATGTTAGGTACATTTATCCCAGTTTTCCCTAGAGATTTGTACATCATGCCGGTGCGGATATATTCCATATTCTTTCTCCAGACAAAATGGGAGATGGCACATTGAACACCATGCGCAGAAGAGAGGCATGGGCCACATTAAGCAACACTAAGTGCGCCTCACACAGTCAATTACCAGGTTCATAGCTACACGGAAAGGAACATCGTTCATATGTGCCCAGTTTTTGTTCACCATCCCTACATGCTCCATCCAGTTTTAATACACACCCCTTCAGACAGTCTTATTCGATGGTGAAATGAGCAAAGGATCAACAAGTCCAGTTCCCAAACAGCAGGCCCTACTCTTGTCGTGATTGACTTTGGAGCACAAAGCCTGTTCAACTTGGTTGCAGATATTTATCAGTCTCTGCACTGAAAGTAGAGCCAAGTAAAAGGTGGTTATGTTGCCCATGTACTGGATGGCTTTGACTAAGTTATCTCCATGGCTTAGGATTGCCATCCTTTTATGCCTGCCTCTTTCCTGATGGACTTGCCAAGAGGTTTTATTACAAAACACAAATTAAGCAGGGGAAAGAGGACAGCTTCAGATTTAATTAGAAACTGTTCCAGTTCCCAACCCTAGATTGAAATGTTCACATAGAGCAGTTAGATTCAATTGTGCATTCCTCTCCAACAAGTTTTTTGAAGAGCACTTGTGTTACAGGTGGGTAATATTCTGTCAAAGGCTTTCTCATGGTCCAAGATTATGACACAAATTTCCAAACTTCCATTCTTTAGTATTGGTAATCCTATTCCTGAGCAGTTGAAAATGTTCTTGCCAGTACGGAACAGGTCTGATCAGGGTGAAACACTACCTACAGAACAGACATGACCTGATTAATGACTTTGGATAGAATTGTGTAGCCCAGTGAATTGGGTCACCAATATCTAATTTGTTCACTTAACCTGATTGGCTTGTAGTTAAGAGTGATGATGCCTCTCCTCATGGTTTCTAACATACTGCCAGCCAGATGCATACTTTGATATTTTGCAGACAGCCTGGGTCAATCTAATAACACAGAGTCAAACGTAAGTTGGCCAGGAACTGTCATTTCTGGAAGTTTTTACTCATCTTTAATAACTTTGTGCACTTTGTCATCTCTTCAATTGCTAATAGTTTGTCCAGCCTCTCTTACATGCTGTCATTTAAGATCTCCATGAGAGACAACAAGAAGGATTTAGAAGGCTATGACTTCACATCATACAGCCCGGCATAAAAGGATTTTGCGATTTAATATGTCAGTCTTTGGAGATGTTAATGAATTGTTTTCTTCCTTCTTCATCTCATCCGTCTCCAGAGAGTGACTCTAAACTAGAAGATGCCCTTTTCTCTTCCCTATTTCCTTTTCCTTCTTTCATATAAAGACATTGATTCTGGAACAATTCCACAGCCTTGACCAATCTTTTGATCTAACCTCTGGGACTGTCCTTCATTTTGCACTTAGACAAGGGACCATTGTCAGGTTGCTTCATTTTGGCTTACAGTCAATTGACCCTGTCCATATAGGAGCCCTTTCCACAGGAGGTCATATCATCTGTCTCAACACTTGCTTGGTATTTCTCAATCCCAAAACACTATGTCATCATCAAGAAAGGGTTATCAACAATTTTGTTTGTGTCTGTTGAGAGTGTTATTAGCAACAGTAATATGAATTTCAGATAGCAATAGCAGTGCAGAATGATAGGGTACATCTTTCAAGACGAGTTTAACTTCATTAATTAATTGCTACTCATTAATCAAAATAATAATGAAGTCAATTATTTGATAGTCTCACTGAATAGACTGTCATTCTTTATCATTAGGATATCAGCTACGTACGTTAGATTTGAATTTTAAGGACATAAATGTTTTATTTTGATCTGATGTCATCATGAAAACAAATTATTTGTGTGTTTTTCATTCCCTGTATATAAAAACACGACAAGATTCAAACTCATAGGATATTGGCATCAGAATTAGAGAAGGAGGGAGCTGTTTCAGACTCCACCCTAATCATGCTGAGACCAGAGTCCTTGTGAATTGCATAACTACAGCGTGGAGAGTGTTAAACTAAATATTGTGTGGTGTGGGTTCAGTTACATGGAACTTTATGGAAAAAGTTAAAGGGGAGGGATGGTTCAGCAGAGGTTAAAGTTTCCAGAGCAAGTAATAGGACAGAGAGTATGGAAAGGGTCAGGAATCTAACTTCAGGCACAGCAGAGACAGGGACAACTATGTGAAAGGTGGCAGTCAATGCAGGACTGAGCTGTTGTACTTCAGTGCAGTATGCAAAACAATGAGCTTGTAGTGCAGAAATTCGCAGGTACAATGTTATGGGCATCATAGAGATGTGGCTGCAAGGGGATCAGGACTGGGAATATCCAGGATACGAGTCCTATCAAAAGAACAGACAAATGGGCAGGGTTGCCTTGCTAGTAGAAATGAAATGAAATCAATGGCAAGAATGATGTGGAGGTGCTAGTGTTGGACTGGATTGGACAAGGTTAAAAATCACCTGAAGAAGGAGCAAGGCTCCCAAAGCTTGTGGTTCAAATAAACCTGCTGGACTATGACCTGGTGATTTTCGACCAATAGTACAAAGTGGTATTCTGTCAGAAAGTGTTAAATCTGTATGGGCCGGATTGAGGAACCGCAAAAAAGAAAACAAAACTCTGATGGAAGTAGTGTACAGGCCTCTCAGCAGTCGTCAGGATGTCAGCAAGAAAATAACGCAGGAGATGGAAAAGACATGTGAGAAAGGCACTATTACAATAATCATGAGCAACTTCAACATGTAGGTGGACTGGGAAAATCAGGTTGGTAGCAGATCTCAAGAAAAGATATTTGTGGAATGTCGATGAGATGGTTCTTTTTGGAGTGGCTTGTAGCAAAAGTCACGAGAGAACAGGCAATTCTGGATTTGGGTACGTGTATTGAGGCAGACTTGATTAGGGACCTTAAGGTGACAGAAAGCCGTGGGGGGCAGTGACAATAATATGATACAATTCATCCTATAGTTTAAGAGAGAGAAGATGGAATCAGGCATAGTGGTATTACAATTGAGTAAAGGTAAACACAAATAGACATGAGGGAGTTAATTAGAAGGGGAGTGTAGCAGTCGGGCAGGAGTTTCTGTGGGTAATTCAGGAGGCACAGCAGAAATTCATCCCAAGGAAGAAGAAACAGACTGAGGGGAGGTCAAGGTAACCATGGCTAATGACGGCTGATATGGTAAAGATCAGTGGGAAGCCAGAGGACTTTAAAAACCAGCAGAGGATAACTAAAAAAGCAATAAGGGGAGAGAAGACAAAGTTTGAGAGTAATCCAGCTAGTAATATAAAAGAAGTTGACAAGAGATATTTGCAAGGTAAGAATGAGGCAAGAGTGGACATTGGACTGCTGAAAAATTCCGTTGGAGAAGTAATAATAGGAAACAAAGAAATGGTAGAGCAACTGAATCAGTACTTTGCATAAGTTTTCACAGTGGAAGATACCACCAGCATACCAGAAATTGAACTTCAAGAGGGTCGGGGCAGAGGTAAGTATAGTGGGCATCACTAAGAAGGAGGTGGCAGGGAAGCTGAAAGGGGGATATAATCATCTGGACCAGATAGACCATGCCCCAGGAAAGGAAATAGCTGAGGAGATTGCGAAGACATTGATGATGATCAAGGAGGGCCCCAGAGGACTGGAAAATGGCTAACGTAACAACGCTGTTTAAGAAGGGAAGGAGACAGAAGACAGAAAACTATAGGCCAATTAGTCTGTGGATAAGATTTTAGAGTCCATTATTATAGATGAGATTGTGGAGTATGAGTAAGCGCATGACAAAATAGGACTGAGTCAGCATGGCTTCATCAATGGGAGGTCACATTTGACAAATCTGCTAGAATTCTTTGAAGAGGTAACAAGTAGACAGAGGAGAGCCAATAGAAGAGATTTATATGGATTTCCAAAAGGTCTTTGATGAGGTGCCACACAGAAGGCTGCTAAATAAGAGTTCAAGTAAGAGGCAAGGTCTTTGTATGGATAGAGGATTGGCTGACAGGCGGAAGGCAGAGAGGAGGAATAAAGGGGTCTTTTTCAGGATGGCAGCTGGTGACTAGTGGAGTTCTGCAGGCGTCAGTGTTGGAACTACAACAATTCACATTATACATTCACAATCTAAACAAAGGAACTGAGGGTGTTGTTGCTAGTCTGCAGATGACAGATAGATGGAGGCACAGATAGTGTTGAGGAAAGCGGGAGGGTGCAGAAGGATTTGGAGAGGTTAGTAGAGTGGGCAAAAGAGATGGAAGATGGAATACAATGTGGGAAAGTGTGAGGTTAGGTAGGATGAATAGAGGCATAGACTATTTTCTAAATGGGGGAAAGTGAGGACTGCAGATGCTGGAGTTCAAAGTTGAGAGTGGGGTGCTGGTAAAGCACAGCAGGTCAGGGAACATCTGTGGACCAGGAAAATCAACATTTCGAGCATAAGCCCTTCATCAGGAATCAGGCATTCCTGATGAAGGCCTCTTGCCCGAAACGTCAATTCTCCTGTTCCTTGGATGCTGCCTGACCTGTTGTGCTTTTCCAGCACCCGAGTCTCGACTACTTTCTAAATGGGAAAAAGCTTCGGAAATCTGAAACACAAAAGGACTTGCAAGTCCTAGTTCCAGGATTCTCTTCAGGTTAACATACAGGTTCACTTGACGATTAGGAAGGCAAATGCAATATTAGCATTTATTTCAAGAGGGCTTCAATTTAAGAGCAGAAATGTACTGCTGAGCCTGTCTAATCAATGTTTGGACCCATATCTAAGAAAGAATGAGCTGGAGGGGGTCCAGAGGAGTTTTTTAAAAATAATCCCAGGGACGAATAACTTGTCAAATGACGGGCAGTTGAGGACTCTGGGTCTATACTCAATGGATTTTGGAAGGATGGTTGGGGGGGGGTGGGGTGGGGGGGCACTCTGATTGAAGCTTACAGAATCCTGAGAGGCCTGGATAGAGTGGATGTGGAGAAGATGTTTCCACTAGCAGAAGACAGTCGGACCTGAGGGCACCCGAAGGGATGACCATTTAGAACTGAGATGAAGAGGAATTTCTTCAGCCAGAACATGGTGAGCCTGTGGAAATCATTGCCACAGAGGTTTGTGGAGGTGACCACATTGAATGTCTTTAAGGCAGAGACAGATTGGACAAAGGTTACAGAGAGAAAGGAGGACAATGTGGTTGAGGAACATGTCATACAATTGAATGGTGGAGTAGAATTGATTGGCTAAATGGCCTAATTCTGCTCCTATATCTTATGGTCTTATGGTCTAAAATTATAATGCAGCTGGTTCACCCTTCCCCCATAGCATTTGTCACTTTTGTTTAAACTCCCATTTGCTCTGACTTCCAGTGTATCTCCCACATAACCATTGTCACCCAGTGGCGGCTGCAGTATTTCAGTCTTTATGACTGACTGAGCTGTATAACTAGTCTTCAACCTCAACCCAAAACTGGGACCTTTTGATACTAATGGCGAGAGGGGCCTCACCCAGCATTTGGTGAACTAATAGGGACTGTACCCTCAGTTGCATGGGCTAGGCTGAACTGAATGAGGCGTCCTCAGGCAGTACACTTGGGCCTTCTCTGCTTGCAGCAGAAATCCCTTCCTGATTCTGGTGCTCCAGATAGGCATCTCCGATAATGAGGGAGCCTCGCCTTGAGACACTACAAGTGAGGAAGTCTTGCTGGGTGGCTTTCCAAAGACATGTGTGGCCACCATACTCCTGAGCCATCAACATGGCAGGATCAGGCATAACAGGTGTCAATTTGCTCATTAATGAGGCCAGTGGACATCCTTCTTGAAGGTGTTCCAGGGGCCGTGTCTGTCTTTCCTGTCCTCAAACTTACTGGAGGCAGGGAGGGGGAAGTGTTTTGACAAGGCCTCTCCCACCATGAATTGAGTCTAGCTACCATGTTTACCACATGCTCTCAGTGGGGGGAGGGGGAGTGGGGCGGCGATGGCAGAGTGGTATTATCAGTGAACTGTTAATCCAGCGACCCAAAGTTCTGGGGACCTGGGTTCAAATCCTACCATAGCAGTTGGTGGAATTTGAATTCAATATGGGTGGCATGGTGGGTCAGTGGTTTGCAATGCTGCCTCACAGCACCAAGGACCTGGATTCGATTTCAGCCTCGGGTGACTGTCTGTGTGGAGTTTGCATATTCTCCCCATGTCTGTGTGGGGTTTCTCTGGGTGCTCTGGTTTCCTTCCACAATCCAACGTTGTGCAGGTTAGGTGAATTGGCCATGCTAAATTGCCCATAGTGTTCAGGGATGTATAGGCTAGGTGCATTAGTCAAGGGAAATGTAGAGTATGAGAATAGGGGAATGGGTCTGGGTGGGCTACTGTTCCGAGGGTCGGTGTGGACTTGCAGGGCCAAATGTGGGGATTTTATGAATGCTCTGTTAAATTCAGGGCCAGATGGACTCCAATCAGAAGAGATTGCCTTGAAGAATCTTGCTGACTCCTTTTCTTTGGAGATTGGAGTGGGGGAAAATGTCCTGAGAGAAACATTCCTCTTCACACCACCGAGGAATTTAGCCATGTCCTGAAGTCAGGCAGCACCTGTTAAGGAAAACCGAGAAAGTTCCTCTACCTGAACCATCAACTCTGTTCCTCGCTCTCTCTCCCTGTCTCTCTCCACAGATGCAGCCTTGCTTGCTGAGTTTCTCCAGCACTTGCTGCTGTAGTTTCAGATTTGCACCATCCACAGTATTTTGCTTTCTTCAATCTACTCACTGGACTGGAAGGGGGTGGAATTTCATCAGTGTGGGCAACAAGGTAATATGCTGGTTTTGACAACAGGGATTTACGACATATTTACTGAAGTTGACTTCAATCTCAAGTAACTTTCCCTATAAGAAGCCAATGCAAAGTCCCTTTGAGTTTCTGTGATTGGCAATCAGCAAGATGTGTGTGTGGACACATTTATTTCTGGTTTTGGAAGCCAGAGGTGCACAAGGACCTCAGGGATGCATGCGCCCAATAAAATTAAACGAGGTATTGATTTCAAGGGTCTCTTTTTCCAATGTGAAATGCAACTTGTCACAAAAACATATTTAGAAGACAGATGTTTGATATATACTGTCACATTGCATCCTATAGAATGTTGTCAACATAAATTGGGAAAGCAGAGATAAATGTTAGCACATGAAACAATCAGATTGATTTTGAATATATTTTCAGCAAACTAGAAATGTTTTCTCAGGGAATCATGTGCTGTTCATATTTATCCACTTCCAATGTGGTCAATAAATCTTGCGTTAAAAAAGTTAACACTGTACTCTGCTGATCTCCAATGGCTTTGCACATCAGTTCTTCAATTACCCAGTCAATCAAGTTGGGTGAGCAACAATGGATTTGGTATGAGGGGGGTAAGAAGCAAGAGCAGACATCAAATTATTGAGGCAAGTAAAAGGGCGTAGGGAAAGGGTCTTGGATGATGGAGAAAGGCCGTTTTCAATTGGATGAAATATGAGACTCCAAATTGGAATCAGGATAGCCTGTGGAGGAGAAGGCTTATCTCAGTGGCAAATTCAGTGTAAGGATGGGGCAGGTTACTGAGAATGGGGAAATGAAATGTTGTGGCAGATGTTATGTTCTGTTTGGTAACCCTTCAAGTAAGTCTGGCCTGGGGACTGACATGGATTATGAATTGCATCCACAAGTATAAAGAAGGGAATATTATTACTCATAGGAGAAGATGATAGTGTATCGGTGCTGTCGCTGGGTTCACAATCGAGGAGCCCAGCTTACTCCCACCATGCAATGCTGCTACTCTTAATAGTATTGTAAAAATCTATCTGTTTCACTAATAACCTTTAAGGAAAGGAGTCTGCCATCCATATCTGGTCTGGTCTACAGACCCACAACAATACATTGATTCTTCCCTGCCATCAGTTCAAGTATCATCGGGGACAGTTAATAAATATTAGCAGCACTCACATCTCAAGGAAGAGTTTAGAAAAAAAAGTCACACTTGTAGCAATAGGAACATATTCCAACATTGTTTGTAGCGACAAAATAAGCTTTTAGTTGAATATGAATGGAAAACTGTTTCATGGATATTGCTCTGCTGCTTAGCTGGTTGTATTTGCTTTGAGATATTTCTCCCTGTCCAAAATGAACAGACCTTTCTGGGTGATTTTAGAGATATTAATATACTCCTGGATCTTTCGGCACCAGTCTCCAAATTGATCGCCAAGTTATTTTTTTCTGTTCCTGTCTTGTTTACAAACTTGTCTGGTGCTAAAATCTGAGCCATTCTTTTCCCGTTACATGGAACACTTCAGTTGTTCTTTTTATTTATGTCTCCTCGTCTTTGAATTGAGCAGCATTTACAAATACAAAATATGACTGGCAATATCATTGAGTAGTGGCTCCCAAAATGCTTTATGAATCCCTTCCTTGGTTCCACTGGATTGTTCTGTTTCTCATAAACTCCCTCCAATGCAGTCAGTCTCTCACTCACACTCACTCCTTGGTGTGATTCCTCAGTAAAATTAAGCCTCTCTTGGCCTCATAAGGGGACTGTGGGATCTCAGGAAGTTCAAAGCGATATTCAGGTGAAATGTTCCTTCTGACCTGTGCCCTGTATCATTCAGATTCCATTGATAGCCTCATGCAGCCCTTTGGCTGTGATGTGAAGCAGCCCCTGTCCCCACACCCATTTCCTTTGCCATTGGTCAACTTATACCCCTGTACTCAGATCCCTGGCCCTTTTCCAACTTCTCTCCCAACATATATTCCTCATTCCCAAGACCTTTGGAAGCCTGTATGACAAATTGATGCTAATTTATGCAAAATTTTTGTACCCCACTCACAATGATTATCCTTACACCTGCCATGTCAACTCATCTGCTAACCACGATAATGAGTGCCTCAGGATCCATACAGAGATGAAATAAGACAAAATTCTATCAAAGCTTTTTGTCTATCACAGACATCACTGCATTGAAAATATTCTCTCATACACAAAAAAATTTCATTCTTTCAACAATTTCAGGCCTTCTCAGAACAAATATTTCACTCAAGTGCATGCTCTGTACATCCCACCAACAAGTATTGAAAGATCATAGTCCCACTTCAAAGTGTCCATAAACTACTTATCAATCAAACTACAAAATGGCATGCATTTGACTGTGATAATAGATGGCTGTGAAAGCTGTCATGCAGCAGAAGTTCATTGATGGAATTTAATTCTATGCAATTTTGTTCAAAGACATAAAAGGTAAAACATTTAAATGTCTTGCCAACTTGATCTCTCCCTTTTGGTAAGTGATTTTGATAGTTTAGTTTGATTCTTTTGCTCGGTTCATTTCATAGTTCCAGTGAACTTCATGGTTTTAATTACTTTATACATTTTTAACTTACAGTCATATGTAATTTAATTGGAGGCAAGAGAGTTTTGTGTTTATCTGCTGACAATGACATTATGAAGGCTCTTGAATCCTCATGATTAGAGAGTTGTAAAATCAGGCAAATGTCTCACTCTACAAGTTTTGTAATCAAATAAGAAAAGTTTGGAGGGATATGGGTCAAGTGCAGGCAGGTGGGACTAGTTTACTTTGGGGTTATGTTTGGCATAGACTGGTTGGACCAAGGGTCTGTTTCTGTGACGTATGACTATCCACCTATCGCCTTCCCACGTACTTTCACCCCAGCCTCACCACCATCTATTTGTCTCTCTTCCCCATCCGTGCCCCCCACACATTCCTGATGAAGGGCTTATGCCTGAAACGTCAATTCTTCTGCTCCTCAGATGCTGCCTGACCTGCTGTGCTTTCCCAGCACCACCCTTTTTAACTCTGATCTCCAGCATCTGCATTCCTTACTTTCTCCTCGACGAGTCTACAATCTGTTCAGAAATCTCACAAGCTTGAAGAGGAGCAACTGTTATCTGCAGCTGTTGACATCATGGTTGTAGAGAATTAAGACTCAAATGTAAATTCAGTTTGTGCCACTATCAAACAGTGAAGTGTCATGTCATATTAATGACAGGGTTAGTGATGGCCTAAATCAAATCATGAACCATATTATTTGTAACCGTGTTTATCTGTGCAGCTGGATGACTCCACAGATGTGTCAGTCTTAGTTCATTATTTGGCACATAGGAAGTATATTTACAAAGGTGCAAAACAGGATGGCATTTTCATTTGGCAGATGTTACCCCACCAGAAAAAGAGCTGAAAAAATATTTGTGTTACTCAGCAGTTTCATAAATAAAGACATTATTATCTGCTCACAATATGCTAGTGTCAGCACTGATGGACCAAAGACAATGGACGAACAGTGAAGTAGTGATATGTATCAGAGCAGTCACTCCCAATGTAACACTAATGAATTGCAAAACATATAGGGATGCATACAATGCAAAAAAAAACTTAAGAAAATCAGGGACAAAGCAATTTGCAACCCAAAATATCACCAATCAAAATGTCACTTGAAATACAATGCATCTATGTTTAAATGTATAAACCTATGCAATTTATCAAAGGATTAAGTCATTGGCTAAATTACACATGTTTATTATAATTTATACTTTATATACAATGTTTGAGCATTAGAATTATTAAAATATTAAACTGCATTTGGGTTGTGATAGATGGATCTGGAAGATATTACATAATATTTAAAGTTTGGGAACGACTACTATAGTGTAAAATAGCATTATTTCGATAGAATTGCCAATTATTATTTGAAACTTGCATTCTGAAAAAAGGTGACAGGGCTCAAAATGTTAACTTGCTTTCTCTCCACAGATGTTGCGAGAACTGCTGAGTTTCTCCAGCAATGTCTGTCATTATTCAAAATTTGTTTGGTATATTCGATAGCACTTTGATCTTCAGCATCAACATGGAAATGGCAGTGAATTGGCACCATTTCTGAACATCCCACATGATTCCCTTTCCTTTTCTTATTTATTTCATCGGATGTGGATGCCCCTGGTTGGACCAGTAATTTTTATGCATGATCTAATTGCTCTTGAAAAGCTAACGATTGAAGTCAATGAAACTAAAAAGTTGGTTGAGGTCCAAGACAGACTTCTCTTTTAATCATTTCCTATTATTGCCCATTTTATGTAAACAGTGAAAACCACTTTCATCCAAATGGCTTCCTTTCAAAACTAAAGTCATTCTTTTTCATTAACACAAAATGATGCATTTTTTCTTACTTATTTACTTACGTTACTTGATAACGTCTCAAAAAAGACAGTTATGATATGATTAAAATGACAATTTAACTTAAAAGGGCTTTTCAATTATTAACTTGTAAATTTTATTTATTCACTCAAGGTTTTGGGAGAGTTTTCTGACCTGGCCAGCGTTTATTGCCCATCCCCAGTTGCCATTCAGAAGGTGGTGGTGAACTGCCTTGTTGAACCACTGCAGTCCATTTAATGTAGATACATCTTCAATGCCAGTATTTTGATCCAAGATCAAAGAAATCCAGGATTTTGACCCAATAACACTGAAAAAATATATCCAAGTCAACTGAAGAGCGGCTTGGAGGGAAACCGGTAGGTAGTGGTGTTCCCATGTATCTACTGCTCTTGTCCTAGGCTATAGTGGTTGAAGCTTTGAAGGTACACTCTAAGGAGTCCAGCTAATGTCTGCAGTGCATCATAAACACAGTTGCTACTGTGCATTATAGAGAGAGTGAATGTTTTTGGATATGGTGCCAAACAAGCATGGTGCTTTGTCCTGGATTGTGCCAAGTTCCTTGAGGATTGTTGGAGCTGCACCCATATAGGCAAGTGAAGACTATTCTATCACACTTCTGACTTCTGTCTTGTAGATAGTGGACAGATTTTGGGGAGTCATGAAGTGAGTCACTAGCAGCAGTATTCTTATTCTTTGACACGCTTTTGTAGCCGTCGTGTTTATATGGCTAATCCAGCTCATTTCTGATCAATGAAAAGCCCCAGAAATTTGAGAATGAGGGATTTAGTGTCAGCCCAAGACTGGGTATGGCGTTGTTACACTATAATCAATTGTCCAACTGCAGTTTTACTGGGACCAAAAAGTTAGTTACCACATTAACTCGTTGTACTTGTGGAAGACCTGCCCAAAACAGGAGGGCAAAAAGGGGACATGAGATAGCTTTGGCAAATAGAATTAAGGCGAATCCAAAGGGATTTTACAAATACATTAAGGACAAAAGGGAGAGAATAAGTCCCCTCAAAGATCAGCAAGGTGGCCTTTGTGTGGAGCTGCAGAAAATGGAGAAGATATTAAACGAGTATTTTGCATCAGTACTTACTGTGGAAAAGGATATGGAAGATATAGACTGTAAGGAAACAGATGGTGACACCTTGAAAAATGTCCATATTACAGAGGAGGAAGTGCTGGATGTCTTGAAATGCATAAAGGTGGCTAAATCCCCAGGACCTGACCAGGTGTACCCGAGAACTCTGTGGGAAGCTAGAGAAGTGATTGCTGGATCTTTTGCTGAGATATTGATATCATCGATAGTCACAGGTAAGGTGCCGGAAGACTGGAGGTTGGCTAATGTGGTGCCACTGTTTAAGAAGGGTGGTAAGGACAAGCCAGGGAACTATAGACCAGTGAGCCTGACGTCGGTGGTAGGCAAGTTGTGGGAGGGAATCCTGAGGGACAAGATGGGCATGTATTTGGAAAGACAAGGACTGATTAGGGATAGTCAACATGGCTTTGTGCGTGGGAATTCATGCCTCACCAACTTGATTGAGTTTTTGAAAAAGTAACAAAGAGGATTGATGAGGGCAGAGCAGTCAGATGTGATATATTTGGACTTCAGTAAGGCATTCGAAAAGGTTCCCCATGGGAGACTGATTAGCAAGATTAGATCTCACGGAATACAGGGAGAACTAGCCATTTAGATACAGAACTGGCTCAAAGGTAGAAGACAGACGGTGGTAGTGGAGGGTTGTTTTTCAGACTGGAGGCCTGTGACTAGCAGAGTGCCACTAGGATCGGTTCTGGGCCCTCTACTTTTTGTCATTTACATAAATGATTTGGATGCGAGCATAAGAGGTACAGTTAGTAAGTTTGAGGATGACACCAAAATTGGAGGTGTAGTGGATAGAGACAAGGGTTACCTCAGATTACAACAGGATCTAGACCAGATGGGCCAATGGGCTGAAAAGTGGCAGAGGGAGTTTAATTCAGATAAATGCAAGGTGCTGCATTTTGGGAAAGCAAATCTTAGCAGGACTTATTCAATTAATAGTAAGGTCCTAGGGAGTGTTGCTGAACAAAGAGACCTTGGAGTGCAGGTTGATAGCTCCCTGAAAGTGGAGTCTCAGGTAGATAGGATAGTGAAGAAGGCGTTTGGTATGCTTTCCTTTATTGGTCAGAGTATTGAGTACAGGAGTTGGGAGGTCATTTTGCAGCTGTACAGGACATTCATTCGGCCACTGTTGGAATATTGCATGCAATTCTGGTCTCCTTCCTATCAGAAAGATGTTGTGAAACTTGAAAGGGTTCAGAAAAGATTTACAAGGATGTTGCTAGGGTTAGAGGATTTGAGCTAAAGGGAGAGGCTGAACTGGCTGGGGCTGTTTTCCCTGGAGCATCAGAGGCTGAGGGGTGACCTTATAGAGATTTACAAAATTATGAGGGGCATTGATAGGATAAATAGGCAAAGTCTTTTCCCTGGGGTCAGGGAGTCCAGAACTAGAGGGCATAGGTTTAGGGTGAGAGGTGAAAGATATAAAAGAGACCTAAGGGGCAACTTTTTCCCACAGAGGGTGGTGTGTGTACGAAATGAGCTGCTAGAGGAAGTGGTGGAGGCTGGTACAATTGCAACATTTAAGAGGCATTTGGATGGGTATATGAATAGGAAGGGTTTGGAAGGATATGGGCCGGGTTCTGGCAAGTGGGACTAGATTGCGTTGGGATATCTGATTGGCATGGACAGGTTGGACCGAAGGGTCTGTTTCCATGCTGTACATCTCTATGACTCTGTGACTCTAGCACAATCTTTATAAACTGATTGAACTGAGCACTATTTTAGTTTCCTGACATGAACTAAAACTAGTGGTCTTCTGGAGGGACATGATATTTGCACTAATTTATAACTCCACTGAATTTGACAAGAACATTAATGTATTTTTTTTGATAGCTAATTTCACATTAATGTTGTCTGCTGACAAGTAACAGATTGTCCTGATAACTGTCATTGACATTAAAATCATGACAATACTGTTACGCAAGTAGCAAGGGCAGGCACAACTATTGATAGCATTGAACAGTTTCTACATTACAAATCCTTAATGCATCAGAAATTGATGTGCTGCAGAGTGTATTGTATGCATGAGATAACTACATTGATGAAGGCTATTCAGTTTAATATTACTCAATCATTCAACTAGTATAATGTTTGCCCTCCATTTCACCTTCTAATTTTCAAAAAATATAGAATTGCGAAGCTTTTTTTGAACCTCCATTTTGTAAATCCTTTGTAAGAGATGACTCTGAGAAATTTCTTTATCAGCTTCAAGTTTGTCTATTGTTAAGGCAAACATAGAAATATAGGCTTCATTTCTTTGGTGAGGCATGAGTTGTGTTGAACATTTTGTACAATTCCTCAGCAATACCTCAGTAACAACCTACCCTGCTCCTACACCACCCCTCACCTTCCATTCTCACTGCACCTTACCACCATTCCTAGAACAGCTCATCACTCACTGGATATCCACCGGACGATTGGGATCTCTTGCACCCGTACCTCCTTTAAAAGCCCATGGTGCACCCAATATCAAGCAATGTCATTCTGGAGCTATCCTCCACGGTTTCTGATATTTGGACTGGGCATGGTAAATGAGGGGAAAAATGGTGCTTCTCTTAGCAGTCAGGGTCCTGGAGGTCCTGCTGCATAGCTAGTGTGAACATGGGATGGCCTCAACTCCAAGGATGAGCAGTGGAAACTGAAATAACTCCCCAGAGGCCGGTATCCTGTCACCAAGTTATCCTCTAATTACATGTAGAAATTCCTTGAGGCTGATCCACCTCCCTCAGCGCCAGCTCTCAGAGTGAACAGCACCTCTGACTGTCCTGTTTATATCTGTCAGCCAGGGCCCCCCTGACTGGATCAGACTAACAGCCCCAATCATCAAACTCATATTCTATGAAGTCCGTCTGGTTGACATCATTACAATCACGACAGACACCATGACACCAGACCATGCCAGCATGGTCTAAAATTGCCAGGTCAGTGCACTCTCAGCTGTCTGTACAAATACACAGCAATGTGGCACAAAGGTCAATGACCTTCACACTCTATCTGTCTAAGTGGCACCATCTTCTTTCTGATACCTCCCACTCATTCTGTCTAACCACAGCCTTCTCCAAACCAAGGCATATGTTCGACCACTCTCACTATTACCTGCAATATCACACCCACTCACTCTCGCTGACACAACCCCTTAACTGAATTGAATTGAATTTATTATCATGTGTACTGAGACTCAGTGGAAAGCTTTGTCTTGCGAGCAATACAGGCAGATCACACAGTTAAATAGCATAGATAAGTAAATAATAGGTTACCAGTGGCAAAAGGTCCAGTGAATGTGAAGAGCTTGTGAGTCCATTCAGTATTCTAGAAACTGTTACGAAATCAGCTAGTGCGTGTGTTCAGGCTGCTGTACTTTCTCCCCGGTGGTAGAGGTTGTAGAAAAACATTGCCAGGGTGGGATGGATTTTTAAGAATGCTGGCAGCCTTTCCTTGACAGCGGGCCTGGTAGATGGGAGGTAGGCCTTTGTGATTGTCCGGGCTGAGTTCACCATCTCTGATATTGAATGATACAGTTGCCATATCAGGTAGTGATACATCCAGACAGAATGTTCTTTATGGTGCACCTATAAAAGTTGGCAAGGGAATTTGCCTTCATGCCAAAGTTCCTCAGCTGCTTGAGGAAGAAGAGACATTGTTGGGCTTTTGTAACCAGTGCATCCACATGAAAAGTCCAAGAAAGTTTGTTCTGGATGACCACTCCCAGGAGTTTGACACTCTCCACTCGTTCCACCTTTGTGCTGTTTTTGTGTAGGGGGGCCTGAGTAACATCCCAGCGAAAGTCAATAATGAATTCCTTGGTTTTGCCGGCATTGACAGCTAGGTTGTTCTCAGTGCACCATTTTTCCAGGTCTTCCACCTCCCGTCTGTAGTCTGTTTCGTCGCCATCTGAGATTTGACCGACTGTAGTGGTGTCATCAGTGAACTTGTAAATGGAATTAGTCTGGTATTTGGCGATGCAGTCATGGACATACAGTGAGTACAGCAGGGGGCTGAGTATGCACCCATAGAGGACTCCAGTATTGAGTGTTAGTGAGGATGAAATATTGCCCCCCAGTCTTCGTGATTGTGGCCTGAGGATCCAGAGAGTGGGGCTTAGTCCAAGATCACTTATTTTAGTAAACAGTCTCGAGGGGATAATAGTGTTGAAGGCTGAACTGTATTCAATGAGTAGGATTCTTACATAACTGTTCTTGGTGAGAAGATGTTCTAGGGGAGGAGTGGAGGGCAAGTGATATGGCATCTGACATGAATCGGTTGGTCCGATAGGCAAATTGGAGTGGGTCAAGATTAGTGGAGAGACTGGAGTTGATTAATGCCATGACCAGCCTTTCAAGCACTTCATGATCACTGAAGTTATGGCCACTGGGCGGTAGTCATTGAGACATGCTGCATGAGCCTTCTTAGGCACATGATGTTGGTCCTCTTAGGATGATGTTGGTCCTCTTGAAACAGGCAGGGGCAGGGGCCTGCTACTGGGAGAGGTTGATATCTGAGAAGACCTCTGCCAGTTGATCTGTGTATTCCCTGAGTGCACGGCCTGGTACTCTGTCTGGTCCCATCACTTTCCTTGGATTCACAGGAAAGAAAACTGATCTTTCCTCTGATGCAGTGACTGTTGGGATAGGTTCGTCAGAGAGGTGTTACCTCTCTGCTGAAATTCTGCTCAAAGTGAGCATAGAAGGCGTTGAGACGATCTGGGAGGGATATGTCATCATCTGCTATCTTGCACTGCTATCTTACCCCTCTAACCCTGCATGCCCTCTGCATGCTGTCTACTGGCTTGGGACACCTCCCTGCCTGCACTAACAGTAATATTAGTACTGCCCTCTTCCACCTCCCTTAATCTACCACCATCTTCTCTCAAATTCCAGGAAGAAACCAGCCCACAGTCAGGCAGAAAGACATGTGGCAGACTGTCCAACATTCAACCCTGCACTGCTTCTGAGGAGAGTATCCTGACTTTGACTGGCTCAAGTAGCTGAAGAACCTTACAACATTGAAGAGGGGTCATTTTTCTGGCTCCTTCCAAGCATTGCCTAATTTAAACCTTCATCCTTATTTATTCTTTCACACAACTCTGGAAACTACTTTTCTTCAAGCACATGTCTAATTGTCTTTGTAAAGTTTCTTTGGGGTCTCATTCCAACAATGTTTCAGGGAGTGTGCTCCACCCATCTGCGTGAAAGCATTTCTCAGTATCCCTCTGGTTCTTCCTTTTGTTGATAACAGTCAATATGTGGTCAAGGTTAGAGTGGTGCTGGAAAAGCACAGCAGGTCAGGCAGCATCTGAGGAGCAGGAAAATCAACACTTCAGGCAGATTTCCTGATGAAGGGCTTTTGCCCGAAATGTTGATTTTTGTGCTCCTCAGATGCAGCCTGACCTGTGCTTTTCCAGTGTCACTCTAATCTTGACTCTGAGCATCTCCAGCATCTGCAGTAGCCACTTCTGCCTAGTCAATATGGGGTGCCTGTTTATCAGCACAGCTAAAACAAAGACACTTTCAAACAAAGAATCCTCATAATTCTGAATATCTCTATTAGATCTTCCTCTACTTTGTCTAGTCTAGGAAAATAATCTTTTGGAATAATTCGAGTTCTTAATTGCTTCATCTCTGGAATTAAAGCAGTCAAGCTTCTCCGTACCTTCCTCTAAAGAGTCATGAACAGAGATGTACACGGGGGAGGGCGGGGTGGCACGGTGGCTCAGTGGTTAGTACTGCTGCCTCACTGCACCAGGATCCCAAGTTCAATTCTAGCCTCGGTCGACTGTCTGTGTGGAGTTTGCACATTCTCCCTGTGTCTGTGTGGGTTTCCCCTGAGTGTTCTGGTTTCCTCCCACAGTCACAAAGATGTGCAGGCCAGGTGAATTGGCCATGCTAAATTGCCCATAGTGTTAGGTGCAGTAGTCAGAGGGAAATGGGGCTGGGTGTTTTACTCTGCAGAGGGTTGGTGTGGACTTGTTGGGCCGAAGGGCCTGTTTCCACACTGTAGGGAATCTAATCTACTCTAACCTAATCAATTCACCAACTCAGTACTAACCAGCAATTAGGAAGGTCTTAACTTGACTCCCTTGTTCTTATATTTAATGACCATGTTTATCAATGTGCCTGATACACTATCCTGCCATCCTCAACGTCATAAGAATTTGAACTCCCAAGTCCTTCAAAACCAGTAATTTAGATTAATCTGTCTCTCTGCATTGTTCTTCCATCAGCATATCACTTCGCTCAATTCATAATGATTGTCCTCAGAAGTACATCTTGTACTTAGGCACTGTAACTGATCGCTCTCATGAAGAGTACTGGAAGAGAATTAATTCTAAGACGTATTCCTGAATCTCATTGTCTTTCTTAAACAAGCTTTATTAGTATTCATATCTCATTTTTAAGTGGGTGTAGCCAAATTGGGACAACAGCAGCTTTTCTTTTAAGTCTTCTCTTCGACTCCTACAGTCCTTGAGCATTATTTCGGGAAATTATAAGGCAAGATAGAAATAGGCCACGGAGAAAACACTTATTTTCAACGAATGAAAGTTCTCCTTCAGCTCTCTGCGGACTCATTAATCTCATTAATCATCCCTGCAATGAAGAAGTGTTGCTGCACTCAGCCTTTGATTTTAATAAAGTTTGTCTTTTGAAGCTTATTGACATATTGTCCCATTTTAACAAAATTTCTCCTGCTGTGTCTGATTCAATGTTGACATTGAGAAATCCGGTCCATTGGGTAAAGTACAGAGATGGAGATTTTACCCTCCAAACCTCTTTTGAGCTGAAGCTTTAACATTTACATTTTATTTTCTCCAAAGATATATTATGCATGGGGAAGATTATAAACAAAGAAAGACGGGCCTTCAAAAAACTAGTACTTTACTAATATTTCAGTTACATTTTTAGAATATTTCATTAGTTTCAACGTAGTTTTAATACATGTGATCATTTTGGGCAGCATTTGTTTTCTTAAAGCCTCAGTTAATACATAAGTATATTACTTCCATAGTGTCTACAACACACAGAAAGATCATTTGGCCAATCAATAGGTCAAAACTTGTTTTTGTTCCACAGGAACCTTTTATTCCCTTCTCAATCTAAATACTCTTTTCTTTTTCTTTTCTCTATCATACATTTTCAGCCTGCCTCTTAAATGTGTCTATGCCAGAAAGCTCAATTATTTCTTGTGACAGGAGGAACCACAATCCACAGGACCATTTGATGTAAGGACAGAAGTAGACCACCTGATGCAAGAGCATGAGTCGGCCATTTAGTCTGTTGAGTCTGCTCCACCATTCAATGAGATCATTAATATTTCTCTTTTCCTGGCCTTTTCCCCATAACCTTTGATTCCCTGACTAATTAAAAATCTGTTGATCGCAACCTTGAGTATACTTAATGGCCCAGCCTTGACAGCCCTCTGCAATAAATAATTCCACCAATTCACTATCCTCTGGGAGAAGAAATTTCCCCTTTATTGGTGTCTTGAATGTGTGACCTCTTATGCCCTCTGGTCCCTCTTCCTCAAGGGGAAATAACCATTCTCTGTCTACACTGTCAAGTCTTCTGGGAATCTTATATGTTGCAACAAGGTGTCTCCTCATTCTTCCACAGTTCTACAAGTACAGGCCCAATCTATTCAACCTCTCCTCATACCACAGCCCCTCCATGTATGCAATCAGCCCAGGGAACTGTCTCTCATTGCCTCCAACACCAGTATTCCTTCCTTTGATCTACTTGCCCTTATTTCTCAAATCTTTGAGGATTGGAGTTGGGAAATCATGTTGATGTTGTTGTAGGACATTAGCTTGACTGGCTGTTGGAAGGATACTATTGCATTGGAGATGGTTCAGAAAAGATTTCCCAGGATATTACTGGTCATGGAGGGTTTGAGTTATAAGGAGAGGCTGGATACAGTGGGACTTTTTTCACTGGAGCATAGGAGGTTGAGGGGTGACCTGATAGAGATTTATAAAATAGATAAGGTCAATAACAAAGGTGGGGGAATTCTAAACTAGATTGGGGTGCGGGATGGGACATAGTTTTAAGGTGAAAGGAGAAAGTTTTAAAAAGGACCTGAGGGGCAACTTTTTTACACAAAGTGATTCATGTATGGAATGAACTGCCTGAAGAAGTGGTGAGTGCAAGTAGAGTTACAACATTAAAAAGATGTTTGGATAAGTACATGAATAGGAAAGGTTTAGAGGAATATAGGTCAAACAGAGGCAAGTGGGACTAGTTTAGTTTGGGAACATGGTCATTGTGGACTGAAGGGTCTGTTTCCATACTGGATGACCCAATGACTTTAAATTGTCCATAGAATTCCAGCTGTGGTCTGACTAGTGCCTTGTATCAGTTCAGCAAAACTTCCTTCCTTTTATGCATTCCCTTTGAAGTAAAGGCCAATATTGCATTTGTCTTCCATATTATCCACTGACTACGATTGCTGGATTTTCATGATTCATGGTAAGAACGCCCAAAACCCTTTCTTCTGTAGCTTTCTGCAGTCTTTCTCTATTTAAATAATATTCAGCTTCTCTAATCTTCCTGCCAAAGTATATAATCTCATATTTCCCCTCATTATATTCTATCTACCAATATTCCACATAACCTATCTGTATCTCCTTGCAGATACTTTATATTACCCTCACCACTTGCATTCCCCGCTATTTTTGTGTCAGCTGCAAACTTGGCAATAGTACATTCACTTCCCTCATCCCAGTCATTAAACCATTTTCCAGAAAAATCTTGTAATGTTCTAACTACCCTATTGGATTTATTAGTGACCAGCTAACATTCATATTATTTCATTATAGCATCCTGTGCCAGTCAAAACATCTTCAAAATATTTACTCAATCAAAACTACCAGAGGAATCAGCAATGGGTCCCTTGTTTTCCCAACACATACCAATGATTCCAGCTGTTTGTAGGGCGCATATTTATGAGATCTGCAAATGATACAAATATGATTTGTGGTTTACAATGAAGAAGGAAGACAGTGAAGGAAGGTACCATTAGACAGATCGGCTGGGCTGAAAAGTTGCAAATGGAACAGTGTGAGGAGCAGTGTGAGACAAGGCATGTAAGGGCAAGCAAAGTAGGGGACTATAGATGATTGATGAATACAAAATGTAGAGGAGCAGACAGACTTCGCTTGGCATGTCAACAGATTTCTGAAGGTAGCAAGACAGGTCGAAAGGCAGCTGAGAAGACATACAGAATTTCGTGCTTTATTAATTCAAGCACAGAATCAAAGAGCAAGGTGGTTAGAGAGCTGTAGAGTCATATGGCATGGAAACAGCCTCTTTGGTCCAAACAGTCCATGCTGACCATGTTCCTGAACTCAACTAGTCCAATCTCCCTGCGCTTCGCCCTTATCCCTCCAAACTTTCCAATACACGAACTGATCCAAGTGCCTTTTAAATGTTGTGTCTGCATCCACCAATTCCTCTAGCAGTTCATCCCACACACGAAACACTCTCTGTGTAAAACTGTCGTCCCTCATGTCTTTTTAAAATCTTTCTCCTCTCACCTTAAATATATGATCGCTAGTTTCGAACTCCCCATCCTGGGTGAGTTCATGCTAGAAACTGTGTGAAACGCTACTAAGCTATTTAAAACACTATTAACTACATACAATACTGATGAGATCATCTGTTTCTGCCTCCAAAAAGGCTGCCTGACTGACTAGTTTAGGCATTTGCCTGAAACGTCTGTGAAACAGCTCTCCCAACTTTGGCACAAGCTTCCAGAAACGTGTAGGGAAAACTTTACATGGTTATTGGGACAATGTTCAGCCTCCTCATTTCAGGTTTAGGGTGTCCAACTGGTTTTATTCCTTTCATTAGACTTTGGAGTGTTTAGATACTAATAAAAGGCTTGCTGGGCCATTTCAGAGGGCAATAAGATTCAAACACGTTGCTGTGGGTCTGGAGTTGCACGTAGGCCAGACCAGATGAGAATGACAGATTTTTCTTTTTGAAAGATACCTTCCTACTGTGATCGTTAATTATCATCTCCCTGTCCTAATTCTATATCCCTTTGTAAATATAGAACATACATTAGCCACTGGTCCTTTGATATTATTCTCTTGTCTAATGAAGTTTTATAAATAGGCAATAGTGCCGCTGCTATTTCTGCCCTTAACCTTCTCATGTGCATGGATGCAATTCATGGGGTTTTATGCTCTTTAAATTAGATTAGATTAGATTAGATTACTTACAGTGTGGAAACAGGCCCTTCGGCCCAACAAGTCCACACCGCCCCGCCGAAGCGTAACCCACCCATACCCGTACCCCTTACATCTACGTCTACCCCTACCCCTTGCCAATTCACCTGACCTACACATCTTTGGACTGTGGGAGGAAACCGGAGCACCCGGAGGAAACCCACGCAGACACGGGGAGAATGTGCAAATTCCACACAGTCAGTCGCCTGAGGCGGGAATTGAACCCAGGTCTCTGGCGCTGTGAGGCAGCAGTGCTAACCACTGTGCCACCGTGCCGCCCAAAATGTGATTGGTTTATTTTTCAATTAGTTTCCCTCCACCTACCTTCCCTTCCTATATGTCTTTATAAATTTTTTGATCTCCTCTTTGGATATCATGCCTACCGTATTAGTCTCCCTGGTAAATACTTGTAGTAATTTAATAAGTTACTGTCATTATCTGTATGTTTATCATGTTTAACTATCCTGATGTTGCTCTGCTTTAAGATATCCATTGACTATTTAATTCTATATTTTATTTTTTCTTTTCAAATCTTTCATTATTTTCGAGCCTTTTCTTTATTCATATGTCATTCTCCATTCTTACTGAAATTTTAGCACATGTATTTTTTTTCTTTATCTTTAATTTTGCCCTCTTTATTCATCCATGGTCTGTTGTTCTTATCAAATCCTAGCCACCTAATGCCTGGAGAAAGAACGCCTCACCTTCCACCTTGGGACCCTCCAACCATATGGCATCAGTGTCAATTTCAACAGTTTCCTCATCTCCCTTCCCCCCATCCCAGATCCAACCCTTGAACTGTCCTATCTATTCATCTTCCTTCTCACCTATCCACTCCACCTTCCAATCTGACCTATCACCATCACCTCTGATCTGCACCTGCCTATCGCCTTCCAAACTACCTTCACCCCAGCCCTTGCACCCCCTTCCAATATATCTCTCAGCCCCCTCCCTGCATCCCCCCCCCCCACCATCCACATTCCTGATTAACATCTTATGCCCAAAACGCTAACTCTCCTGCTCCTCAGATGCTGCCTGACCTACTGTACTTTTCTAGTAACAGATCTTTCGGCTCTAATCTCCAGCATCTGCAGTCCTCACTTTCTCCCTGTTGTTCTTATTAGCTTGTTATTCCCTTCTCATGGAATATATATATATCTCCTGAATTTTATCAATCACCTTTTTCTTCGCCCTCTGTCACACTGTGCTCTGCCCTCAGGAATTCTGTTTCTTGGTCAGGTCCCAATTTCATTCTTTTTCGTTTGAGCTTTTACTCCCCCAGTTTATCACTTTGGTCTTTGTGTTATTTACGTCCTTCTCAAACTGTATATTAAACCTTATTAGATTGTGCTCATTATTGACTAGCTGTTTCCCTGTGCTTATGTGTTCTGATTTATTGCCTACTACTAAATCAACAGCAATCCCTCTCTCATTCACTTTGTATACAATAGGTAAGGAAGTCCTGCAAATATTGTAAAAATGCCATTCCCTGTACTGCTGTCACAACCTCTTCTTGCCAGTTTATCTGAGAGTAGATAAAATCTCCTGTGTTTCTATTTTCCCCTTTAATTGCTTTTTACTTATTATGTCTTCCTTTACATTACTTCCGTTACTAGGTAGTTTGTAGAGTACCCTTATTAGTATTATTGATCTTTTAACTTTTATTTCAATCTGTATATGTTCTACTTCTGTTCTTCTGCCCTTTTTGTCTACTGCCATCACATTGTCATTCGTTTGTATAGCTATTCAATGTTCTTCTTCCCTTTCCTTACTGATTACATTAGAATCTGTAATATTTCATTTTCAGTTCTGTCCGTTATGAATATATCACTTATCCAGCTACCAATGGATTCAATGATTGTAAAACGACATCAGTGAAATATGACGTGGGTGGTGAAGTGTATCAGGTCCTATCTGCTGGCTATGGAATCTGGATTTAAGTCAAGGTCTGATTCATGGCTAGTAAGTGACCGTCCTCAGAGAGGGACACATGTGAGATGAGCTTTGGAGATTTTTAGTGAATGTAGCAAAAGGAACTTTATTCTGCATGGAGCCTTGTTATGCTTCAGCTAAACTATTTACCCAGCATTAAAATCCTTCTGATTTTCTTTTGAAAAGGTTTTAATCCCTACCAGAATTTTAATGCATTAATCCTCGACACACATCAAGGATAAAAAAAGACTGTCACCCCTTGCTCAACACGTACACACTGGGACTTAAATTAATATCTAAAGTCCAGCAAAGATAGTGTTGCAACTAAGCACCCCTCTAATCTACTGTTATTTTTGGAGTTGCACTCTTGTGCTCAGACAATTTGTGGTCAGCCTTAGGACCATCAAATTTGTGAAAGATGGATTGACACTCCTAGTCCAATTGGACCTATGTAGAAAGTTAGCATTTTATAATAAAAAAGAAAAAATGTGACCAGAGAAGGTCATCAGGAACAGCAAGTTTCCTTTCTTATTGAACAGTCTGTGAATCCTGTGTCGCAGAATCCTAATTGTTCTAATTTTAATACCAATCTTTGCTTATTTGAAATGAGTTATCAACAGTGTTAAAAAAGGCAGCTTTTTGCCTTTTCACACGTTTTCACATCACTCAGGTAGTCATCCCTTAGATAATTCCTCCATAAAATAGTCCTACTTTGATGCCACGCTCTGAACTTCAGGAAGTTTAATTTCTTACCTCATTTTATGAACGTAAACAATTTGGTCAATTCCCTGTATGATCCTGAAATCTTCAAATAGTTTCTATTGAAGCTGATTCTTTCATATAAAAGAAGGCCAATTTCACCAAACTTCAGTTTATTTTGGTTTTCATTTCATTTGGTTCCCGAGTGAGGCTTATTAACTTTGGAGAAAGCTACAGATGAGGCAATGAAGATGAAAGGTATAGTCATGAGAAATTTATTTCTATTCTTAACAGGCTACTCTAAAGCTCAGTGGACTGGATTTTATTGCATATAATTAAGATTGTCTGTGTTGTGTTTGATGGAAACTGTCCTTTAGCAACTTAAAGTCTATTGTAAGCTCGATTGCCTGAACTATACCGCCATCAGAAAATGACATGTCAATATTAATCTCTCAACCCAGACAACCCGAGTGTGATCTGACATGTTGATGGTGTGCAACTTCCAGCATTGCACTTTCGTGGAATATAAATCCATTCGGACCTGAAATACTCTTACCTGCTGCCAATCCATTGTTTGGTAAATGCATCGTAGAGAGAGTTAGGTGCTACTGCAGCATCAACTCTGGTGCCAGTTCCCAACTGAAAACAACATTTCAAGGAATGTATTGGCTTCAGTTTTGTGCTCAACATCTGCAGCATTGAGCATAAATTCATTACTAATGTATAATTCGTTAATGCCTTGTTTTTCTTGGCTTTTGTGTGAAACTAATTCTCTCTCAAACATTAACCATAAGACTGCTTGTCTAATGGCAGCCTGTGGCTGTTGTCATGTTCCCTGCTGGATTACTGCAAGAACAGCAAGAAGTGAACAGCCCTGTAGAGCCTTGTGAATTGACTGTGGTGTGGGAACTTTCAGAAATTTGAGCTGTCAGATTTTATGTGCGTGGTATTTTCTGACAATCTGGCGTTTTCTTTCAACAAGTTAAAAACTAAATCTGACTCACATTAACGCTCCAGGGAATTGAATAAATTGTTTTTAATTCATTCGTGAGACATGGTAATCGCTGGCTAGCTTATGGCCCATCTCTAAGTGGGCCATCACAGAATCCATCTACCAGGCCCACTGTCAAGGAAAGGCTGCCAGTGTTCTCAAAGATCCATCCCACCCTGGCAATGTTTTTCTACAACCTCTACCATCGGGGAGAAGGTACGGAAGCCTGAACACATGCACAAGCCGGTTTCAAAACGGTTTCAACCCTACTGTTGTTAGAATACTGAATGGACTCACAAACTCTTAACATTCCCCTGTACCTGTGTTTTTGCCGCTGTTTACCTATTATTTACTTATTTATGCTATTTAACTTGTGATCTGCCTTTATTGCTCACAAGACAAAACTTTTCACTGTGTCTCGGTACACGTGACAATAAATTCAATTCGAACATCCAGAGGGCAGTGCTGCGTCTGGAGTCACATGTAGGTCAGATCAGGTAAGGATGGCAGTTTCCTTTCCCAAAGGATATTGGTGCAGCAGATGGGGCTCCCTATAATTGTCAATAGTTTTGTGCTTATCATGAGAATCTCAATTCCAGATTTTTATTGATTTCAAATTCCATCATCTACCATGGGAGAATTTGAACACTGGTCCCTGAAACAATACCGGGTCTTTGAATTAATAATCTAGCAAAAATACCACTAGGTCATCACCTCCTCTTATTTTTGCCTTCTTTTGGGTTAAACTGATATCTGATTTCTCAGCTTTGACAGAGATCAGAGGTATCACTATTGCAAGGAAGATCCAAGCCAAATCTCAAAAGCCTAACTTTGTAGATGATCACTGGTTCCCTTATTTAAGGACAGATATATTGGCATTGAAGGTAAAAACAATGACTGCAGATGCTGGAAACCAGATTCTGGATTAGTGGTGCTGGAAGAGCACAGCAGTTCAGGCAGCATCCAAGTAGCTTCGAAATCGACGTTTCGGGCAAAAGCCCTTCATTGGAGGCAATACAGAGAAGGTTTGCTCGGCTCATCATGGGTGTCGAGCAACTCTCTGAACAGAAGAGGTTGAGTAGGTTGAGCTTGTCCTTCCTGAAGTTTAGAAGAATGAGGGAGATCTTATTGAAGGAAACTTGTAAGACACTTAGGGCATTTGACAGTACAGATGCAGAAAGGTCATTTTCCCTTGTGCCAGAGTTTAGGACCTGAGGCTATAAACTCAGAGTTAGTTGCTGCCCATTTAAGAAAGAGGTTAGAAGAGATTTATTCCCTCAGATGGTAGTGAATCTGTGGACCTCTTGTCACTCTCAGCACATCTCACTCTCACAACCACAAGAGCACACACCCGTAGTGTCACCCAACCTGACTCCCTTCCAAAACACTGATGCTCTCTCACCTCTCAACTTGAGAAACATTAATGCTGCATCAGCATGGGAAATGTTTGAGGAGCAGTGCTCTAATTATTCTTCAGCCCTTCGCCTTGCTGCTTTCCAGATGTAGTTCTATCACTAAAATCCCACTTCACTGACTCTTATATGTGTATTCTCCATTGCTTCTAAACAGAGTGCCTCTGCGAGAACCTTCAATATAGTGCCTATCATTTTGCTACATGCACCAGTCCGTGAAATGCAAAGAAAGCAGATGAGAGGAAGATAATGAAGGAAACACAGACCAATCTTCTTCAAAAACAAGAAGTATTCAGAAGTGGGAAACTCCTCTACAATATCGAGTAATGCAAAGATTCAAAGATTGATAAAGGAAGTTAGATAACTTTGATTCATTTCCTCCAGCAATAAATGTATGAGGAACTAACTGTTATGTGGTGTAAAGCGCCTTTCCCAAAATCTTAATGGAAATAATAGTCTAGTATGGACAAAACATGAATGACAATTCACAAAAACAAAAGCATGACCGAACCTAATTTGTGAGTATCTGTGGCTCTGATTGTCATTGTCAGATGGTCTGACAGTCTTTTTCAAAACAAAGTACAAAGTTTTACTTTTTGTGTAGGTGGGGTTGATGGACAGGTGGGGGTGGTGATGCATTTAGAATTGGGCATAATATCATGGATATGCCTACCTGATTGCTCCTGCACAATTCACCGACCTTTGGGAAGTGGATGGTCATTTAAGGACTTGGAACCACTACAAGTTGTCTCTGGGCAGCAGGAGGCTAGTGCCAAGTCTGAAGCCAGTCAGGCTTCACTGGTGAGGCTATTGGTGGGAAATGGAGATGCAGTCTTCTTTCCAAGACTCTTGCACCCATTGGAACCCCCAAAGTAGTCCCACCCTGTCCACACTGGCACCCACTAAATTGGCCCCTTAGCCTTGGACATCTAATCTAGCTCCACCTAGCTCCCCTAAAACCCCCAAAGTATCTTCTATTTGGGTATAGCTGTGTTCAACAGTGGAAACTGAATGCAATTCCACATGGCCACCATGCTTGGGATCAGGTTGCTACCAGTCATCTGAACGGTCAATGGCTCTCAACAGAGAGACCTATTCCTCAGAGGCAGGGGTGGGGGTGAATATCTTATCCAAAGACCAATTACCATCCTGTTGAGTATTAAATCTTAACTGCCCTCTGGGCAGTTAGGGATGAGCAATAAATGCTGGCCATGTCAGCAATGTCCTCATTCCATAAATGGTTGCGAGCAAGACAGAGTAGACGCACCATATAACTGTTCGCCCGAGGCAGGTGAATTCTGGTGCAATGTAAACTTGTGGTCTGTATGCCTTCCAATGCCCTGTTGGTAATGCCAATATTAGACTTATTGGGTTTTGGTCAGGAGACATCTGGAAATGAGTGATAGGCTGCAGTCTAACCCGGGGGCTGCAAACAAGTTAATATGGGCTCTCTCTCCTTCTCACATGATCATGTTGCATTTTGCAAATTATGTTGGGAGATTTTAATATTACGCCCTGTGAGAAAGGGAAAAGCAGCAAGAGAAGTATATATTGATGTAAGATGGCATTAATTAGAACATGAATAGAAGGCTTTTTGCTTCTTAATTTTTGTATCTTTCTGCTAACAGATACCCTAGTAACATGTCAAACTAAAATACACCTTACAGTTTCAATTCAGCACAGGCTTTTCTATAATTATTCATATTCAACATGTAAAATAATAATGTTTTCACATTTTCAGTACACATTACTTCTGTGGACTGCACGTAGCATCTCAGCTGGAGGGAAGAGGAGGGGATAAATTGCGATAAATTTATGGTCCATGTCATGGTTCTATGTTTAAATTACACTAACTTTGCTGGAAAGGAAACAGAGATATCAGCTCATCTTGTTTCAGAAGTTCTTGATTTAAATTATATAAGCAAAACTTACAAAAACTCAGTAGCCCAGACTATAGTGATGGTTGATCAGCTTTTCTTCTTTTCCCTTGCTGTTATGTGCATATTGCTCAATATCTGCCGCATGTACAAAACTTTGGGAATGATGTCACTAATCACCATGTATGTCAGCTTCACAAATTGCCCGAATGACGAAACTATTCATATACTGATGTACTTACAAGACTAATAAGGGAGCTAATTGTATTGTAATGCATTACAAATGCAAGGCTATTGATACATTTAAAAGAAAGTGGGAGTAATGCCAACATAGTTACGTCTCTGAACCTAATGGCAAAGCTCTTGGCACATTAGTGTATGCATATGACTAATATATTCAAGGAAATTTAAGACCAATATATTTGCAGACTGCTAGCAAAGCTATTCACCTGTTAATGTACTCATAGGCTCGTAGAAAGATGATTCACCCACTGAAGTATTTTTGTCAGTGTAGCGGGATGGCTGGTGCTGGAGTTGATAACAATAGAAAAATTGGCTATGGTAATGGGTGATTCTGGACCTGAGGGAGTGGTGACGCACACCATTGCAATGGCCTGAAGGACCTTGTGTTAATAACTGTAGGGACTCTGTTCCAAGTGGAAAACAGCAACCTAGCATAAAATGTATCTTTTAACACAAAGCCATATTTCCCCAGATATCAGTTCAGTGCAGGTTGACAGTGGTCCCAGTAATGGAATAAAAATACCAACTCAGATATTTCTGACAGGTATGTAAATTGCATCTAAAGCCAATGGGTGGCACGGTGGCACAGTGGTTAGTACTGCTGCCTCACAGTGCCAGGGACCTGGGTTCAATTCCCACCTCAGATTTTCTCCAGGTGCTCTGGTTTCTTCCCACAGTCCAAAGATGTGCAGGTTAGGTGAATTGGCCATGCTAAATTGCCCGTCGTGTTAGGTGAAGGGGTAAATGTAGAGGAATGGGTCTGGGTGGGTTGCTCTTCGGAGGGTCGGTGTGGACTTGTTGGGCTGAAGGGCCTGTTTCTACACTGTAAGTAATCTAGTCTAATCTAATCAGCGATTGACACAATTAAAGTTATTTAAGAGATGTTTCTGGCTCCGATAGAATGCTAACAACATTAATATAAATGATCAATGTTTGGATTGGAATGTGATGAGTATGTTATCTCCCTGAAATGGGTGACATAACACAATATGCAACAGAAGGGGACAATGAATTGGGGTGGGGAGGTGAGGTGAGGTAAGGGGTGGGTGGGTGAGGGCAAGATCTTAGCTCGAGATGCAACTTACATACCCAGCTTAATAAATCTGCAAATGTTCAAGGAATACAATTCTGGCTCAACAAAGAGATAATTTAAGATGTGAAAATTGATTTAATACATGTAGTTTAGAATGGTGATTGCCAATTTCTACTGCTTTGGTTGTAGAGTTGGCAGTACTATTAACTTTCTTTACTGTTCACTTTTAGCTTTAGTCAGAACAATATTTTTACAGAAAGGGCTTATTGGTTTCTTTATTAAGCATCATAGAATGCTGTCTTAGACTAAAGGTAATGCATAAAGACAAGCTTTTCCTTTAAAGAAGAAATTCTAAGGTGGATTTGATGAAATTTGAACAAATTCCTCTCACTGTGTTATTGACTGTGCTCTGAGTATTTTAATGCTATGCTTCAGCAGCACGATTTCAGGCTGCTTTGATATTGACAGTTTCTCAAGAGTGCAGAGACTTGAACTTAAATGCAAACTGTGCCACACAAAAAATAATATATCTTTCAGTTTGAGCAGTCTGTGTAATGTTAATCTAAGTGTCCTGCAACTTAGTACAAGCTTCCTGGGATCCCTCATATCGTGTATTATTTTAGTTTTTAAGATTGCTTCCAAGGAATTTGGCTAGAATGGGGCTAAACAATTCCAATATTCTCTCACCTTGTCTGATGATTAACTGGATAGGCTAGTGCAATCCTTGCCAAAATCAGGGTGCTCACATTTTTCATTTCTTGGTGCGTATGAAGCAATGATTCTGTTGCCTGGGGAGAGGAGTGCCTTGCAGCATGCCGCACAGACTGTGTCTCTGTGTCATAATCATCAGAATGGACAGGGGCAGAAATCAACAGGAGAGAACTAGTATCATTTCTCAGGAATGAGCCTTACTAATTGGGACATAGATAGGGCTGAATTTTTACAGCATGACAATCAACAGCATCCTACCACAGTTAAAACAAAAAAAAATTAATCAACCTGAAAAATTAATCAATCAGACACATCACAACATGTGTAGGGACTTGAACATGGACCTTCTGACCCAGATGTAAGGGTATTACCACTGCACTACAAGAACCCCTGAGGATCCTTTTTTTATTTAATAATTGCTAATCAACCTGCTCAGAGATATTAGTACACACCTCTAGAGCAGATGGAACTTGAACCCAGGGCTCCTGGCTCAGAGGCAGAGATGCTACCACAGGACACCATCTTAAACTCTTTGTCAGATCCCAGAACCATCAAAGTTGAAATAAAGGTATGGAGTGGAGCAATAATTGTCCCTTCGACTTAACCAGGCTTTCCGGCAGCTTACATGATATGTGTGGTCCTTTTTTGGAGCAATTCTGATGCTGTGTATATGTGCATCACTCTGCAAATCACAGGAAACACTTGCTGTCCTACTTGATAATTGCTACTTATGAGATTCAACATAAGCTATTTATCATCTGCAAAGCAAGATGTTGTCCATCATGCACAGACACTATAGAGGAACTCCAGATGGTCATGTATGGTCATCCCACCCTGGCAGTGTTTTTCTACAACCTCTGCCATCAGGGAGAAGATACAGAAGCCTGAACACACGGATTAGCCGGTTTTGGAATCATTTCTACCCTACTGTTGTGAGAATACTGAATGGACTCGCAAACTCTTAACATTCGCCTATACCAATGTTTTTGTTTTTGCAGCTGTTTACCAATTATTTACTTATCTATGCTACTTAAGTATGTCATCTGCCTGTATTGCTCACAAAACAAAGCTTTTCACTGTGCCTCGGTACACATGACAATAAATTCAATTCAATTCATTTCAATTCAATGTTATGAGGAAACATGAATTTAAAGTGTAATCCTTTTCATGTTAATGGTCACCTTTTGCTTTGCCAATGTGTAGCTCTCCAACTCCAGCCCGGTCTCTACTTCATAGGTCTTTCAGTCTGAAATGTTATCTGCAGATGCTGCCATATTTGCTGCAGTATGAGGATTCTCAGACAAGTACCTGGTACCTTCATATGTAAATGCCTGAAATACCATGCAGCTGGAGTGATGCAGGTTTGATCAGTTGCCCTCTCATGAGGAATTCAAACTCAGAAGAGCAGACACTGCAGAAAGCACACCAATTCTGATGCTGTGTATATGTGCATCACTCTGCAAATGAGAGCACCAGGAGCTCCCACCTGTTCTTCGGCCTGTGTTTGTGACTGAAACCTCTTATGTTCCCTTCATTGTGTTTACTCTGTCTGCTGTAGCCAATTTAAGAGAATTAAAATAATCCAGTTTGAAAGTATTCAGCTAGTTCTCTTCCCCTGAGATGCAGAGGTTTCATATAGTTATGAAAACAGTTTTCATCTGCACTCATAATAATGGCAAGTTTAGAAGTTAACTGAGTGACAGGAATATCACTATGACTTGTGTGATTGCAAGCAGATTTGAATTAGTTTACAGTTAGTAAGTGTACTGTCTGAACTAACTGCCCTAAAATATTCACACAAGTCCTTTTTGAATCTTTCAATTGTAGGTGATGAGCATACTGGAATGAAAACATTATGGAAGCCTCTAAATCATTATTTCACCTCTCAATTTTTACAAGTACTTAGCTACTTTATGTTGCAGATTTGTGTGACTTTCATAAACATTACTGGAAGCAACTAGCTGAATTACTGGTAGGAAAACTAAGTTGAATTTAGGAAATTCTGCTATTGATATTGTTTTTAGTCCCCTGTAGCACCCAACTGTAGTTGGCCTTGGTGCTTAGTTTTGTTTATGAATATTATTAAATTATTTGCTGATTTGTATTTCAAGTCATTTTTAAAAATAGAGGATTAGAAATTTGATGTGGGTGTTGATGGCAAGGCAGCATTTATTACCACTACATTTTTGCTTTTGAAACTTTGAAATGGTTTCATACAACAGAGTGTCTTACCATGTCTCTTCAGGTAGTATTTAAGAATAAACTCTCTTGGCACTGGACTCAAATCACAGATGGACCGGTCAGATAATGGATGGCATTGACCACTGGAGCTTCACATTAATGTGACAGCTGCAAGGTCGCCCTAACTGATGCAAGCATTTTTATTTCCAGAACATAAATTCAGATTCTCAAACTGCTACAGTGTGATTTTCGACTTAATTTTCTTGTTTGGCCTGGCCTCTGGATTTCAAGTCTTTGGATGGGAACTTGAACGCAGAACCTGAAACCTTCTGACTCAGAGGCAAAAGGATCACAGTGGTGACATGTTCATCCACTGTCAAACCGATAAAACATTTAACGGATTTAAAACTGTCTGCACCAATTGTGTTTTTGTTTGTTTTTTTCGAGAGATACTGATCTATATTACAATATACTTTCGTAGACGCCAGCCTATTCTGAAAACCTGACCTGACTGACTTTTCTTCATGTGTGGCTAGATTCCTTGGCAGACCAGTAAAGCTTGCAGAATGTCACAGCTGATGCCTAGCCTTTCTTTGACACAGACTTTCCAGTAGGAATGGAAACCCACTTGTCTTCTTTTCCTACTCTCCAGCAATAAAAATCAAGGTACAACTTTTAAACAAACCAACTACAATACCAACTGAGAGCACTCAATGTAGCGCAATGTTATCCAAACTGGATTCCTCCATTGTGCCCTGCCTCTGTATCGACACATTAACTCACGACACCATTGGTAGCTCTCAGTATTTCCTTTGTTTGGAAAGTATTTACAATGACATTGACAAAGTACTCAGGCCAGAATCTACTAATTGTCTCGAGGTATGCACATTGCATCTTGCTTTATCCAGTTTGTGAATTTCAATAGGTGGTTTGGATCTTTTCTCAACTGTCAATATCTAATTATAGGTTGCACAACAATATTAGACACAAGGGGCTAGTAACTTGGGGAACGTAATGATGTTCTGAAGATTTCTTGGGAAGATCGATACAATTTTTGTTATGACAATATGGCTTGCGAGTATAGACTTGCAACGGAAATTTGAAGTTTTATAACTGGTGGGTTCTGATTTAGCTTGGATGAAGTCGAGGTTGAGGACCATAGGAATAGAGGACGCAGCAGCAAGAGTTTGCCATTCAGTCCTTCAAGCCAGTTCTGACATTTGATAAGATGTGAGGTCAACTCCCCTTTCTTGTCTGCATCACATAACCAAGGGTTCTCTATCTATAAACAAAATCTAACTCTGTCTTGAATATATTCAATCAACCAGATTCCACTGTTTTCTGGGGAAGAATATTCCATGTTCATGACTCTCTGAGGGAAAAATAAATTCTCTTTATCTCAGCCTTAAAGGGAGACTTCTTATTTCTAACTTGTAACTCCTAATTCTACTCCCCCCAACAGGAGGAACAGCCTCCCAGTATCCAGTTTTTGAGTCCCTCTATGTCGTATAGAGTCAGAAAAATAACTTCTCATTCTTCTAAACTGCAATGGTATTAGTCCAACCTGTTCAATCGTTCTTCATAAAATAGCCTAAGAATGAGACAATGGACCTTCTCTGAATTGTTTCAAACACATTGATATCCTTTGTCAAATGAAAAGACCAGAACTGTGCGAACTCACCAAGGCCCTGTAGTAAAATATTCTGACCTTCAAATTCTTGTCTCCTTCCTTTCTTAATCACTTGCTGTACTGCATGCTAACTTTTCATGCTTCATATATCAAGTCACCCAGATCCCTCTGTACCACTGAGTTCTGTAATCTCTCTCACTTTAAATAATGTCCAGCCTTTTTATTCTTCCCAACAAAGTGAACAGGTTTATATTTCCTTACATTATGCTTCATGTGACAATTCCTTTTTGCCTGCTCCCTTCATGTAGCCATTTTTCATTTGTGGTCTTGTTACCTCATCTTGACAATTCATTTTGTCTTGCTGGCATTGGCACATTTAACCATCATACATTTCATCCCTTTTGCCTAAGTTATTGTCATAGATTGTAAATAGTTGATGGGGTCAGCCAGTTCAGTTGATTTTTGGTATCAGTAGCATAGATCCAATTTCCGTACTGGCTGAAGTTACTCTGAAGGCCCTGCCTCTTCAACCTTGCCCTTTGTCTGAGGTGCGATGACCCTCAAATTAAGCTCAACACTGGTTGTCTCTCTCTAATGATAGAAGGAATTGTAATGACTCTCCACACGTTTTCCACAAATATACGAGGCATCAACATTGTCCCCTTTATCCCCATATGCACCATAAACCATGAGTTCTTATTTTGTGCAGCAACCTTTGAATTAGCACTTTGTCAGATGTCTTTCTGAAATTCAAGTAAATTAAATCTGCAAGTTCCCCTTAATCCACATGGCTTGTTTTGCAATTCCTTTAGACTTTATATTGAAACAGCAGATCTTAACAGAAAAGTTTATAAACCATGCAACGAAATGTTACTTACCTGAAAATTTGTTGCATTGTCTGTTATCAATCAAAACATTATCTTTAATAAATTTTCCCTTTCTGATGGGTTAAGGCCATGTAGATCAATACAAATTTCTGAAAATGACACAAAATTGATGGCTTAAAGGTAAGGGATTTCATCAGTAAACTACAGTTCATATTGACAATATTTGGATTAAAATTGACTTTTCCCTTATGAGTAATTCACCCATCACAAATCCTTTTTTTTTGTCTCATTGGTTATCAGTTGTTAGTGATAATCACATAGTTTAAAATATCCTCATATTCCAGTTGAGCTAAAATATTTGGACCTAGAATTTTAGCATATTTTCAGCAGAAATTTGTCAGGTCAGCAAAAGTGTGTTGAGACATGTTAAGCACAAGTCACTTTAAGTGCAGAAAATTGGTTTTTCATTACCTTCAACACATAAACTAAAAAGCATGCTTTGGGGGTGGAGCTCTTCAAATTATAGCTAGTTTTATGAACTGCGTGACCATTAGTAGACATATATCTGAAGTTTAATTTTAAGTATTAAAATGTTTAATTTACTACAACTTCACTCTTGTGCACATCAATGAAACTCATTAACGGTTCAGTGCAGTCTTTGAAGTTATTTACAAACAGTATTCAGATTACTCACTAGTGGACTAGCTACTCTTATTAAATTGCTTATCTTTTTGTGAGAAACACATTTTCAGCTAAGTTAATACAATTCTATCAGGCTAATACATTTTTAAAATACATCAATGAATATTTTTAATGCAGGGACTTTTCGAAAAAGATGTTGTACTGAGTGGCCTGAGTGTACTGGTTTGTGGAGGATCTTATGTTTGTGATTATCAAAGTGAGTCTGTACGGGGACATGAAGAAAAGTTTCACTTTAGGAAACCAGTACCGTGGCAACTACAATTTTCACCCCAGATTGTCAGTTGTGCACAGTGTGGGAACACTCATGGTCTCTGCTTTGTTACTAAGTGAAGAATCTCTCTTGAGAAAGGGGTGATGTCCTAGTGGTATTATCACTAGACTATTAATCCAGAGACCCAGATAATATCCTGGAGACCCGAGTTCAAATGGAGATGGTGGAATTTAACTTAAATAAAAAATCTGGTATTAGGAATCTATTGACGATCATAAAACCATTGCTGATTGTTGGAAAATCCTAACTGGCTCTCTAATACCCTTTAGGAATGATATCTGTTGTCCTTGCCTAGTCTGCCTTATATGTGATTCCACACTCACGGCAATGTGATTGATTCTTCAATCTAGGAAATTAGGAATGGGCAAAAAATGTCTACATCTTGTGAATAAATTTAAAGAAGTGAACCATGCCTGGATATACTGCAAAGGTGTCTCTACTAGCTGATTATTCCCGTACTGCCAAACCAATGCAATTTTCAGATGGAGAGAGGGACAAGCTAGCAAAAGAGTCTGAAGCATACACTTTTCACCCATTCCTGAGTCCATTAAAGAAACTCAAATACATTTCTCAAAGATGTAACAGTGGTGATCTACTCTTAGTCCATTACTACTGGGTGGTACTCTAAGTATGATCTCGCTCACAGCACCATGGATGTCCCTACACCTCAATAGCTGCAGTGGTGAAAGAAGGCAGAACACCAGCACTACAGTAATTAGGAATGATCAAAAATGCTGCCCGTGTCCCGTGTACAAATGATTTTTTAAAAAGCTGTGGTTGTCTCCAACCAACAATAATCTGAAATAAACAGAAAATGATGGAAATGTACAACCTACAAGGAAAGAGAAGCGATAACCGATAGGGGATTTGACTTGAGTGACTGAGGAAAGGGATTACTTTGCTCAGCGTGCCTGAACCTGTCAATGCACGTTGGGGGTGAGTTACGGGCTAGTGATAGGCAATAGATGCTGGCCAGCCAGCCACGCCCATGTCCCACGAGTGATTATAGAACAGTGGGAATGTTTGCCAATGATTACACAATGTTCAGCACCATTTGTGATTCCTCAGATGCTGAAGCAGCCTGTGCCAAGGTGCAGCAAGACTTGGACAACATCCACATTCGTATCACTCCTTGGTCAAAGCCATTTCTTTAAAATTCACTATTGTATTTCTTGGTGAGTATCTTATATTTGTGACCCTAACTGTAACGCCCACACAGGCAGAAGCAATTACTCTTTGTCTAATGTATCAAAGCTCTTCATAACTTTCAAGAGCATTAATAAATTGCGTGCCAGCCTCCACAATACTAAAGAAGGGTTCCTTATCCGAACAGTCCTTCCAAACACTGTAAAATGTTAAACACATTCTATAATTAAAAAATGTGTACCATACTGCTTCATTACATAGCAAAAGATGCAACGTATAGTAGTCAGTCATAGAAAAAACCCACAGCCTTAGAGAGTGCTGGCTCTTTTCAACATCTCTGTTCTTCTTACTCGGTTGGAGTCCCCTGCAGCCTTTAGAATAATGTGGAAGTGCTGGTGTTGGACTGGGGTGGACAAAATTAAAAATCACACACCATCAGGTTATAGGCCTACACGTTTATTTGAAAGTCCAAGCTTTTGGAGCGCTGCTCCTTTGTCAGGTAACGAGTAGGGCAAGATTATAGGACACAGAATTTATAGTAAAAAATCAAAATGTCATACAACTGATGCAATATATTAACAGCAATCCAGGTTTCTTCAATACATCGCATTAGTGTATGACACATGAATCTTTTACTATAAATTCTGTGTCCTACGATCCTGCCCCACTAGCTACCTGAAAAAGGAGCAGAGCTCCAAAATAAATCCGTTTCAAATAAACCTGTTGGACAATAATCTGGCACAGTGTGATTTTTCACCTTAGAATGAGATTTTGTTTACACAGAGTCAACAGTTCTTGGTTTTGGAAAGAATGGTCATATCTACTCTCCTGTGCTGGAAAAGCTTCTAGGTGTTTTATCAATCTATTGTGAAAGTATTATTCTCAGTCAATTCAACTCAATCACTCTAATCTTGCTATATACCAAGGTGAACCTCTTTGCAGATACAGTACATAGGAGGGCTGATCTCTCTTGTGAATGAGCTGCGCTGTGCAAAATGAGACAACTGAACTATAAGTGAATGGTAGTGTGTGGCAAAAATTGTAGCAAATGGGGGAAGGCGATCAATAGAAAATTTCAGAAATTAATTTCACAGTGAGCGAAGCCAAGCAAAGAGCTTTGGAAGTCAGCAATAAAGAATATAATGGCTGAAAATTGTTGGATAAGATAGAATGGGCTTTGACTCATAATTTCCTTAGGAGGAGAAAGAAATCTTAAAGTGGATGAAGTGAGTGAAATTTTAAGAGAAACTGCACTTCTAATCCTGTACTGACAAAACAGGAACGGATTTGAGAATATTAGGTGAGATGTATGGATTGATCATTTACCTTGGATGAAGGCTCCTGCCCTAGAATTGATTCTTTGTGGGCACCGTTATTGTCTGCCAATATTCACTGTAAAATAATTCTTCAAACCCTTAGCTGAGAAGTAGCTAGATGAGGCCACATGGATAATTTCATGAGTCTCAAATAATTAAAATAAATGGATATTCTGGGCTTGAATGTCCTCAGCAGCTCTCCAGGCTTCCCTTTGCTTTTCTGTGTTGTTAATGCTGTTAAGCTGTCATATCCTTTCTGAGCAATCAGCTCCAAAAGGCTGTGTTCTGGATGTCTCCCCAAGCAATACTAAACTCCAGTCTATCAAAATCTCTCACATCCTCTAATGGATAAACTGTATTCTGCGAAAGTCACTTAGGACCCATTATCGCTCCCAGGTTCGGCCTGAAGACAATTTCACTTCATACTCCTTTGACTGATACATTTTGATACATCAATGCAATTGTTCCAGGGATCATTTCAATTAATCCCTTAACTTTCAGCTAGCCTAGAAACCAGTTATTCTCCAATTTTAATTTAGTACTTCTACCTGCAATATTTACAGTGGTCATCCACTTGGAATTCATTTTAGCAACAGCATCAACCAGTATTTATATTATATTTTTAATCCAAATAAGTGCCCACCCCCCAGAGTTTCAAAGGGTATTTATTTTGTTTCACTTTAGTCTTACCAGACCACAGGGCTGTTTTATCATTAGAGAGATATGACTAGCGATGATTTAACCTGACGGCCACCATACCTCAGGCAAGAGGAGAGGTTGAGAAGGCAAGTCCTGCATGGTAACTTCAGCTGCTGATGGGAACTGAACCCATGCTTCACAAACCAAACAATCCAGTCAACTGAGCTAAACCGACACCAAAGAAAACACACTGACCTACATAAGGAGATATTCGGTCAGGTGACCACATGTTTGGTCAAAGAGACAGGTTTTCCTCTGGAAAAGACCATAGGATTGGAAAATTGCCAATAAAACACCTTTATTGGAAAGGGGAAGGAGACAAAAAGGGTGTAACTATAAACTAGTTAACTTAATGCCTGCTATTGAAATAATTCTGGAGTCCAATATAAAGGATGTAATATTAGAATATTTAGAAATGTGTTTTATAATCAAATAGAGTCAGCATGGCTTAATGAAGCAGAAATCGTGCCTGACAAATTTAATATCATTTTTCGAGGAGGTAACAAGCAGGACAGGGGAAAGGGGAAGCAGTAGATGTAATATATTTTGGCCTTTGATAAAGTATCACATATTAGGCCACTAAATACAGTCAGGCCCCCTGGTGTGAAAGTGATATATTGTGTGCAGAGAGGATCGGCTAATTGCAGAAGAGAAAGATATTGGATAAGAGGACCACTTTCTGAATGGCAATGTATAACTGGTAGAATGCCACAGGCATCAGTGCTCGAGCCACAATGTTTTTCGATACATATCAATGATTTAGATGAGGAAAGTGAACGTACTATCACAAGTTTACAAATGACACAAAAATAGGTGTGAAGGCAAGTGATTGGGATGACACAGTTTGAAAAGTGATACATGGGCAGGTTAAGTGAGTAGCAAAAACATGGCTGATGGCATATAACGTGAAGTTATGTACTTTGACTGGAAAGGTAGAGGAGCTGAGTATTATTGAAATGCAGACAGGCTGCAGAAAGCTATGGCATTAAGGGATTTGAAAGTCCACATACATAAAGTTAGCATGTAAGTTCAGCAGGTCGGAGGGAAGACTTTTATTTCAAAGAGAATGCAATAATGAAAAAAGTAGGCCTTACAAAAACTATGTAAACCATGAGTCAGGCCACTGCTGTGATACTGTGAACTGTTTCAGTCTCCACCTCGAAGGAAAGATATCCTGGCATTGGAAGCAGTCCAGAAAAAGGTCATTGATATCGGTATGGAGGCGCTGTCCTATGATGAAAGGTCGAGTAGGCTGGGCCTGTACTCATTTGGAGTTTTGAAGAATGTGAGGCGATCTTGAAACATAGATGATAATTAGGGCACTTGACGTGTAAATGCAGAGAGACTGTTTCCACTAGTAGGCAAGTCCAGGAACAGAGGGCATAATTTCTGAGTAAGAGGTTACTTGTTTACAACAGACATGGGGAAGAATGTCTTATTTCAGATGGTTGTAAATCTGTGGAATTCTTTACTGCCGAGGGTTGTTGAGGCTGGGTCATTGAGTTATTCAAGGCTGAGATAGACAGATTTTCAATCAGAAAGGGAATCAAGGATTTGGGGAAACAAAGCAAGTAAATGGAGTTGAAAATTATCAGACCTGTTGTAATCTGATGGTTGAATGGCTTGTATGGTTTCAAGGAATAATGTCTTCTCTTAGCAATAGATGAAACTATGTGTTTTGTGCTGCTAATGTGCAGTAGTACCATGAATGCTGTTCACCACCATCAGGATTCTGTTATCAAGCCAAACGGAAGTTCTGCCTGTTACATGTAAGTATGTAGGCTGTGAGTCCCAAAGACTGGTGGGTCATGTAAAGAAAAGACGAGAGTGTGATGCTGGAAAAGCACAGCAGCTCAGGCAGTATCTGAGGAACAGGGAAGTCGACGTTTTGGGTGTAAGCTCTTTATCAGTCTTCACTTTCTCCATGGAAAGAAAAGGCTTTGGCTATCAACAACAAGTATAGTACTAATTGTACCAAAATGGTATTACTTACAGCACACTATCTGACATTGGATATGATTCTGTAATCAGACAACATTTGTTGGATAACTCTGGATGCACAAGGAATTATGCTAACAACAAATTTAGACTGTGGACTGAGCCCACAGTATGTACACAAGGTAGTGTTTTTGTAGACAGAGAAATCACTGTACCTGTTTCAACTCAACAATAGCTAACAGCCATTCACTGGTTCATTCACAGCTACGTCCTTGTCAATTAGATTCAAACTGTGTTGTTTAAACAGCAACTAAGTTTGGATGTGAACTGTCAATCGGTATTAATGGGTGCATCCTCCATGGCAATGCCTCTACCAATTATGGTTCACTTGCCAACCAATCAGCACTCTCCTCCCATACAGTGTAAATGTTGGCTCCCACTTGGATCTGTATTCTTGTAAAATATCCTGATGAGTGCAAGACAAAAAGCTTCAACAAAACATGCCTTTTTCCAACAATGTGAAAGTGAGGGGGGACATCAGATGGTGAAGCAGAGAGTATTCCACAGCTTGGTGATTGGCAATTGAAGGCACAGTCATCAATAGTTGACCAATTAAAGTTGAGGATGCACAAGAAGCCAGATTTAGAGGAGCACGGGTTAAAATGAAATAAAGATCTGGGTGCCCCAAGTATCGAGTGCAAAGGAAAGAAAACAGATCAGAAAGTATTTTGCATTAGTAATCTAAACATTTGAAGGCATAGTAACTTGGCCCCCATCTGCATAATTCCATATATAGGATGGATAGGATGGAGTAAAGTAATATAAAATATCTTGATACTTCTTCCACGGGGTGGCACAGTGGCTCAGTGGTTAGCACTGCTGCCTCACAGCACCAGGGTCTCAGGTTCAATTCCAGCCTCAGGCGACTGTCTGTGTGGAGTTTGAACATTCTCCCCATGTCTGCATGGGTTTCCTCCGGGTACTCCAGTTTCCTCCCACAATCCAAAAGATGTGCAGGTCAAGGTGAATTGGCCATGCTAAATTGTCCATAGTGTTAGGTACATCATTCAGAGGGAATGGGTCTGGGTGGGTTACTCTTCGGAGGGTCAGTGTGGACTGGTTGGGCTGAAGGGTCTGCTTCCACACTGTAGGAATCTAATCTAATCTAATCCACAAGACAAAATACATGGGGTTCATTCAGTAGATGCAAGACAGTCCAACTGCAATCCATATGAGCGTGGGGAGGAGGGTGCATACAGTGTGGGGCGGGTTGCTGGATGCTTGGTGGAATTCCCATCTGACTGTACATCACACACACTGCTGTCCAATAACAGATCATTCACTGAGGGAATTGGAGTTGTTGGTAGACTGGGGTTTTGTTGTAGTGCTGTTGCACAGTGAGACACCTGGAAGACAACATTCTGGAGTTTGGAATGAGGGAGGCTAAATGCTTCAGAAAACCCATCAACCTTTCACTGTCAACATGGAAAAGCAAACTTCCACAGCAGCTGAGAGTAAGCAAAAGAGAAAAGGGGAGGTGGTTCCTCAGATTTAGGAGGTTAAAAATGGTTAGCACTTCGAAGGACTTTAACAGAAGGATTCCCTCAGTCTGGCCTTAATGAACAAACATACTCCATACTTTAGATCCAGTACCACCAAAAATAGCTCACCAGGAATTGTAGAAAGAAAACTATGGCTGGAAATAAAATTGGAAAAACTTTCAACATACAAACAGCTAAAAGTGGTGGAACTTCGGAACTTGCGTCCGCAAATGACAATTAATGTTCAATCGATTGCTAATTTTAAATACCAGATAGTTAGAATTTTGTTGTTCATTGAAGATATTAAGGTATATGGAGCATCATTAGGTTGGGTTACAAATAAGCCATTATTTCATTTTACAGCATTGTACCTGCTGTGAGGGGCTCAGCGACCTGCTCTTGTGTTTTCTTATCACCTAATTGGTAAAGTTTGTCACACTGTTTGAAATTCCCTCCAATGAGTATGTTCAATAACCTGTGAGTCCTTGCACTAAATCACATTTCTATTGCCAGATATCTTGTAAGCTCAGGAATGCTCAGCGTGGAGAGGTAGAAAACTGAATTGAGGGAATGAGAATGTCAGTCCTTTAGAATGACAATGGGACTTGGTAAGAGCAACATGCAACAGAAGAATGCATATGTGTATGTTTGTGTGTGTGAGAGAGTGAGTGAGAGAGTGATTGAGATACCCCATTCTCTGTGGTTATCTTTTAAACTGATCGCAATTCAAGTGACATTGAGCATTTGCAATTGGTGTAATTTTCTCTGTGGTAAGGTGCGGAGAATTTAGCCAGAGGTACTGTTCCTGATTCATTCTGATGGCCTGCATTGGCCTGTGCTGATAGATGAGGGAAGAATAGGCAGCTCTGTTCACCTTTATACATAAAGCACAGCCAGTTAACTTGCTGCTTGACAACAGAACGAAACCCAAGTATGATTCACCGTCTTGAAGAAGGAAGCAAAAAAATATAATGCCGGATGATGAAAGCTGGAACATATGCAACTTCAGTAGGAAGGCAAGGAAAGAAATATGGTGTCTGGCTATTTGTATCTGAGAACAGATGGAACAGGAGCTGAACTAAACGAAAGTTGTTTTTTTCTTAATAAAGTGACAAGCAAGTTTTATGTGTAACACAAACACAGCAATGTACAAATCAACTTGACAGGAATGAACAGATTTAATCATCTGATTGTTGCAGGATGATTACAGAGCAGCAGAGGTCCCTGCTGCATTGTACCAACTGTTCTTTGAACCAGGAGTGACAAATCCAAGAAATCTCTGCTGATTCTCTCAGCTTTTCTTACAGTTCAGCACGACAGCACTCACACTGCGATCTCCTTTCAGGTACATTCTGTTAGACAAAGTTTCTCTTTCTTAAGCCATGGATTTGAGCTAAATGTTTCTAAATGAGTTTCAGCAAAGGGATTGCAACCTGAAATTATTATTTATTAGTCAAGAGATGACAATATATCATTGTTTTCCTGATAACCTATTTGCTGTCTATTATTAAAGCAAAATAAACTAGCTATCTCTTGAAACTGTTCACTCCAAAGTCCATTTTCCTCATCCAATGCTGAGCCCTTATTACTTTCACCCTGTACAGCAGCCTCTAATATTTGCATTTAACACTGGGGACTGGTCAGTAATATAACAGCTATTATGGCAGTGCCCAATGGCTACAATCTTTGGCACTGGGTGTGATGATTCAGCAGTGATAATATAATACCCTCACCAGGGTTTAAAATAGTGAACTTACAAGTTAAAGTGGCCAACCAGTTTTATGATACAAATAAATACCAAATAAAATTAGTCTGAGAGAAGCAACCTCATTCAGAATCAAACTAAAACTGAATGTGTTGAACCTAGTTGAGAGACAGAGTCAAAATCTCAATGGTTCAGTGATTTCAACAATATGTTGGCTCTAAAGGTTTAGTTTAAATGTTGGCTTGGTAGTGATGGACAAGTTAAGTTTGGACCTTGCCTGTTGGCTGATGGAAGGTTTCACATGTGTGATTTAGACTGTCTGCCAGCATCAGGCCAAAGAAGTTAACCACTTTCACTTGGGTTGCATTTTGACGCTTGGATGGCACGACAAAATGCCAAGCACTAAGGTTCTTACCCAAACTGAGGTTTCAAGCATCCACACCATATTAATACAGCTGTGGAGTAGAGGGTCAATTCTACATTTATTCGAGGAATGGCTCCCATAGAAGTTTTATGACAGTGATGTCAGATCATCTGGAACTGGAACCTGGGATCTATAGGGCTCCAGATGAGATGGCTTTTCTTCTGTATAAACCCTCCCAATGTTCTGTCAATTGACGATGGACCACAACTTACCAGTTGTTCTGGTGATGTAGCCGAAATGCCTGAAATTTTCTATCCAATGTCAACTTTCTTTGGTACAGCTTGAATTTAGAGTGCACTTTCAAAGGAAGTGTTGCAAAAATAATCTGAGGCTTCATTACTGAGTATTGATATCAGCTTCAAATCCTGGATGAAGCTCACCAAAGATCGCTGACTCTGTTATAAGCACCCTTGAAAACAAGACTACATACTGAGGTGGCCACCATAGTTTGGAGGCTAGGAATCCTGCAGCGGGCAAGCTATTTCCTCTCTTCTGAATGAATGTCCACTATTTACAAGGCTCGGGTCAGGATGTGATGAAGTACTCTTCAATTGTTTGCATGGGTGTGACTTCAAAAGCACTCAAGGTACTGGCACCATCTGGGAAAAAGTGATCCACATAATTAGCACCCCATCTAATATTTTCAACATTCATTGTCTTCAGCACCAATTCGGTGACAGCAGTGGGTACCAGTTACAAGATGTGCTGCAATAATTTACCATGGCTGCCATGATCGCACCTTCCAAACCTGAACACAAAGGCTTGGGACCACCACTATCTGCAAGTTCCCCTCCAAGCAACAGACCATCCTGACTTGGAAATATATCGCTGTTCTGTCAGTGTCACTGAGTCAAAATCCTGGATCCCCTGTCCAAATTGCACTGTGGGTGTACCTCCAACACAGGCACCACAATGGTTCAAGGAGGCAGGTCACCACCACTGAGCAGGACAGTTAGGGATGGAGAACAATCATTGGCCAAGACAGTGAGGTCCCAGGAAGGAATGAAGAAACACAAAGAGAAAAAAGGAAAGGGAGGAAATTCCCAAGCCAGCAATTCATTAAAAAGTCAATCGGCTGTTGTCTTAATTGCACCAGAATCTTCCACCAGGTTTAGGTTGGCATTAGCAGTCATCTATATATCAACCAGATCTTTTGCAGATGTGCCATAGAAAACTTACTGTCTGGTGCATAACAGCCTGGTACAGCAACTGCTTTGCCCAGGACTGTAAGAAACTACAGAAGGTTGTGTGCACAGCCCAGATCATCATGGATGCCAACCTTCCATCCATGCTCATTGCCACAGAAAAGCGCAGCAGGTCAGGCAGCAGCCAAGGAGCAAGAGAATCGACGTTTCGGGAATGAGCCCTTCTTCAGGAGGGCTCATGCCCGAAACGTCGATTCTCTTGCTCCTTGGCTGCTGCCTGACCTGCTGCGCTTTTCCAGCAACACATTTTCAGCTCTGATCTCCAGCATCTGCAGTCCTCACTTTCTCCATTGCCACAGAAAGGCCACCAACAGCATCAAAGATTCCTCCCACCCCAGTAGTTCTCTCCTACAACCTCTTTTGTCAGACAGAAGCTTGAACACACACGAGCAGGTTCAAGAAGAGCTTCTTCACTGCCATTATTAGATTCTCTCTAACTTCAAAATCTGCTGATCTTATTAGTGATGATCTTGCCTAGTGCATGTCCTCTACCATGTAACCTGTGTACTCTAGATTTTTTCACTCTGTGATCCATATGTCCTTACCTACTATGATCTGCCTGTACTGCTCGCAAATGAAGCTTTTCACTGTACTTCGGTAAATATGACAACAGGTCAAATCAAATCAAATCAAATCAGACACTGTCAAACACCCTAGATGATGTACATAATCATATTGGTCTCAAAGTACAAAAAGAATCAAACATTGATTTGCAGGTATCAGGGATAATGTTCAAAATCTTGGTCAAAGATGTCGGTTTTTAGCAGCATTTCAAGTGAAGAATTAGAGACAGAGAAGTTTCTGGAGGAAAATCCAAAGCTTATGACCTAGGCAGCTGAAGGCATGGCTGCCATAAGTGAAGCAATTAAAACCTAGAAGATGCAAGAGGCCAGAATTGGAACAGCATATAGACCTCAGAGAGTTTTAGAGCAACACCAGATTATAGGAATGGGGATGCATGAAGTTATGGAATATTTAAAACAAGGATTTTCTTTGACAAATGTTAACAATGAGATGTGCCTAACCTGGAGCCAATGTCGGGCAGTATGTTCAGTGGTGTAGGGCGAACGGGACTCTTTGCAAATTAAGATATAAGCAGCAGAGTCTTTATGACCTTATCTGAAATATGCAGGTTAAACTGATGCCCTGGGCAAAGTCCTTTGCTAGTTAGTGGCATGAAGAGTTTGATGTATTCAATATTAATTTTAATGGGATAACATAGGGCTGCAAATTGGGTGCAGTGACTTCTGTGCTCAGTTGGCCAATTTATCCTCCTGTCAAGCACATGTACAAGGTCAGAGCTCTAATTCAATAACATTGATCCTGTAAATGCAGACTAAACTCTCGCATGTACCTTCCAATGGAGAATGCTCTACAGTGACAGATCGACATGCTAAGCGTTCATTCAAAAATTCTGCCTCTCACACACTTGTTGATGTGAAATCAGTTTCCTACGCAGAGTGATCCAATAGAAAATAAATTCCTTCTTCTTGCTGTTCAGGTCTAATGGGAAAAGAATGGGCTCATTAAAAAAGTGCCACATTATCCCATTAAAACTCTAAAATGGCATCCACAGCACACACATGCTTGTCGGGTGAATTGCATTAGATGCCATATTGAAGCAGCCATTACAGCATATGCAGTGAATGCTAGCCAGAAGCACCCAGAGAAGGCAGATATCAATCAGCTTGAAATTTTGGAGTTGAAGCACCCCTGTTAGCATATGTTCAGCAGCAGGAAGGCTTGACTGATAGACACTGTTGCTGTGATATATTGATCAGGGTGGTGCAGGCAGCATGATACAGCATTTGAAAGTGCATTCATAACCTTCACCACTCAAGTGAGATGACCGAACGTCTTGAAGCACTGCAGTTAGACCCCCAGGACCTGCCTGTTGCCATTTGGCCTCTAAGTTTCACCTTTTGTCTTTTGACTGTGTCTGGTGTGTCTGGAGCTGCAGGTTCTCCAGCTTCAGGACAGTCATCCCCTCCCCCCCTCAACTCCCTCCCATGCCACCTTTAGTAGGGGTTTCTGTACGAGACAAAAATCCAGTGTAGCATCTAAGAACTTTACAGCCTGCTCCTCTCTTTTTATCCCATTCTTACTGTTTGTCAGTTCAGATAAACTTCAAGCATGACTTTTGGATAAGTCCTTTAACATGCAGTTGCTGCAGATCAGTACAGCTGAGACAAGGCTCCTACTTTCGTACTTCAAACTCTTTGTAATTAAGACCAATTTTCATTCCAAAATCCTTACTTCAACTGAATGCTAACATTTTATGATTTGAGTGCCATCTCTCAGATCCCTCTGTAGAGCAGCATTCTGTAGTGTTATGGACACAGGGAGGAGAGAATTGAAATTTTTATACCCTATCCTTTACTGGCTGTAATTAGTGTGTTCATTTCAAAAGGAAGGTGTATTTCACAATCTTTGTGTGTAGTTAAGTTCTAAGTCAGGGACAATCTTTCAGAGGTTTAAACAAAAAAGAATTATTTATTTATACATTCACCCCAAAGTTGTAACACTTCATTATTGACTATATACACACACACACACACATGAAAAATGGCATCAATAGTGTGCTTTACAGATTGTAAAGAAAGGAATAGTTCATAGTCCATTCTTCTGTTTATCATAGCGAAGCAATTCTACTCCTCAAGCATACTGAACCAAGATCATTTCACACAAACATACAGAGCTCATCTTTCATTAACTAAGCCACACCACCTCACGTTCTGACTTTCCTGTCCTTCAAAAATGTCAAAATGTGCCTCAAAGTTCAGTTTTGCATACTTTGTGAACATGTTTCTGAAATATCATATAAAACTTATTTATTCATATTCATCCATCTTGTTACATGCATTCAAATAATGGACCTTTAATACTGTCTTCTTATTACTTTTCCCAACTCTGACTATATTAGCCGTTATACTCTTAATGTTTATCCCCTCCTGTCACACACTGTAATAGGTCTTGCATTGCTGCACTAAACTATTTCCTTGTCCTTTCTTTTTAACTTTCCAAATCTTCCCTGTATTAACCTTACTTTCCCCACCACTTAATTAAAATCTCTCTCTGCACTCCTACTTATTGGATTATAGTATACTGATCCCAACACAATTCCAGTGCACAGTGTTCTAATGGTACGTCTCCCTTTATCCTCAATACTCATCCCAATACCCAGTTAATCAAACTATTTCTCCCACACCAAGCTTTGAAAAGGATGTTCAATTTTCTGATCTTATTTATCCTCTGTCAATCAGCTCATGGTTCAGGTAATTACTCTGAAATCATTATCTTTGTAATTCTGCTCTTTAATTTAGTCCTTAGTGGTACATACTGTCTCAGAAGAACCTTGTTCTTAGTCTTTCCTAAATTTGTGGTATTCACAAGGACCAAAACAACTGCATTAGCCCCTTCCTACTCCATGTTTCTTTCCAATCCTGAGTAGACGTTCTTACCCTTGTACCAGCCAATCAATAAAGCTTTTTGGAACTCTTACCTGGCTGCAGAGAACAATACCAATCCCCCGTTTGTATAGTCACCTATTTTTGACTCCATCCCCTTGATTATGGTGTTCATGTCATTGGCAAAGGCTGGCACCTGTCCATTGCGAATTGCCCTTGCAAATTTGGAAGTGAGTTGTCTTCTTGAAGTGTAGGTACTCCTACAAAGTTACTGGTGGGGGCGGGAAGAGATTCCTGGTATTTAACCTCATGACAATGAAGGAACAGTGATGTAGTTTCAAGTCAGGATGTCCTGGGCCTTGGAGGGGAACTGCAGGTAATGGTGTTCCCATGTACCTGTTACAATTCGAAATGGTAGATGTCGTGGGTTTGAAAGTGTTGTCAGAGGAGCCTAATGAATTGCTATACTGCACCTTGTAGATGACATGCATTTCTTCAACGATGCATTGCTGATGGAGGAAGTGAATATTGAAGGTAGTAGATGGGTTGCCTATTGTGATAATACCATGGCTTTAAGAGTGTATTTCGTCTTTTCTTTCTGAAGAGAGGTTTTAAGACATTCTTTAGTTTGTATTTTAATTTAAGTGGATGAATAAAGTGTGTTTTGTTTAAAATTTGGTAGTTTGACCTATCTAACTGTATCTGTCATTCAAGCCAGGCATTTGTCTTTAAAATAAGAAAAAGTTAGGGTCAAGGCCATCTTCTTAATATATTATGAGGGGGTTTAGCCTGGTCCATAACAAGTTGTGAGGCTCATCCAGGATGCAATTTGATTGGTCAAACTACCAATTTGTTGGAGTTGGTCATTTCCTTGCACTTTGGGTAACATGAATGCTCCTTGCCACCCAAGCATGGATGTTGTCCACCATTTGCTGCATATAGACACAAATTGCTTCAGTAGATGAAGATGCCTCAACCCAGGACACTAACTGAAGAACTCCTGTGTTGATATCATGAGACTGAGATGATTGACCTCCATCAACCCTTTGTGCTAGATATAACTCTAGTGAACCCCACAGGGTGCTTTATATGTTTTCAGGGTGCTATTGTCCCAGGTGTTTGGGCAAAAGTGATTTATATATATTTATATCCTTCTTTACTTGCATCCTGTAATTTGTAGAAATACATATCATCATTCAAGATACAAGGATAATTTATTGTGGCCTGCATAATGTAAATACACTCTGTGTAGCCTATAGATATCAGAGCATATTGTCCCATAGTCATCGATTTAAAGATTGATGTGGTGCATCGAGGTTTGATGCTCAAATAATTCATTCTCATCCTGTCTCATCCACTTGCTGTCACACAGATGGAATAGCTACAATAGGAGATTTAATGTTTTTTGGAGGTGAATTATAGATCCCAAATGATATATGTCACTTGAAACCATTTTAACCTTAAGATATCGTGAGATTATTTTTCTCTCTTTTCAATCTGGAACACATCGTGTTCCTCATCTCCATCTTGCTCCCTCCCCCTTGTCCAGGAATTGCAATAAACACTTCAAGATTAGTATGAATGTGTCATGGACTACTGGAGATTGTGACCAATCCATCAGATTAACTTCCCTTTCACTGTTGATGTCTGGCTGCCAGGATTCTTATGGGAATCAAGGCTGCCAGAAAATGTTCTGAGGAAATGATTAGCAAGGTTAGATTTCATGGAATACAGAGAGAACTAGCCATTTGGATACAGAACTGGCTCAAAGGTAGAAGACAGACGGTGGTAGTGGAGGGTTGTTTTTCAGACTGGAGGCCTGTGACTAGCAGAGTGCCACTAGGATCGGTTCTGGGCCCTCTACTTTTTGTCATTTACATAAATGATTTGGATGCGAGTATAAGTTAGTAAGTTTGCAGATGACACCAAAATTGGAGGTGTAGTGGACAGCGACAAGGGGGTTACCTCAGATTACAACAGGATCTTGACCAGATGGGCCAATGGGCTGAGAAGTGGCAAATGGAGTTTAATTCAGATAAATGCGAGGTGCTGCATTTTGGGAAAGCAAATCTTAGCAGGAATTATACACTTAATGGTAAGGTCCTAGGGAGTGTTGCTGAACAAAGAGACCTTGGAGTGCAGGTTGATAGCTCCTTGAAAGTGGAGTCACAGGTAGATAGTATAGTGAAGAAGGCGTTTGGTATGCTTTCCTTTATTGGTCAGAGTACTGAGTACAGGAGTTGGGAGGTCATGTTGCGGCTGTACAGGACATTGATTAGGCCACTGTTGGAATATTACATGCAATTCTGGTCTCCTTCCTATCAGAAAGATGTTGTGAAACTTGAAGGTGTTCAGAAAAGATTTACAAGGATGTTGCCAGGGTTGCCAGAGGATCTGAGCTACAGGGAGAGGCTGAACAGGCTGGGGCTGTTTTCCCTGGAGCATCTGAGGCTGAGGGGTGACCTTATGGAGGTTTACAAAATTATGAGGGGCATGGATAGGATAAATAGGCAAAGTCTTTTCCCTGGGGTTGGGAGTCCAGAACTAGAGGGCACAGATTTAGGGTGAGAGGGAAAAGATATAAAAGAGACCTAAGGGGCAACTTTTTCATGCAGAGGGTGGTACGTGTATGGAATGAGCTGTCAGAGGATGTAGTGGAGGCTGGTACAATTGCAACATTTAAGAAGCATTTGGATGTGTATATGAATAGGAAGGGTTTGGAGGGATATGGGCCGGGTGCTGGCAGGTGGGACTAGATTGGGTTGGGATATCTGGTTGGTATGGACGGGTTGGACCGAAGGGTCTGTTTCCATGCTGAACATCTCTATGACACTCTGACTCTATGAAAGAAATCTCAGTTTAAAAGAAAGTTAATTTGATGGACTTTTGAAAGGAGATTGGGAGTGCTCAATCATTAACCAACCAGGCAAATTCCATTCACAGCAGTGAGTATAATATTATTGTGATGGTGATTTTATGCTCTTAATATGCCCAATAAATAACTAGCTAAAGTTAAAATAATAAAACAATGACAAATTTGATTCCTGTAGATGCCAATTTATATTCTAATTTCAGCTTGACAGTCCCATCAAAAGCAATGTTAAGATTCACACAACCAACTCAAAGTTTCAGGCTTATCTGCTTAGCAGATTTGCTAACCAGGAAGTTTCTACTAAAACATGAATTAGCAGAGCTTGCCAGTTACTGCCTCCTGAATTAGGCTCTAATCCCTAAATCTTACAATCTGTTCAGTAAGACGCAGAAACGAATTCAGAAATTAAATTTGTGTGGTTATTTGATCCGTGGTGGGCAGGATTTGTACTTCTGCCTGTACAAAGCTTGTATATTCATGACTTCTTGATAGTCAGAAACCGACAGGATTAGTCTACAATTTCAAAGATAATTCCTCAGCCTAGGGGCCACCATTCTTGATTAGAGCTTTGTATCTTCTTTTGGTTGTAATACTGCTGATCTTCTTCCTGCACACAGCTTCCCACGATTCAAATTCACAGCCTTGATTTAATAAGTATCCATTGGTTAAGATAATTCCTGTCAGAAAATGATTGTCCTGGCCAGTCACATAGCAAATACAAGATTATGCGCTTATTCAATTGAAATGGGAAGACTGAATTGTTTCAATAATCTGAGCAGCACTAGATTGAACTGGATATATTAATTTTCTAAAAGAGGACTGATCCTTAAAGAGCAAAAAGTGCAATTGTGGATCCCCAATGTACATGTTGAATTCTTTCAATCATTCAACCATGTGACCATAACTAATAAATATCACTAACTGTGATTGAGATTATTTGAGATGAAATGCAATCAGTACAAATGCCCTTACTTAGACATATCATATCGACAAAGGAACATTCATAGGGATAATTCAGTAAACACTTGTTCTAAGCAAGACTACTACTTTGTACACACAGCACCTTGTGTCAGAAGTGAAACGGAGATTACATGTTGAAAAGTTGTTAAACAAAGCACAGGCATTGACAGGAAAACACAGGAATTTCCAGAGCTCTGAAAGCTATAGCAAGTAACTGAACAAAACAACAAAAAAAGGAAACAGGCCACAGTTCAAGCACAAGAGACAATGGATGCTGCTTTTCCTCTCCTAATGCTATTCAAAATGAATAGGTACTAAAGAGTCACAGAGATGTAGAGCACGGAAACAGGCCCTTCAGTCCAACTCGTCCAGGCCGACCAGATATACCAAGCCAATCTAGTCCCACTTGCCAGCACTTCACCCATATCCCTCTCAACCCTTCCCATTCATATACCCATCTAGATACTTTTTAAATGCTGTAATTGTACCAGCCTCCACCACTTCCTCTGGCAGCTCATTCCATACACGTACCACCCTCTGCATGAAAAAGTTGTCCCTTAGGTCCCTTTTAAATGTTTCCCGTCTCACCGTAAACCTATTTGCTCTAGTTCTGTATTGCCCCACTCCAGGGAAAATACCTTGTCTATTTATCTTCTCCGTGCCCCTCATGATTTTATAAACACTCCAACCTCCGACACTCCAGGAGAAACAGCCCCAGCCTATTAAACCTTTCCCTGAAGCTCAAACCCTCCAACCCTGGCAACATCTTTGTAAATCTTTTTTGACCCTTCTCAAGTTTCACAATATCCTTCCAATATGAAGAATTGCACTTAATATTCCAAACGTGGCCTAACCAATGTGCTGTACAGCTGCAACATGACCTCCCAACTCCTATACTCGATGCTCTGACCAATAAAGGAAAGCATACCAACTGCCTTCTTCACTATCCTATCTACCTGTGACTCTACTTTCAAGGAGCTATGAACTTGCACTCCAAGGTCTCTTTGCTCAGCAACACTCCCTAGGACCTTACCATTAGGTGTATAAGACCTGCTCTGATTTGCAGCACCACATATTTCTCTAAATTAAATGTGCCACTCCTTAGCCCATCAGTCCATCTGATCAAGATCCTGGTGTACTCTGAGGAAACCTTCTTCACTGTCCACTACGCCTCCAATTTTTGTGTCATCTACAAACTTACTAACTCTACTTCTTAAACTCACATCCAAATCATTTGTACAAATGATGAAAAGCAGTGGACCCAATGATGAAAACCAATCTGGATGGTCCCAGACCTCCAGTCTGAAAAGCAATCCTCCACCACCACCCTCTGTCTTCTACCTTCGAGCCAGACGACAAAATTGCAGGATAGCACCTATTTGTTTAACAAACCAGAGCAGATATACATTGCTACTACTTTAGTATTAAAAGAGGTTGTTTTAGTCTCTTTTATCCTGAATCTCCCGAAGAATAGGAAAAATCAAAACAGATTGCAGAAATATTGAGAGTTTTAAAAGCACGCCTTAGGCCTCACATAAAAATAACATATGGACCACATATTGAAAACTATGGCCCAAAGCAAACACGAGTCAATTGATCAAAATGTGACCTCTTTGATTCAGCTCACAGAATCTTGTGAATTTGTACAACTAAAAGATGATCTAATTAAAGATAGAATTGTTTCAGGTATGAAATCCTGTCATGAGAGTTTCTCTACTGAGAGACAAGCATAGTCCAAAGATGTGCAGGTCAGGTGTATTGACCATGATAAATTGCCCATAGTGTTAGGTGCATTAGTCAGAGGGAAATGGGTTTGGGTGGATTACTCTTCGGAGAGTCAGTATGGACTGGTTGGGCCGAAGGGCCTGTTTCCACACTGTAGGGAATCTAATCTAATTTAATATATGCAAGATAGTAATTTACCTGTACATAAGTGGCGAGGTTGTAAATCATCAGCCAGAGCCAGAACAGATCATAATCCCATACCTACTCCCGCCTGGCCCAAAAGGCAGAAAAATCAGGATGCATATATTGTGGAGGCTGTAATGCAAAGGAGCAGGAGGCATGCCGAGCAAAAAGAAATCAGTATTCTCAGTGTAAGGAGGTTAATAATTTTATACACAAGTGTCTGGCTAAAAATAAACATAACAAGCATGCGCAAATTGCACAATACATTTACCCCTAACTAATGGGCAATTTAGCATGGCCAATTCACCTGACCTGCACATCTTTGGATTGTGAGAGGAAACCAGGACACCCAGACGAAACCAATGTAGATGCATGAACAATTTGCAAACTCCACACAGACAGTCACCCGACGTAGGAATCGAACTCAGGTACCTGAAGCTGAGAGACAGCAGTGCAAAAGATGATCTAGTGCAAACCACTAAGCCACTGTGCCGCCCATTTGGTTCACTCATGTCAATAGGTGAAACATGGTTTGTGAATGCTGGAATGGTGACTGCAGAGAACATCAGATTAGGGTAAAGTATCTCGTGGACATTGATGTGTCCTATAACACTTTGAGCATCACAGACCTGTGCAAAGTGGCTTAACAATAGTGATCTAAAAATCCCTTGGAAGCAAGATTGAATGTGTATGATGGTGCATAGTAGTACCAGGAGGACGGATTACTCTGCAAACCCAACACATACATTATAGATACCACTAAATGTCACTAATCTCAGTCAGAATAAGTCTAAAACTTGAATGATTTTCCTTTGTCAGGTCCACACCCCCACCAGCCCACACCCGACTCCTGGCATCTTTCCCTGCCACAGCAGGAAGTGCAAAACCTACACCCACATCACTCCCCTCACCTCCGTCCAAAGTCTCAAGGGATCCTTGCACGTGTCAGAAATTTACCTGTACCTCTACCAATGTCATATACTGCATCCATTGCACCTGGATGCCTTCTTGCAGATCTTTTCAGGGAATGTCTTTGGGACAGCTGCACCCACCTTGGGACAGCTGCACCCACCTACCCCACCGTGCCGTGGCTGAACACTTCAACTCCCTCTCCCACTCCATCAAGGACATGCAGGTCCTGGATCTCCTCCAACACCAAACTGTTGCCATCTGATGTCTGGAGGAGGAACACCTCATACTCCACCTTGGGACCCTGCAATCACATGGGATAAATGTGGATTTCAACAGCTTCCTCGTTTCCCCTCCCCCACATTATCCCAGTCCCAAGCCTCCAACTCAGCACTGCCCTCCGGACCCGTCTATCACTCCCCCCTCTGACGTATCACCTTCTCCCTCACCTTCATCTACCTATCGCTTTCTCAGCTACCTTTCATCCAACCCCATCCCCTCCCACTTATCTATCAGCCACCCCCCCCACCCACCCCCCCCCCCCCACCCCGACCCACAAGCCTCATTCCTGATGAAGAGCTTATGCCCGAAACATCGATTGTCCTGCTCCTGGGGTGCTGCCTGACCTGCTGTGCTTTTCCAGCACTACGCTCTCTTGGGAACAGGGGCCTATTGACAATGGCCCTCCTGTTCTGACTTGGTCAGAGCTCGAGTGTTGCCACTGTTCTTGCCTAATTAGTTTGTAGCAAAGTTCTCCCAGTTTTGAGACCAGTCCCTCAGATGTTTGTGCAGAAATACCTTTGTTTTCTTTTTCTGGTACTGAGAATGATGACTATTTTTCTTTTGATTTAGCATTTCTGCAGCAAGTTTGTTGCAGTTGATTGACTCTGTAGGTCATTTCAGAGGACAGAGTCAACCACTTGCTGCTTATTTATGAGTCACATTCACGTCTGATCAGATAACAGATAGCAGATTGCTTTTCCTAAAGAACATCGGCAAATTAGATATTTGTGTTAAAAATGCAAGCTGGTCATTTACGATCCCCAAGGATGAAACAATCTTTTTCTTCCAAACTTGTTCTTGAATTTACTTGAAGTTTTCCATGGGCTTCAAATTCCTGTCCTCAGAGCATTGGCTCATTTCACTAGCCTTGTGAAACTACAACATTGCTCTGATCAACTCGTAACAGACTTTATAATCTCAAACATCGTAGCATCTTTTCCATTATTTTGAAGTTCCTCCTTCAACTGCAGTTCAGCCTTGACAATGCTTGAATCATTCCTGGTGCCAGTAAAACAGACATGGGATGGGGTGAGGGGTGAGGGGGATGGTGGGCAGAATCATCCCTGTTTTCTACATTTAATTGTCCCCCAGTGATCTTTGTTGAAAAATGCAGCTGTCTGAAGGCAGTGCCTAACTTGGCCATAATTTCCTCTGCCAAGTCTGCCTACACTTACTTATGCTGAGTCTAGTGTAAATATGACCTGCTTGCACACGATGCCCAGATGCCAAATAGAGAGTCAAGACTGGTGCTGATGGAGCAGTTGCCCAGGAATAATTAATATTTTGAGTTTGAAATTTAGGCAGAGAATTCATTGTTCGACATTTACTTCACACTTGTGTTCAAATTTCATTTGTATCCTGAGAACTGGATTTTCACAGCATTTCAGAGTTTGGTTGTGATACTCTGTGGAGTGGTTTTGGGGATTCACTCTATTTCTCAGTTAAGGCTGGCACAGTTTGAATCCTTTCTGTTTACTGCTGATGATTTTTTAAAATAGGTCAAGCCCTCAATGTCTACTCTGACAAAACAACTGGGGATACTCCACTTTCATGTTGAGAAACAATATTTGAATTTGGAATAATCGTAAAACTTGTAAAATTGGAGTTTATTTTTAGCAACGCTGTGATAGGACTTCAGCTGCCTCTGGGCATTAGGGAACACAAATGTAAGTTCCTTTCTTGATTGTAGAATTGCTGTGAATAATATCAGAGAGTATGAGAAATCAACAAACTAAAAATGTGAAACTTGTTTGGAGATGTTTCTTTTTAAAGGGGTTGCATCTACAAATGTATGTCAAGGTAGATAAAGGAAAGACATACTGACACCAAGAGTAGATTCTCTGATTAAGAAGAAACAAAAACTGACCAAAGTGATTGTAAAAGGTACAAGTGCATCAGTGATGAGATTTGGGAGTTGCAAACTAGCTAACTGACCATAAGTGAAAAGGGACGATCAAAATGAAAGGGTAGCTTCTCAATGGCATCTTGAGGGAAACAAACATTTACTTGACCCTTGAAAATTAGTTCACAGTGTCCTAGAATGGCACAGTGGTAGTGTTCCTACTTGTGGGTCAGAAGGTTTGTATTCAAGTCCAAACTGCTCTGGAAGCGTATCATAACATGTCCAAGCAGGTTGATTAAAAGAACTGCACATTCACCTGAATTTGTTCAACCTCAGCACCAACTGAAGGGCAAAGCAAAACACTTGACCCCTTCTCATTGGACTCTTATTGTCTCTCAGTACACTGTGGCTGCAGAATGGACAACCAACATGTTGTACTTTGCCAATGATCCTAATTATTTCAACAGCATTTCCCTCTCCTACATTTTCTCCCATCAACAAGCAAAGAGCAGCAACTCTAATACTGCAATGTGCATTCCAAATCAACAAACCGATGAGCATATGTTCTTGTTTATTCATCGTCACTGTGTCAAGACAGTTTCACAGACAAAAAGGAATAGGAATAAATTTAAATTATGATTGCCTTTGCCCTCTTAAGCCCGAGACAGTGAGGTATTATTTGATTGACCCTTTCCACTTTTCACTTCCATCCCTGACTGAGGTTGGCCAAAGGTTTGCAACTTCCTCCAGCAAGACCTTCTAAAATGAAATCTGAGTTAATTAATAAAATATTTAGTGGGCAAGGAGCTTGCTTCTCTATTTCATCCACACACACACACATATGCGTGCGAACTCAGAAAATTAAGGGAAGCATGATTAAAATTATAATAAAACAACAATGCTGGCAGATGCTGAAAATCTAAAACCAAAACAGAAATTACTGGAGAAACTCAGCAGGTCTGACAGCATTTGTGCAGAGAAATGGAGTTAATGTTCCAGGCCCAGTTCGCATGAAGTGTCACTGGGCCCAAAATGTTAACATTAATTTCTCTCCACAGTTGCTGTCGGACTTGCTGAATTTGTCCAGCAATTTCTGTTTTTGATTTAAATTACAATTTTTATTAAATTCTGAAGAGTTAGAATTCAGTCCATGTGAGTTACAGCCTCCGAGAGGTCAGTGGTCAATATTACTTTCTGCAGTGAATCGGAAAAAATGTGTCAGCTTCTTTCCAGCTTCAAATTCAGTCATGTGACAATGTCAGACATTTCAGGTGCTGATGGCCTATCTGGGTGGGCTCACCTGAAGTTCGTTAAGCTAACAATATAGCTTTAGCTCCTCCATTATAGCTTCCATTACGAGGCTACGAAGGAACTGTGAAAGCATTAGTGCCCATTTTAACACAGTCGGTGTTTTTCTTTGTCCAGAGATGAATGAAAGCAAACAGCTTGTCTCTAAGCCTTCTGTGTCAACTTTAGCTAAGATGTCTATTCAATACAGAGAACTCAGAAGCTTCTGGAAGTGGAGTCGTGTGATTGATTTCAGCTATTCTATGAATCCAACAGTTGTCCATTTTTTAAAAGAAACAGAATTTAGACTGAACAATTTTTCTCTTCATGCCTTCTGGCAACAATAACAGTTTCAAAAAACACCTTATTTGGCTATGCCATTACCACAAGGACTCCAATTGTTCATGGAGAAGGCTTATTATTATCCAAGAACAAACAGGGTTAGCCATTTGTTTTTATTTGGGGAGTGCGTGGAGGGCGGTTGTGAGCAAGGTACTATTTACGATAGAACTTAGAATTTGCGAATAGTGTTTCAGCAATCTGGAATGGGAATTGAACCTGAAACATTTAGAAGCAGAGACACTACCAACTACACCACAAGAGCTCCAACTCTTTAGTTTACCAAGGGGAGAAAGATGTTGTGTTAAATTATTCTGCTTTACTGCATGAGTCTGATGACTATTGAATCTCACAGAGAGAAGTAACCACATGTTGAAGGTCATTTGATATGTTTTCTCCATGATTCAGAATGCTGCCCCCATGGTTTGACATCTAATTCAATGTATCTTTTGATGTTGGGTGTCCATGCATATATCTTTCAGATTGCTGTGTTTTATTTGGTTACTATCGCTCTTGATTTCCAGTATCTCTGGTTAATCCTTATTCTCATTTCTCCACACAGTAATGCTGAAATTGATGTTTATATATTTACAGGTTACTAAATACACCTCTCGGGTGCATGCTTTTGTTCTTACATCACATCACTTTCATCACTGTACTCTAGAAGGTCTAGAAAGCGAGAGCTTGCGCACAAGACAGACATTTGGTGACTGCAAAAATAGTTTTTTATCTTATTGAAAATGTATTTTTTAAATTTGTTTATGGGACATGAGAGTCACTAGCTGGCCAGCATTTCTGCCTGCCCCTAGTTGCCCTTAAGAAGGTGGTGGTGAGCTACCTTCTTGAACTGCTGCAGTCCGTGTGTAGTAGGTTGACCTACAAAGCCCTCAAGGAGGGAGTTCAAAGATTTTGACCCAGCCATAGTGATGGAATGGCAATATATTTCCAAGTCAGGATGGCAAGTGGCTTAGAGGGAATCCTAGTGTGGAAACAGGCCCTTTTGCTCAACAGGTCTACACCAACCCTCTGAAGAGTCACCCACCCAAACCCATTCCCCTACCCTTTTATTCTACATAACTTGCAGATGGTGGTGTTCTTTGTATCTGCTACCTCTGTCCTTCCAGATGGAAGTGGTCATGGCTTTGGCAGGTGCTGTCTGAGGATGCCTGTTGAATTTTTGCAGTGCCTCTTGTAACATATGAAGAAAGTTTGAGGACTCTGGGTTTATACTCAATGGAGTTTAGAAGGATGAGGGGGATCTAATTGAAACACACAGAATACTGAATGGCCTGGACAGAGAAGATGTTGAAAAGCTATTTCCATTGGTAGGAGAGACCAGGACTCAAGGGCATAGCCTTAGAGTAAAGGGAAGACCTTTTAGAATGGAGATAAGGAGAAAGGTCTTCAGTCGGAGAGTGATGAATCCATGGAATTCATCCACAGAAAGCTGTGGAGGCCAGGTCATTAAGTATATTTAAGACTAGGATAGATAGGTTCTTGTATATCAAAGGGATCAAGTGTTACGGGGAGAAAGTTGGAGAATAGGGTTGAGAATCTTATAGCTAAGATGGAATGGTGGAGCAGACTTGAAGGGCTGAATGGCCTAATTTCTGCTCCTATGTTTTATGGTCTTATGATGGTACACATTGCTGCTACTGAGCGTCAATGGTCGAGGGAATGGATGCTTGTGGATGTAGTGACAATCAAGTGAACCGCTTTGTCTTAAATTGTGTCAAACATTCTTAATATTGTCGGAGCTGAACCCATCAGGCAAGTGGGGAGTATCCCATCACATTTCTGACTTGCGGCTTGCACAGGCTTTGGAGAGTCAGGAGGTGAGTTACTCACTGTAGCATTCCTAGGCTCTGACCTGCTCTCGTAGCCATTGTATTTAAGTGGTGAGTCCAGTTGGGTTTTCAACATGTAGTTAATCAGGACATTGTTTTTTTATTCTGAAATTTAAAAAGTACACAACAAACAGCAACAATTTATTTTTATGTAACACCTTTAACAAAGTAAAATTACCCAAGGTACTTCTCAGAACCTTTTTCAAACAAAATTTGGCACTAAACCGCAGAATGAGTTATTAGGACAGATGTTCAAGACTTTAGTCAAATTTCACTTCTAACATTCATTTTTGTTGTATATGGCCGATTTATCAAAGTGTATTGTGTTATGATCCAGACTAGACACTCAAAATATTTTAAAAAGGTAATCTGGAACTGAGCATTTTCTTACTTTAAAAGCTGGTGTGAAGTGCTGTGTTCCAGATGCATTGTGACTGGTCAGAACTACTTGATATTAAGCAAAACACAATTTATTTAAACTCGATACTTAAAGTACAACGAAAAGAAAGAGGTGTACAAAGTTAAAAATCACACAACACCAGGTTATAGTCCAATGGGTTTAATTGGAAGCACTAGCTTTCGGAGCGCTGCTCCTTCATCAGGGGGTTGTGTCGCACTCTGAAAGCCAGTGCTTCTAATTAAACCTGTTGGACTATAACCTGGTGCTGTGTGATTTTTAACTTTGTACACCCCAGTCCAACACCGGCTCCTCCAAAAAAAGAAAGAGGAGTTTAGAATAACATAACTGCTGAAAAATTACCCAAATAATAAATACAGTACCTATAGCTAAATAACTGTTCCAATATAGTAACTTCCCATCAATGTAAAAGGGAAGATCCTCACATGCAATTCTTCCATCCAGGAGGGAAAAAACATCAAGAAAAAATTCAGAGAAAATAGCAGCCAAGAGACATTCACTGAAGCTTCAAATTCTTTTGAGACCCCAAAGGCTTCTCATACAACTGAAAAAAAAATGAAAACCAAAAATCCTGATCTGAGAGAGCTGGCCACACACAGTCAGACTGTTAAAATAACCCAAAGCCTCCCTGAGCTGATTACTGTCATGGAACTCGTCAACTGCTCAACTCCTCTGCCTCACAATTTCTCTTCAAATATAAAAAAAAGGACAAAATAACTTCTTAAAGGTTCAGCACTATCACAATGGGAACCTTCGTTTTTGTGTCATAACTTAAATGATCTTAACTTATACACTGCCAGCAAGGATGCTTCTAGGTCCCTGCATAGCCATACAACTTTAAGGGAACACAGGCCTTCAACGAAGACAGCAGGATTGAAAGACAGCGAGGTTTAAAAAGGAAATTCCAAGTTCTGGGACTCAGAAACCTGAGTGTGCAGCCATCACCAATGGAGCAATTATAATCAGGGATGCTTCATAGGTCAATGTAGAACAACCAATCGAACCTCAGATGCTGGAAGATGTAACTATGCTAAGGAATGGTGTGACAATGTTGCATTTTGGAAGAATTTTAAGGTCATGCTGCTGTTTAACTTTGCGACAATATGGAATAGATCTTTAAACACAAAGTTGATGGGTGAATGAAACCCTGTAAATTGTAGAAAAATGATCAAATCTGCTCATTATAGAACTACTCATTGCCCTCTGTCACAGCTCATATTTTACATGTGATGAAAATTAGGCCTGATCAAAAGCAAGCCCGAGAATCATCGTACCAGATTACCACATAGGGGATGAAGGTAAAAATTAGTTACCATGCTTTGGAAGAAGTTGAAGAAACGTATGGCATTGATATGTGACCAAGCTGTCAGTTTAAAAAAATTACTTTGTTCTTGGCTTTTTTGAAGAGAGATCGTAAAGGCAGAGACGCCAAGGAGCCTAGTGAGTAGTAATTAAACAATGGAAGGGGAGTGACCAGTTCTCCTAGTTCAGGTATTTTCTAGTTTTTTTTAGCTGTAGCAGTCACAAGAGTTTGGAGTCCAGAAGTGTTGCAAGCTTCAGTAAAGGATTCCTCTGACTTTCTCTGACATCTGATGTTGTTCCCTCCTGTCTATAAGAATCGGTGTTTGAATTTACCTTTTTACCAAGGGGTGTGTTTATGGAATGCTACTATATTAGGACAGTTAATTAGTTAAGTTGCTGTATCCGGTCAGTTAAGATTTCCAATAGTTACGTTATTCTAAATTCTGCTTTCTTTTAGAACATAAAACAGGATAGCACAGAACAAGTCCTTCGGCCCACGATGTTGTGCCAAGCATTTATCTTAATCTAAGATCAACCTAACCTACACACCCCTCAGTATACTGCCATCCATGTGCTTGTCCAGCAGACGCTTAAATGTCCCTAATGTCTCTGACTCTACTACATCGCTGGCAGTACATTCCACGCACCCACTACTCTCTGTGTAAAGAACCGACCTCTGGCATCTCCCCAAACCTTAAAATTATACCCCTCATGATGGACATTTCCGCCATGGGGAAAAGGTCTCTGGCTATCTGCTCTATCTATGCCTCACATTACCTTGTACACCTTTATCAAGTTAACTCTCTTCCTAATTTTCTCCAGTGTGAAAAGCCCTAGCTCACTCAATGTCTCTTCATAAGTCAAGCTCTCCAATCCAGGCAGTATCCTGTTAAATCTCCTCTGCATCCTCTCTAAATCATCTACATCCTTCCATAATGAGGTGACCAGAACAGGATACAATATTCCAAATGTCTAACCAGGGTTTGATGAGCTGCAGCAAAACCTCATGGCTCTTAAAGTCAATTGCCCTGCTAGTGAAAGCCAAAACACGTTCTTAACAACCATATCAACTTGGATGACAACTTGGAGAAATCTATGTATGTGGAACCCAAGATCCTGCTGTTGTTCCACACTGCCAAGAACCCTGTCTTCAACCCTGCAAAGTGAATCACTTTGCATTTATCCAGGTTGAATTCCATCTGTCATTTCTTAGCCCAGGTCTGCATCCTGTCAATGTCTTGTTGGAGTCGAGAGTGTGGTGCTGGAAAAGCACAGCAGGTCAGGTAGCATCTGAGGAGCAGGAGAATCAACATTTCGGGCATAAACCTTTCATCATTCCTAATGAAGGGCTTATGCCTGAAACATCAATTGTCCTGCTTGTCAGATGCTGCCTGACATGCTGTACTTTTCCAGCACCACACTCTCAACTCTGATCTCTGGTATCTGCAGTCCTCACTTTCTCCCAATGTCTTCTTGTAGTGTGCAACAGCCCACGACACTGTCTACAATGCCATCGACCTTTGTGTTATCTGCAAACTTACTAACCTGCCCTTCCACTTCTTCATCCATGTCATTTATAAAAGCTACAAAGAGCAGAGACCCAAGAATAGATCCCTGCGGGACACCACTGGTCACCAACCTCCAGTTGCTGTCTTCTTTCTACTACCACTCGCTATCTTCTTTTGGACAGCCAATTCTGTATCCAGACAGCCATATTTCCCTGTGTCCCACACCTCCTAACTTTCTGAATGAGCCGACCGTGGGGAGCTTATCAAATGCCTTTCTGGAATCCATATACACCATATCCAATGTTCGACCTTCATCAACTTGTCTTGTCACATCCTCAATGAACTCAATAAGGCTTACCCTTACCCCTCACAAAGCCAGGCTGACTATCTTTAATCAAACAATGTTTTCCAATAGACATAAATCCTATCTCTCAGGGTCCTTTCCAGTACCTTTGCTTACCACAGATGTAAGACTGACTGCTCTAATTCCCAGGGATTTCCCTATTCCCTTTCTTGAGCAGAGGAACAATATTCGCCTCCCTTCAATCATCCAATACTATTCCCATGGAGAGTGAGGATGCAAAGATCATCGCCAGAGGAGCAGCAATCTCGGTCCTCACATCCCGTTGTAACCTTGGATATATCTGTTCCGGCCCTGGGGACTTATCCATCTTGATGCTTCCCAGAATTTTGAGCACATCTACTTCCTTAATATCAATCTGTTCAAACCTATTAACCTGACTCACAGTGTTCTCATTATCAACAAGGCCCCTCGCTCGCGTGAATACTGAAGCAAAAAATTCATTTAGGGCCTCCCCTACCTCTTCAGACTCCAGGCGCAAGTTCCCTGTACTGATCAGCCCTACTCTCTATCTCATCATTCTTGTATTCCTCATGTAAGTGTAGAACACCTTTGGGTTTTCTCTAATTCTTCCTGCGAAGGCTTTCTCGTGCCCCCTCCTGGCTCTCCTCAGTCCATTTTTGAGTTCTTTCCTAGCCGCCCTGTAATCCTCTGAAGCTGTGCTAGATCCTTGCCTCCTCAACCTTAAGTAGGCTTCCTTTTTCCTCTTGATGAGAAGCTCCTCTGCTCTTGTCATCCAAGGCTCCTTCACCTTACCATTCCTTGCCTGTCTCAGTGGGATAAAGTTATCCACCACTTGCAATAAGTGCTCCTTAAACAATCTCCACATTTCTACTCCACAGCTCCTGTCTAATAACCATGTAATTCCACTAACCGCACCCCCTCCCCCTCCAATTAAATACCTTCCCATACTGTCTGCTTCTATCCTCTCCATGGCTATGGTAAAGGTGAGGCAGTTGTGGTCACTATCACTGAAATGCTCTCCTTACGAAGAGATCTGACACCTGGCCTGGCTCGCTGCCTAGCACCAAATCCAATATGGCCTACCCCCTAGTCGGCCTACCCCCTAGTCATTCTATCAACATATTGAGTCAGGAATCCTTCCTGGACACACCTGACAAAATCGGCTCCATCCAGATGATCTGCACTAAGGACACTCCAGTCAATATTAGGGAAGTTGAAGTCACCCATAACAACAATGCTGTTACATCTGCAACTTTCCAAGATCCGCTGCCCAATCTGTTCTTCCGTCTCTCTGCTGCTAATGGGGGGGGGGGGGGGGGGTTCAATAGAAAACACCCAATAAAGTGACTGCGCCTTTCCTGTTACTAACTTCCACCCATACTGACTCGTGTTTCAACTGTGGTGTTTACATCATTTCTGTTTTGCTTCAAGCCGAGTGGTTTGACCAGATGCAACACACCTCCCTTTAAAATAAGAAAAGGTGAGGTTCCAGGCGACCTTTTTGAAATATCTTGAGGGGGTCTGGTCTGGTCCGTAACAGATGCACTGTAGATGAGATTACAATACATTTAAAATTGCAAGAGTATTGTTTTGGATTCTGATTTCGACTGATTGTAATTTTCAGAAAACTTGAAAGGAAATCTACTGCACGGAGTAATATTATTTCTGGCTTGCACAACCTCCCAAAGCCAACTAATTCCTTCAATTTTTTCATCTGCTGATTTTTTTTTGTCTTTCCACTCCCCCATCCCCCCAACCCCTCCCCCAGTTGTCTGATCCTTGATAGGATGTGACTCAGTGCGCATTATGTGGTTAACAAACCTGACTGTTTGCTGTGTTACTAAATTACATTCTAATGCCATCGGACAAATGAAACATCAGATCTCACTATATACTGATATCAAAGCAACTTGACAATGCACAATGGCTTCTCCATGCCACAATTATAAATCCCACTTGTTTTTCAAAGAGCTAATAAAATCAAAAAGGCAATGTATTTTTTGATTGGTGTCGAAAGAGCTGCATGCATACGTTGTGATTTTTTTTTTCTCCCCTAACTAGGCAGACAAAGCATAAAATCAGAAGCTGAAAACTTGGAAATCAGCATTTATTTTGGCTGCACTAGAGCTGAGAGTTGTAGGACAATATAAGTCATTAAAATAATTAAGCAATTTTCAGGATCAGCAAGTGCTTTCTGAGTAAGAAATAAGCATGAAAGATCTGCTTGTCAGATGCTTATTAATGCAACAGACACGCAAATTACATTAGTCCTTCTAAGGTTGTGGGTTCAAATCCCTGTCCAAACACTTCAGCAAGTAATTCAGGCTGATATTTAGTGCAGTAGTGAGGAATTTCTGCACTGTCAGAGAAAAAGCTGTGGTTATAAGAAGAATCATTAAACTGAGACCCAGTGTGCCCTCTCAAGTGGATGCAAGTGATTCAATAGCGTTATTCAAAGATCAGCAAGTGAATTTGCACAGTATCCTGGCCAGTATTTACTTCACACCAACATAAACAAAATAGATTGCCTGATGGTTTATTTCATTTTTCTGTTTGTGTGAGCTTGTTGTATTCAAATTAGTTGTCATGTTTCCAATTTTGCAACCATCACAACACTTCAAAACTCTTCTATAAAGGGCTTTGGCAATGTCTTTAGGCTGAGCAAGGTTCCATGTAAGTGCATGTATTTTCTCTTTGCCATTTACTACCCAGGAAGGAAGTTGTGATTTTTAATTGTGTTTCCATTAAAGATTCTCCTTTCTCCCCTGTCTGAATTGACATGTGTAGAGCTTTCACTTTATGCAGTAAATAGAACTTGATTAGATTCCCTACAGTGTGGAAACAGGCCCTTCGGCCCAACAAGTCCACACCAACCCTCCAAAGAGTAACTCACCCAGATCCATTTCCCTCTGCCTAAAGCACCTAGAAGTATGGGCAATTTATCATGGCCAATTCACCTGACCTGCAGATCTTTGGACCATGGGAGGAAGCCAGAGCACTTGGGGGAAACCCATGCAGGCACAGGGAGAATGTGCAAACTCCATACAGACAGTTACCCAAGGCTGGACTCGAACCTGGGTCCCTAGTGCTGTGAAGCAGCAGTGCTAACCACTGAGCCACTGTGCCACCCATAATATTGCATAATATTCCCTGCAGCATTCACTTACCGCCCTACAACTGCTCAAGCATTAAATGTAGACTGCCTTTTCTGTTGATCTATATCTAATATATCAAGTTTTTATGAAGTTATGTTTCACAGGATGTTCAAATTCTGTCCTGATACATTAGCTACGCAGGGTTCAGATTTTGCGCTGTGTCCTAATCTAAAGTTTTTGACATATAATATTTCATTCTTCTTGTCTTTAGCAACCACATGTTGACAGTATATATTTGTTAAAATCTTTATCCTTTCTACCTTTGTTAAAGAGTATCAGTTGTTTCTTGTAATTAATTTGCTGGTTCTGTGAATTTTCCAGCGTTTTCTTTAATTGATGTGACTTTCAGATTCCCAAGTGCATTAGCATTACGCGTGAATTATGTTAGAGAACCCATGGCCAAATTACTTGAAATATCAAAGCAAAAAATTAACAACCACCCAGCCAAAAAACACCAGGAGCCATTGTTCCCAGGATACAACTTAATCTATTTATTGTTCATTGCTGTCTATTATCAATTTTCATTGTCATTAAACAATCATCCGTGAGTGCCAATGTATCCTTACAAATTTATTAGCCTCAAATGTTGAACTACACCAAATGCTTTATGAAAACCCAACTAAATCACAAGCATTTGATAACTGTCATCCAATAATTTACTTGCATCTTCAAAGAATTCCAGTAAATTTGTGAGGCATGACCCATTGCTTCTAAAACTATGTTAAATACCCTTTATGGCCTCTCAGCTCCTTAGCTGAACATTTGATAGCATCTCGTAAAATGCTCTTGAACATTCTCTTAATAATGTTAGGCTAGCGAGCCTGTTGTTTCCTGATTTATGTCATGCTGTTTTCAAGATCAGCATTACTTTCCCCAACTGTCAGTCCTCAGGTACAGCTCTTGTATTTATGAAGCTCCTAAAAATATTAGCCAAGAACGTCAAACATTTTCCTAATCGTTTCTCAAAGATTTTAAATGTATGTCATTTATTTGTTATTTATTGTGGACACTGAGTCCATTGGTGGAATATCAAGAGTAAAGGACTTTGATTGAAGGTAAACAGCTAAACAGCCAAAGATGAGAAGAGGGAAAATAATTTGTTGCATAGCACGTGGTTACAATACGGACTGCAGTATCCGAACATGTGAAGGAGGTCAGTTCAGTTGTGGCTTTCAATAGGAAATCCAATAATTATCTGAAGAGAAAGAATTTTTAATGCTACAGATCAAGCCAGCAAGAAGTGAGATCCAGGGAGAATGTTCAGCAGGGGAAGATGAATTACATATGACAGCAAGTCAGTAAGGACATTATATGCCAGGTAAGGCACAAGGGAATTTGTCAAGGATGGATGGTATTTACTTTAAGGTGAGAAATCTGACGATTAAGGCAAATGAGTCAGTTGCTGTCACTGAATTATGGTTAAGCAAAGGGCAAGGCTGGCAGCTCAATATTCCAAGATACAAGATCTTCAGGCGAGACAGGGAAGGAGGAAAAATAGGAGGAGATGTTGCAGTTTTGATCTGGGAATCTATTACAGCAGTAAGAAGGGATACGCCTTAGAAGGCTCCTCAAATGAAGTCAAATGGGTCAATTTAAAAAAATACAAAAGGAAGCAATCGCATTTACGAATGATAAAAGAATTGGTACGGTGATAAATAATGAAAAGGATATAACCAAGCTGGACAGATGGACTGATCAGTGGGGAATAGAATTCAATTTGGACAAATGGGCAGGACAAATAAGGTAAAGAAATACATGATGAACAGTACGACATTGGGAAGCACAGAGGATTAGAGGGACTTTGGTGTGCATGTACACCTGTTCATTGTGGTATTAGGCCAGCTGAATAAAGCAGTTAAGAAACATTTGGTATACATGTGTCTATTAGTTGAGGCATCAAGTTGAAGAGCAGGGAGGTTACGCTGGAAATGTATAAACTGTTGATTAGGCCACAGCGAGATCCTTGTGTGCAGGCATGGAAACCGCGCTATAAATGGGATGTGATAGCACTGGAGACAGTGCAGAAGAGATTTACTTGGATGTTACCTGAGCTCGAGAGTTTCAGTTATGAACAGAGATTGCACAGACCAGAGTTGTTTTCCTTAGAGCAGAGGAAATTGAGAGGGAACATGATTGAGGTGTATAAAATGATATGGTGCAGAAATTGCGTTGGCAAGTTTTGCCCTTGACGGCGGGGTCAATGACTGGAGCATAGATTTAGGTAGAGGGGTAGCTTTTGAGGGGATCATAGAAACATCATAGAATCCCTCCAGTGTGGAAGCAGGCCATTCGGCCCATCGAGTCCACACCAATCCTCTGAACACCCACCCTCTTGGACCTGTAACCCTGCATTTTGCATGGCTAATCCATATAACCTGCACATCCTGCAGACGACAGACAATTTAGCATGGATAATCCACCTAAAACATGCATCTTTGGGTTGTGGGAGGAAACCAGAGCACCCGGAGGAAACTCACGCAGACACGGGGAGAATATGCAAACTTCACACAGCCAGTTACCCGAGGGCGGAATCGAACCCGCATCCCTGAGTTCGATTCAACAGCTGGGTGTAAATTGTATTCACCCAGAGGGTGATGGGAATCTGGAACTCACTGGCTGTAAGAGCGGTACAGGCAGAAACCCTCATAACATTTAAGAAATATTTAGATGTACCCATGATGCTAAAGCACACATGATTAGGAACAAGTGTTGCAAAATAGGATTAGGATAGATAAGTGGCTCTTTTTGACCAGGACAGACATAATGGGCCAAAGTATCTTTTTCTGTGCCGTTGATCTCCATGACTCTAAGTTTATGGCACCAAGTGATAATAATACTGGACATGTTAAGCTGCAGAGTGAAAATGGGCTTGATAGTGTGAGGTAAGGAGCGTACTTCATGTATATTTTAATATCATTTATGCTTAATGTTGGATTTTTCATTTTGAACTCATGGGTTTTCTGTATGTCAGAAGGGGTTTAACTTGGAAGGGTTTCTGTAACACTCATGATTTCTTTCAAAACACAACAAGGAAGAAAGACCAACTGAGGAGTAATAGGATTTGTTTACATTGAGAAAAATTTATGAGTGAACAAAGTAATCAATTTTGCATCAGGCTCCAGTTTAGAAGGTCAAGGTTGGTTTTCCTTTTTATATTGATTAGGGGAAAGCACCATAGAATGGGGAAAAAAAAAAAATTTTACTTTCAGTTCTGGTCTCCCTGCTATAGGAAAGATGTTGTGAAATTTGAAGGGATGCAGAAAAGATTTACAAGGTTGTCACCAGGGTTGGAGGGTTTGAGCTTTAAGGAGAGGCTGATTAGGCTGGGGCTGTTTTCCTCGGCGTGTTGGAACGATATGTAAATTTCTTGGTTTATTCTATATTGTTTGCATTTAATTTTCTTGTCAAAACTAAATCTGCAACTTTGTGAGCTTATGTTGTAATGATCACATACTTAAAAACAGAATAAAGACAAAACATGATCTATCAGATTAAAATCTGACTTGTGCAGAAATAAAATTAGCTGGAATCAAAGAAATAGACTATTGGGAGAATCTTCTCAGACTCTGAGCGACATGGGCTATGGTGAGATGAAGCATTGAATAAGATGATATATTTAGTGAGTGCTCTTTTGATGTCAAGATCATTTGTCGCATCTTGTACACTTTTCTCAAGCAGCAGGATGAGATTCTCTCCAGGCAACGGCAAGTTCCCAATTGATGTTCAGCACAAAATGTGTGTGCTGTGTTTGGTAAGATAGAGCAAGAACGTTTTCTCAAATTCATGGTGAGCAAGTACTCCATCAAACCTGATGCAATTCACCTTTAGCCAAAACACGGTCAGATTTGGCACCATATCTTTGAATGTTGCAGTTTGGCCATTGTAGTGGTTCATCTCTGGATATATTGAGGCCAATGGGCCAATTTTTCTGACGAATTGTAATCTTATGCAGCTTGCAATTTTGGCCCTTTTTATTTTGCTGACTTTTTGTAAAGAACCCAAGCTTATTGCACAAAAAAAACCTCTAAAAGGCAATTTAGAATGATCATAACATAACCAGCAAAAATGAAGAGTTAGCTCTTTTCCCAGCCATATCCTTTATGGAAACCCAATCTGAATAAAAACATAGAAAATAAAAACAGGAGTAGGCCATTTGGCCCTTCTAGTTTACTCTGCCATTAAATGTAATCATGGCGAATCATCCAGCTCAGTACCATGTAGCCGCAAATGCCTTATACGCTATACCTTTAGTACTTTGGCACTGTATCCAAAAGTATTTACTCCCTCCACCACTAACACTCAGTAACAGTATGAATTAACCATAAGATCCACTGCAGAAATTCCTTATACAGTACCTTCCAAGTCCATGTCCAACTCCATCTCGAGGGACAAGGGAATACCACCACCTGCAAGCTCCCTGTCAAGCCACCCTGTCTTGGAAATGTATTGCCATTTCTTCATTGTCACTGGGTCAAAATCCTGGAATTCCTTTAAGGCATTGTGGGTCAACCTAAAGCACATGGACTGCAGTGGTTCAAAAAGGCAGCTCACCACCACCTTCTCAAGGGCAACTAGGGATGGGCTAAAATGCTGGCCAGTCAGCTGTGCCCACATCCCACAAATTAATAATAAAAAAAGCACCTAACTTTAAGATTTCTACTCTCTTGACTTTTTCCCATTTTGATGACTAAGAGATGGCCAGCTCCAAGGCCTGCAGACTTCCTTCCAGCCTGGATGCCTGGACATTTGTTTTACAATTCTCACAAGCTGAAGATTTTGAAAAACTAACCTCTCAGTCTAGAAATGTAAACATACTAATTTGCTCATCTGCTAATTTGAAACTTCTGATATCAATCTCCGAGTGGACAATACCAATCTGTTTCTGTATAAGTCACAGAACCCAGAATTGCAAACATTCAGTAATTAATTCCCTAGGGAGCAGATTGAAACCTTTTACTTAAATCGCATGCTTTTCTGGAAATTACGTCTCCAGCTTGATTAGATTAGATTAGATTCCCTACAGTGTGGAAACAGGCTCTTCGGCCCAACCAGTCCACAAAGACCAACCCACCAAGACCCATTTCCCCTTTGACTAATGCGCCTAACACTATGGGCAATTTAGTTTGGCCAATTCACCTGCCCTGCACATCTTTGGACTGTGGGAGAAAACCAGAGCACCCGGAGGAAACCCACCCAGACGCAGGGAGAATGTGCAAACTCCTCACAGACAGTCGCCCGAGGCTGGAATTGAACCTGGGACACTAGTGTTGTGAGGCAGCAGTGCTAACCACTGAGTTACTGTGCCACCCCAAAGTTAACTGTTCCAAATTGTCTTCCAATCTCTTAAACAAAATACAGTTAAGCCATGTTTACAGGACTGAAATCAAAACTAATTTTTAACAACTCTGAAAAATTCAAATTCCCAAATGATAAAGGTATGTTGTAAACCTTTATCACATCAGCTGAGCAACACTTGTGAGAGAGTTGAAGTGGAATGGATGGGCAGGAACTGCAGAATGATCAGGTTTCCATATGCTTCTCACTTTCGGTCTTTAAGTTACTGCAGACATACAGGTGGCCAAAGAAACTTAAGGGGTTAAAAGAATCAGTCATATGCTACAACAAAAAAAAGGTGTGTTGAAGGAGATCATACTTGAAGTACATAAAATACTGGTTTGATATCGTACTTTGTGCAATTCTGATCACTGTGTTACAAGATGTTCAGCATTTTCAACCTCTTTCTGTTTTCGATAGACCAGGGCATACTTTCTTTAAAGGGAAAAAGTGAGGACTGCAGATGCTGGAGATCAGAGCTTAAAATGTGTTGCTGAAGAAGGGCTTATGCCCAAAATGTTGATTCTCCTGTTCCTTTGATGCTGCCTGACCTGCTGAGCTTTTCCAGCAACACATTTTTATGCTTTCTTTACAGTAAAGGATGTTGATAGGCAATTTAGTTGAGATGTGTAAAATATTGAGGACCCAGGTATAATTGAGACGGAGCATCTATTTCCTTTTGCAGGGAGGTCAACTCAGGGAACACAGTTAGCAGAAGGATTTGTGAAGATGGTAGGATTTCATTTCCCCTCAGAGGATAATTAATGTTTGGATTACTGTCTGAGTGTGGACTGCTGAGTTCTAATGGAAGATATATCGATAATTTTTAGGGATATTGCTTAACATTCCTCCCTCAGAGCTCTGATACCTAGATTGTTCACAGGATCATCTTAGTCACTCAGAGTTTAATCAGGAGAAATTGTCTTTCACAGCTCATCAATAAGCATTTATTGGCCCTTTCAGGTCTCTGACAATCAGGTTTGTTACAGATGAGCAGCCATTATGTGTCTTACAGCACAGAGGATAATCATATAAGACTTTATTCATTCCACTGGGGAAGCTTTGCAAATGCCTGGCAAAGCTTTCATCTTAAAATATTACACTTTCACATTGGGAAAGAGACATGGTATTGTTTGGAAATCATGGTTAAAAAAAAAGCCTATCAGATTGTCTGTATACAGCTACTTAAATGTAATCATTATTCACTGAGAGCAATGTGTGTCCGTGCACATGTGCGTGTGTATGTTATCTTAAAAGTGATATTTGGTTCCTGAAGACCATCGGGTATTCCAAGTCAAAAATCAAGCCATTTGTACAGAATCATAGCTGTCATTGGGATATGAACTTTCTGATATGCATTTTGGGTTGAATGATGAATAAAATTATGTCAGATGGCCAAAGATCCCAAAAGTAAAATACTGCAGAGGCTAGTGTTGTATAAGATGAGGATTCTGAAAGGGCTGTTGTTACGGACCAGGAGTCAAGATGAGAGTGGCGCTGGTAAAGCACAGCAGGTCAGGAACCCTGATGAAGGGCTTTTTCCAGAAACATCGATTTTCCTGCTCCTCAGATGCTGCCTGACCTGCTGTGCTTTTCCAGCACCACTCTCATCTTGACTCTAATCTCCAGTATCTGCAGTACCTCCTTCTGCCTTATTGTTATGGACCAGGCCAGACTCCCTCAAAATATTTTAAGAAGGTAGCCTAGATCCTATCATTTTTTTTAAAAAGGTATTTGTAAAGTGGACATTCCAGGAGTGATGCAGCTGGTCAAACCATCCGGCTTCAAGCAAAACAGAATTAATTTACATACTATGGTTGAAACGATAACACAAGAAAACAAAATTTAGAATAGCTGAACTTATTTGATAATCCAACCAACTCTGTAACAACTTAATGAAGCTGTTCCAATCCCTTAAACATGCCATAAACACACACTCTTTGGCAATAGGTATATTCAAAAGCGGGTTCTTACAGGCAGGACAGGTTTCAGAGAGAAGAGTCAGGCAAGAAACATCTGTGAGACCATGGAACCTTGTTCCACTTCAGCAGCTTCTCTGCCACCAGCGGCTTTCTGACTGCCTGCTACAAAGAACTAAACTAGAAAAAAAACCTGAACGGGGAGAACTGGCCACTCCCCTGCCTTTGTATCAAGTAAGCTCTTTTTGAGACATATCAGCACCTCTGCCTTGACAACCCCTCTTGAAAAAAAGAAAGGACCTTGTTAAAGGGGCAGCATCATCACACTAATGTTAAATATTATATCCAGCTTCATCCAATCTGATGATGCTATGAGGACTGAGATGGGTAAATGCAGACAGTTATCGTTCTCGAACATGTCAGTCTACCATGGAGGTCCCTCAGTCTCTGTCTCAATTAAAATAAATTGTATCTGATTGCTGTTGCAAGATAATCTGCATCTTGTTTAAGACAAGAAATTCTTCACCCATTGGTATCTCTCTACAACTTTAGATCAAGTGGCCCTTGTAGACTCAAAGGAAAAAAGGGGATGGTGTCAGAAATATACCCAATCACATGTTGACAGTGGCCAGCATTGCATGCGCAGATTAAAATTAGAACAGAAAATTCTAGAAATTCTCAACTGGCTTGGCAGCATAGGGTTTGGAGGGATATGGGCCAGGTGCTGACAGGTGGGACTAGATTGGGTTGGGATATCTGGTCGGCATGGACGGGTTGGACCGAAGGGTCTGTTTCCATGCAGTACATCTCTATGACTCTATGACTCTATAGAAACAGAAACAGAAATATTATTTCTGGTCATGGCTCTTTCAATAGGAGATTTTTGTCAAATTTATTTCTATTTCAAATATCTTGGTCTACTATTCCACTTGGGACTTATTTTATCCACAGGTTTTAGTCAATTTAATAATCTGGTAACAGAATCATGTTATTTTTGGGATGTCTGGATTTTAGTTTCACTTGACCTTTTCCATTTTAAAAAAAGATGCAAAAATATCCTACTGTTTTTGTAATGAGTGCTCTTACAATTTTGTTCAAAGAGAAGGCATAAACCAATGCTGACAATTGTTTATTAACTATGACAGCAATTCATTGTGTCGATGAATAATACAGTGCATCTCTTGAATCTGTTGTGACACCCAGAGTAAATGGGCTTCTTGACATGGCTAATGTCCTCTGCTTCCTGCAAACAAGAGAGATTTATAATTTTGGACTCAATGATATCATGCAACTGGTTTGCTGAAGAAACCCATCTACTGAAGTGATCACTGAGCATTTGAATGATCAGATTTCAGTTATCACCGCATTCCAATGCACGCTGAAGCAATGGAGGTTTAGCATTGAAGTTTTGACTATCGGCCTTGAAAACTACTCAGGCCTGTCTGCACATATGTCTCAGTTTTGCACTGAGCAATACTGAGTGACCTCACCAATCAAGCTTAAGAGTGCCACGTATTTGGCACGAGGCTATTGGAGATAAAATAGCGTGCTATTAATCTTAGACAGATTGTGAATTTGTATTCCGTAACAGAGTTATTTGTTTCTGACAGCAAGCAGAAATTGCAATTAAACGTTGATGCACTGACAAGTGGCGCACGTAGCTGTAAGTGATTAGCTCAATGTATGCCAGTGACTGCTGTTGCAAACACCTGCTACACTATCACCAGCAGGAACCTGCTTATACGAGACTACCAGATGGATCTATCATTAAAATGTGGATTTTCCAGAAAGTTACCCACGTAATTTCATATTATTTGGCAAAATAGAAGGTAGAACAGACTGCATACCCTTTTGTTCTCTTCCTATTATATTTTTATCTGCCCTTTCCTTTATACTCTCTCACTCCCATTTCCAGCTGAGGTAACTATGAAGGTCCCTCCCTCTCAACCCTGCCCTTTGCCTCAGGCATGGTGAGCCTGAAGTTAAACTCACTCTCAGTCACCTCTCTCTGTGAGAAAGCAGCCCTATGATCCTCTGGATAGTGGCAACTTTATTTTGACCTGTTATTTTCTCAATGTTGCATCCTGATTGAAGGCATGTGAGGAGATTTCAATATCACTTTTTCACAAAGATGCACATGCATAAATGTTTGGCCATGGTGGCATGACTTGAATTTCCATCTGGTGATGTTTTCTTTGACTTTGGTAACTACAGATACTGCAATAATGTTTCTGTCCTGTGTCTTAAATCAACCATGCGTTTTCAGAGTGCATATTTTCAGTAGCCAAATGTTTCATACAGGTATGGCTGACACAAAATCCTTACTGCTTGAGCTGCTGCCAAAACACACATGCCACACTAAAAATAAATCATATGCAAGCATTCACACAATTTTTTTTCCACAGAGAGAATTCAACAGCAGCCCAATGGCAGCCATGTGACCTCCCATAAAACATTTATGCAAACCTTAGAATTGAAATTAATACACACATTCAAAAGTACATTATGAGCCCAGTTCTCATGGCGATAGGTCACTGGCCATTATGTGTTGCCAATTTTTTATTCAAATGACACCATGTTACCTTTATTTTAAATCACTCAGGAGACATGATGCCACTGGCTGGACCAGCAATTATAGCCCATCTCAAGTTGCCTTGAGACGGTGGTGGTAAACTGCCCTCTTGGAACTGCGTTAGTCCATGTGCTATAGGTAGGCCCACAATGCCATTACCATGTAATTTCCATTATTTTGACCCACTGACACAAGCCAGTTCCATCACCCTGCTGAATTGTGCCACATAGATGGTGGACAGGCTTTGGGGAGTCAGAAAGTGAGTTATTCACTGAAGTATCCCTAGTCTCTGACCTGCTCTTGTACCACGGTATTTACATAGCTAGTCTAGTTACATTTGTCATGTGTCCACAAGTACAAACATACAGGAGTACAGTGAAAAGTTTTCAATGTCGTCAGACGTGGTGTCATATTGGGTACAAATACCTCAGCACAAAAACTGAGGTAGAATAAGGTCGAAAGAAATAAGGAAAAAAAAATTTACAGTCCTTCTTAGTGCTAAGTCAAATGATATAGAAATAAAGCCAAAAGTTCAAACATTATAATCTTTCTTAAGTGCTTAACCATCCTGGAACCACACTGCCTACAAAGGCTTTATCTCCTATGCTTTGGCATGCTTTCCCATGCTAGCTTGAACCCCCCTGCTTTCAACATCACTACAGATGTCAGGGGAACTTGCATCACCACGTTGAGCTCATTCCTGAGATCTCAGACCACCAAAGGTCAATGGTAAATGCCCAGGATAGTAATAGTGAGGGATTCAGTGATGGAAACACCATTGAATATCAAGGGATGATTGTTAGTTCATTTTGGAAACAGTCATTGCCATGTATTTGGGTTGCATGAATGTTACATGCCATTTTTCACAACAAGCCTAGATATTGTCCAAGTCTTGCTGCATTTTGACACTGACTGCTTCAGTGTCTGACAAGTACAGTACCATTCACCTTCTTCACCTGAAGACTCACGGCTTTTGAGAAATCTTCTCCTCTAAAGGTGCAGGAAACCTATGGAATGATGAGAAGAATAACATCAGCTTTGTTCCTGGAAGAGGCAAGTTAACTTGGCCATTAGTCTCTTGTGATCAGCAGGTAAATTAGTGATCATTGGGAGACTGTGAATGCAGTGCACTGATTGGTGAAAGGAGTGTTCTGTTGAAACATGCTCACATTCTCTCTGTTCACATTGTACCCCTGATACATTAGTACACACCAAACGAGCAATCTCATGAGATTACTGAATTTGCCTCCTTCGGATTGCTTGCACACAGATTGTTTTCCATTAAATTGGAGTGGTGCACACCTTAAAGACAGAACTTGCATTTATATGGTGCAATTCATACTCTCCAGAGGTCTCATAGCACTTCAGTGAATTTCTTGTGCTCTTTAATTCTTTCCCATCAATCGTTATGTGTGGACATGGTTCAATTCTATTCTGCTGAATTTATAAACACTGCATCATGCCTTTGATTTGGATACTTGAAGAATGATATTTGTTAAACTTTGAAGGATATAGTACATGGTACAGAGGGGTTTATGAAATGCAGTTTATAATGAAGGCTTAAAATTTGCTGCAAGCTATCAATTCTTCATAAATCCCACTGAGTTCTCTGATAAATAATTAAATAGTACATGTAGAAATTTGAAATTTGTAAATATTGCTCTAAAACATTATCATCCTTTCATGTAAAATGTATAAGTGACATTTGTGCAGCTGTTATCAGCTGGAACACTCATTGCCTTTGCCACTCAATGTTCAGTGAATGAAGACTATGCAATGAAGCTGCAGCTCAGTTGTTAAATATATTCAATATGTTGATGTTGGAACACACAAACGAGGAAGATCCTGCATTTAAATTCTATTTTCTCTTCAAATTAGTTGATTGGTGTTGTTCCAGAAGAGGAAAGAAAACAGGCAATGTTCTTGTTCTAAATGAGATGTTGTATAAATTTATGTCCTGTTGGAAATAGTGTCTCTCTGGGACTCAGCCATGGTGTCCCCGGGGTAGAGCATTTTGCTTACTGACTACGTTCAAATATGATAAATGAGTCCTGTTCTCCATTTCAATTTCAGTTTGCTTTTCCCCTACATTGACAACATCTCAGGTTTTGTAGCCATTTAGCAATAATATGTAGGTTTAAAGTATTATTGAACTGGTTGGGAAGTCATCACGGTATCATTAAGTTATACAGACTGTTTAATCCAACTTGTCTGTGCTGACCAGATATCCTGAACTGATCAGTCACCATTGCCAGCACTTGGCCCATACCCCTCTAAACCCTTCCTATTCATGTTCCCATCCAGATGCCTTTTAAAGATTGCAGTTGTACCAGCCACCATCACTTCATCTGGCAGCTTATTCCATACACACACCACCCTCTGTGTGAAAATCTTGCCCCTCAGGTCCCTTTTAAATCTTTCCCCTCTCACCTTAAACTCGTGTCCTCTAGCTTTGGACTCTCCTACCCTGGGAAAAAGACCTTGACAATTCATCCTATTCACACCCCTCATGATTTTACAAACCTCTACAAGGATTGCGGAGGTGGGTTCAGATGCGATCGAGCCATTTGTACCTTTCCTCAGGTTCTGAAAGGACTCAGGACAGCTATGTTCGAGAACAGACTGGACCATCAAGCAGCATGGAGACCACACAGAAGACCCACTGGCTTACCTGTGTGACTTGTAAGGCTACTGTTCAAACTACAGTATGACCGCAACATTGTGCACATCCAACGAAGCCCTGTTCTCTTCTCTGATTGCTCTGATTCACTCATGAGCCTATCGACATCAAATGTGAGAGAGGAGTAGCATTTGATTGGAGGAGCTAGAAATTGGGCAACATGATTATTTTAGCACAACCCCAAGGACTGGAGTCTCGATGGTGAGGGACTGGGACTCTTTTAGAAATATGCTGCCTTGATGGACATGGAAATGAACAGACTGAGAGCTGGGTTACAAGAGGTGAGAGTCAACCCATCATTCTGGATTTTGGTAAACTTTTCTGACTCAGACTCCCTGTTTTATTGCCAATACACATTTAACATTTAACAGCTTTTTACCACCAGTTTGGTTAATCAGAGGGACAGCAAGGGTGAATCATTTGGTCACGATGCTTTAATTGCACAATTAGGGTTTCCAGGGATACACTACCTTCAGAGCCTGGTACTGCCCCTTGGCAAAATTAACTGGCAAACTTCCTCATACTGGAAAGGTGAATAGGTGAGTGAGTGGCTGGGGTGAGTGTGTGATTAGGGGGTATGTGTTGATGAGTGAATGGCTGGGTGAGTGTGTGATTAGGGGGGATGTGCTGGTGAGTGAATGACTGGGTGAGTGTGTGATTAGGGGGTATGTGTTGATGAGTGAATGGCTGGGTGAGTGTGTGATTAGGGGGTATGTGTTGGTGAGTGAATGGCTGGGTGAGTGTGTGATTGGGGGTATATGTTGGTGAGTGAATGGCTGGGAGTGTGTGTGATTCGGGGCTATGTGTTGGTGAGTGAATGGTTAGGGGGAGTATGTGATTAGGGAGTATGTGTTGGTGAGTGAATGGTTGGGGGAGTATGTGATTAGGGAGTATGTGTTGGTGAGTGAATGCCTGGGTGAGTGTGTGATTAGGGGGTATTTCATGGTGAGTGAGTGGCTGGGTGAGTGTGTGATTAAGGGTATGTGCTGGTGAGTGAGTGGCTGGGTGAGTGTGTGATTAAGGGTATGTGCTGGTGAGTGAGTGGCTGGGTGAGTGTGTGATTAAGGGTATGTGCTGGTGAGTGAATAACTGGGTGAGTGTGTGATTAGGGGGGATGTGCTGGTGAGTGAATGACTGGGTGAGTGTGATTAGGGGGTATGTGTTGGTGCGTGAATGGCTGGGTGAGTGTGTGATTAGGGGGTATGTGTTGGTGAGTGAATGGCTGGGTGAGTGTGTGATTAGGGGGGATGTGCTGGTGAGTGAATTGCTGGGTGAGTGTGTGATTAGGGGGTATGTGTTGGTGCGTGAATGGCTGGGTGAGTGTGTGATTAGGGGGGATGTGCTGGTGAGTGAATGACTGGGTGAGTGTGTGATTAGGAGGTATGTGTTGGTGAGTGAATGGCTGGGTGAGCGTGTGATTGGGGGATAGGTGTTGGTGAGTGAATTGCTGGGTGAGTGTGTGATTTGGGGGTATGTGTTGGTGAGTGAATTGCTGGGTGAGTGTGTGATTTGGGGGTATGTGTTGGTGAGTGAAAGGCTGGGTGAGTGTGTGATTTGGGGATAGGTGTTGGTGAGTGAATTGCTGGGTGAGTGTGTGATTTGGGGGTATGTGTTGGTGAGTGAATGGCTCCTGAATTCTCATCTAAATTGTTTATATAATTGACAAACAAAAGTGGACCCAGCACCGATCCCTGTGGAACACCGCTGGTCACAGGACTCTGGTCTGAAAAACAACCTTCCACCACCACCCTTTGTCTCCTATTAGCAATTCAAACCTGTAGCCAATTGACAAGCTCTTCTCATTGCGGATAATTGAACAATGTTCAGCAGCATTTACAACTTCGCAGATGCTCTGCATACCTAGCAAATCCTGTACAGCATTCAGTCTTGGACTGATATGTGACAAATAATACTTGCACTATAAAAGTGCCAGGCAATGACCACCTCTGACAAGTGAGAATCTAACCATCTTCCTGTGACATTCAATCACATAACCATCTCCAAATCCCCTGTCATCAACATTCTGAGTGTTCAAAGTTTGGGAGAAGATTTGTAGCTCGGGTGCTTGTTGTTGTGGTTCTGTTCGCCGAGCTGGGAATTTGTCTTGCAATCGTTTCGTCCCCTGTCTAGGTGACATCCTCAGTGCTTGGGAGCCTCCTGTGAAGCGCTTCTGTGATGTTTCCTCCAGCATTTATAGTGGCCTGTCTCTGCCGCTTCCGGTTGTCAGTTCCAGCTGTCCACTGTAGTGGTCGGTATATTGGGTCCAGGTCGATGTGTTTGTTGATAGAGTCTGTGGATGAGTGCCATGCCTCTAGGAATTCCCTGGCTGTTCTCTGTTTGGCTTGCCCTATAATGGTAGTGTTGTCCCAGTCGAATTCATGTTGCTTGTCATCTGCGTGTGTGGCTACTAAGGATAGTTGGTTGTGTCATGGATCCGTAGACACGAACACCAACTAGCCACGAAACGACACGATCAGCTATCCTTAGTAGCCACACACGCAGATGACAAGCAACATGAATTCGACTGGGACAACACTACCATTATAGGGCAAGCCAAACAGAGAACAGCCAGGGAATTCCTCGAGGCATGGCACTCATCCATTGACTCTATCAACAAACACATCAACCTGGACCCAATATACCGACCACTGCAACGGACAGCTGGAACTGACAACCGGAAGCGGCAGAGACAAACCACTATAAATGCTGGAGGAAACATCACAGAAGTGCTTCACAGGAGGCTCCCAAGCACTGAGGATGTCACCTAGACAGGGGACGAAACATTTGCAAGACAAATTCCCAGCTCGGCAAACAGAACCACAACATTCTGGGTATTTCCATTGATCAGAAATTATACTGTGCTTCTAGAGCTGGTCAGAGGTAAGAATTCCAGAGCAAGTAACTCACCTCCTGGCTCCAGAATCCCTGTCCACAATCTACAAAGATCAAAAAGTGGGGTACTGGAAAGCACAGCAGGTCAGGCAGCATCTGAGGCGCTGGAGAGTCGATGTTTTGGGCATAAGCACTTCAGAAGGCATGTGGCCCATCAGTACATTCCTAATGAAGGGCTTATGCCCAAACTGTTGACTCTCCAGCTCTTCAGATGCTGCCTGACCTGCTGTGCTTCTCCAGCATCACGCTTTTTGACTCTGATCTCCAGCATCTGCAGTTCTCACGTTCTCCACAATTTAGAATGTACAAATCAAGAATGCTTTCTATTTGCCTGAATGAAAGCAGCTCCAACAACAGTCAGGAAGCTTGATGCCATCTAGGACAAAGAATCCCATTTGTTTGCATCTCTTCTGACACCATCAATATTAATTCCTTTCACCACTGACATTAGGTGGCACCAGTGTGTACCATCTACAAGGTGCACCATGGTAAGTCACTCCTTAGGGAGCACTTTCCACATCCATGACCTCCACCAGTCAGAGGGATAAATTTTCAACTTTGAAGGATAGGTGCAGCAGATGCTTGGGAACCCCAGCACATGCAACGTTCCCTCCAAGTCACAAACCATCCTGATTTGGAACTACAACACGATTCCTTCACTGCTACGAGAGCTCCCTTCTTAATAGGACAGTGGACTGTGGTTATTCAAGATGGAGGCTGAGAGCCATCTTTTCGAGGGCAATTAATGAGCAATAGATACTGGTCTAACCAGTGACAACCACATCCCATAAATGAATGAAAAAACATTGAATTATGTTGAAAAATTGCTGCAAGCCTTTAATTTTAGGAAATTGTTGCCCTTTAACTCAAAATTTGTCCTTTCTGGCTCTTTTAAGAGATTTGAACTGCAATGCTCCCTGTATCAGATAATGGTCATTACAAGTTGCTTCCTTGCCTGCCAAGTCAACCGTTCTGGATCAGGTATTTTTTAGATATCTTCCACTGCCTGGACCATCATTGTTCCAATACTTTTGATAAATGTATTATATTTGATTTTGATCATTGAATTTCATCAGGAGAGGCACATGTCACAACAGGGCTTATGGCATTGGAACTCTTGCCTGTGTCATTTTATTACACCAAATAAATTCTCTGTTATAAGTAATTGAATGCTGCAGGCTTGCCTCGCAAATGGCTATTTTACTTCCCTGCCTTTCCACCTCACTCTCTCCAAATCTCACCTCGAAATTGGCCACCTTATTCTCCAGCCATGAACTAAATCCTATTTCTCTGCCAAATTTCAGGACCGTCTGTAACCATTTAGAATTGCAAGAAAGGAGTTCACTTCATACAGGAGAGATTTGTGATTCAGCTAAGTGGTAAAGTGCAGCAGATATTTAAGAGTACCCAGCACTGATAACATCTGTCAAAGTGAAGTGAGAAGGTTTATGGATAGAAGTGTAGGACATAAGGCAGGGAGGTGTTAGCAGATCAAAGAAAAGGTCTCATGGGTGCTGTTGGCAACTTTGGTTGATAGTACCAAGAGGATGCATTAGTGACTGATGGAATTACAAATGAGACGTTTCACAGAATACAGTTATAGAATCACAGGGAAGCCCATAGCCAAGTGGGTTAACACTGAAAATTGCAACTGAATGATGAATGCAAGCGAATTTAGCTGAAATATGACATGATGAAGGTTTTTGTTTTTTTGATGAGTTTGTGGCATTAATCTTGACTGAATTGGCTTTTCCAGCCAGCAAGAGGAGTCTTGTCTGGGAAGATTCAAAGTCCAGGTTTCCCCACACAGTGCAAATTTTATCTCCAGCCTTTCTGATTTCAATTCGGTTTGTCAACCAAGAGAAAGTCTGTTTAACAGGCTTGGCTCCCTCTTAAAGGGAGGCACACCAACAGAGAGTAGAGACGATTGGGAGGTGGGGACCCAGCGGCGTTGGGGTGGGGAGTTCCAATCATGGCGCGAGCCAATGTTTGTTTCTATACTGCCAGCTCCACTGTTGAAAGATTTAGTTGCAGCTTCAGTGTTTCTGTGTATACTGTTGTTCAGCTGAAAGCTATGGAAATGGCACAGCTGAAAGCAGAACTTTGCTACCATTAGACGGTACATGCGCGTATTTTATAGGTGTGCTTGAGTCTGAATGTGCATGAATTAAAATATATGGAAAAATGTAACAAAGTGGAGTCGTATCCGCGCATCCCTGTAGATTGCTGTGAGACTGCAAACATTTTAATGTTTCTCTGTTGCATTTATTTATGTTAAAAGCTGGCCTTTCTAACTCTCCTATTGAGACTCTGATTCGGATGGATTTATCTGTCAGCACTATTACACATGATGTAGAAACTGCTATTATATACTTTGCTTTACCCCAAGGGGTAGTTTGAGTGCCTATTATTTGACAGTTTGAAATTAACTGTGTATTGGTGTTTTCCACTCTAGTAAATGTATTTACTCTTTATATTAAAAACAAGCTGAAGGCTTGAATCACCTTCAGGATGTTCTGTGGTATTTAAAACTGGCCTTTCTGCTGTTTTGAAGAATTCTGACAAACATGTAGTTTTTAATTATTCTTCCTGTGTCATTTATGTCTTCTATTTAATCTCATATTTTCACAGCCCATATTTCCATTTGCAACCAGAGACACAATCATTGTTGTTCCACTAACTCTGTTGTTGTTCAGTGACTTACAGATAATTACACTGTTCTTCATTCTTCACCTTTCAAAGCTGATTTGTCATACCAACTGAACACTTGTTGTCTTAGTCTATGGAAACAGTGTGTTTAACAACTGGATTGTAGAACAGCGTATATTACCATCCACATGACTGAATGTGATGGCTGACACTGTTGACTTTCTTTTTGATTTTTGCACGTTTTCAATCACCCGCTTTCCCCTGCTCACCTTTTTTTTTAAAAGGACTTGATATTTCAGACTCCCATGCTGTCTAAGATTGACATTTGATCTGTGATCTATAATGATGCCTTCTAACTGGATTATCCATAAGTCTGTACATTATTTTCTGACTGGGACTGATCACACATCGTAATATTCTGTTGTCAGAGGCTGCTTGAAGGATGGATGTGTGACATAGTCCTGACCTTGGGATGCAGATGAAGGATTTTCTTTAAGTTATGTGGTCCTGGTCTTCAAGAGATGGTTAAGTTTGTATTCCTGAACCAGGAAATAGTTAAGGGATGTGAAGGTTATTTTGGAACAAAACATGATTACAGTTTCAGAACATTTAGTTCTAATCTGAAGATCTGATATGGAGCTACATGACTATCACCTTAATATAGTCAGCCTTCATTAAATAATGCAGTTTTACGATTAATAAATATGTCTCATGATTGAACTATAGAATCACGTCAGAATCTCTTATCCTGACAAAGAACATCTTAACGGACAATATTTGCTTTTTTTTATGTTGATGGAAAAAGTCACATTAATGAGCTTATTCACCAGCTTAACAGACTGATCCAATATTGATTATGGGCTGTTGAACATGAGAATCATTCTGTCAGAGTTACTTGCAAAAATCCTGAACTCCCAGCTGGTAGCCATGCCACGAAAACACAGCTGGCAGGGACTTCCAGAATCCCCTAACTCTCAGCTACCTGTCACAAATTCATTGCACTATTGGTAGTGACGCACAAAATCCGATAATTCCCAGCTACCTGTCACACATTGGAGGCCGTGCTGGCATTGGCTCACAAAGCTTTTATGAATTCTCAACCCACATGCTGCATTGTGCATGCCCTGTTGTGAGACTTTGCATAGTCTTGCCCCAGCCACCCACCCCACTGCATCAGCAAGAGAAGACCTTGTTAGTGGACATTATGCATAGTCCCCTACCTCTCCTGGACACTGGCATGTGTTGGTTTTGTGATGCAGTGTGTATTCATCAAGATAGCAGAAGCGCACTAGAGGTTTAAAATATGACATAAATATACACATCTAGTCTTGTAGTTCAGTGAGTACAGTTAACTTACATCCTGGAGAAGCAGTTCTGCTATAAGAACAACTAGCTGTCAGTATCACTGAATAGCAGGTGCTTGGTATTCAAACAAACACCCAGGGCTGTTTTGAGAGAGTATTATTGCTATCTGTCACAGACATCCAAATATTCTCTGCTAAAACCAATTTGCATACTGTCTCAATTGGGATACTTTGGGGATTCTTGGAACATTACTTCCAGTCAATATACATGGAACAGGTTGCACCCAGTTTTCAACATCCCCGCATTGCATTAACCTGTCAGCAAAATACAAATCCATTCAATGTGATGGTGAAGCAATCATTCAGCAAAACAGATCTTGTTTAATTGTTCAATCTACAAGAAAAGCAAAAAAATTACAGCTGTGGGGTGGACAATAGAGAATCTTATTTTGGACAATGAATTTATTTTGTCGATGCAATATGTCTGCGACAACACAGGTCGACGTTGTTAACACAGTGAGTCATTTTTCCCAACTGACGCAGGAACACCTGCCTTTGTCTTTAAGAAGGTTCTGAAACGTGTAAATTGGAGAATGACTGAAACAACTTAACCACATGACTGCAAAAGACTACCAAGAGAATCACTGAGAAAGCTGCGAAATATTATTTTTGATGAAATTACAACCAAATCATAACAAAGCCAGCACCTGTTCCGCCTAAGGCTTCAATGATATTAAGTGGTAAATGGTTTTAGAGTTTCTAATTTATTTCCGACTTGAAGTGCATGTTTAAATTGTATAGTCATTAAGTTCCATGGGCAATGTTTTGCAACAATTGCAGACTATAACTGCAGGTCCTTGGAAGCCCTTGATCCTTTGTTTCCTTTCAGCAGATCATAACTGTGTGATAGCTACATTGGAACAGAAAAATAGCCATCGCAGCAATCAGTATTGGAAAACATCATATTTCTTCTTCTCTTTTCACAGATCAGTTCACTACTTCCACAAATGACTTGATGACAAAAGCCATAAATGAACAAAAATCAAACTTCTGAATGCATCTTGCCGAGAGAAGGACTAGCACTTAACTATACTTGAATCCATAAACCAAATGGTTGGTACAGTGATTCCAAATAACAAGAGGGCAGTCAACTTGTTGGTTGCCTCTCCCTGGGTTTTGAATTGAAAACTGATGCACTATTTCAGTCTTGATTACTCTCTGTGGAAGATCCTGTTGAGTGAAATTCTTATGAAAGTTTAATAACCATCCCAAAGGGATACATGTGAAAGAGTAACTGCATGATTTTCACATATAATTGCCAGGAATATGTGAAGCAGAATGATCATTGTGCCAATCATGTCTGATTTAAATCTGAGTTCTGCCACACTTGCTTTTAAAAGTGGAGGAATATGAGCAGCTCATCATACAAGCATTAAATAAATGCTTTATCTTCCTGAGGTACTGACGCTGATATTCTTCATGTCATAACTAGATTTTGACAGAGGTTTTGCCTATTGGCCAAACTTCTTCAACTGAGTTACTTGCATCAAAGTTGACTGCCTGTTCAGGGTGAGTTTCCACATTAAAAAAAAAGGAACTGAGCTCTAAAGGGGAGGACAATGTACTTTGTTAAAATTATTAAGTTTATATGATTGTTGAGAATATATCTGGAGTTTGGGATAAAATGAAGGCAGTGATTTGACCTGTTTGGAAGACTACTTGATAACAATCCTAGGCGACTTGATTGAGAGTGATTAATGGTAGTCTAAATAGTTTTGCTGAGTCAGACGTGCAGCCACTTAATTCCAAGATGAAAAAGTGGAGGGTTTGGAAGGAGAGCCAATCAAGATTTCTTCCTAGATACAAGGCCCATGTAATTCAGGATGCCAATGGAAACGTGCTCTGAGAAGGGAATGATTTTGAAGATATCACAAATAAAGTAAGTCTCCAAGGCTTTAGAAAGGGAGGCAATGAAAGGGTTCATTATGCTGGAATATAAGTGGAAGCCCATGAGCAATTTAGAAAGACCAAAGTTGTGGACAATTCAGATGAGGCTGGAAGATTTGCCTTGCTTTAGTTAGATATCTAAATGTCCAGTAACACTTAGAAGATGAAGACAATTCTGCAATGAAAAGTTCACAGGCTAGGAAAGGAGTGGATCAGAAGTAAACCGTTGGGAACTGAGAATCATTTTGGACCAAGTCTAAGATAACTGAAAATCTATTTGTGAGACAGTATAGTGTATGTCTGAGTCTTTTTTTTTCTGGTTGTATTAAATTTCTGTTTGATAATTTAAAGTATAATCTTCCAACAGAGATAGTGTTTAGTTAATGAGTGTACATGTCATAAAATTTTAGATCTTGTGATATTATCCCTTCAGCTCTTATTTGGAAGTATAGATTACTTTTGAAAATATATCAGTCTGAATACAAGAAACTTTGCAATTAGCTAATTAATCGTGAGGATGCAGCTAAATCTGACACAGCTACTGCATTTTAAGAATGAGTCTGGAATAAGCTGAACTTTACTTGCTGAATTCTTAACATGGTCCAGTGGTGGCTATCATTTACATGTTGGCCAATTCTCCCACTTCTTACTTAGTAACAAGTCATGTATTATCATTGATGTAGTATAGATGTGGCCAAATGGATAATGAGTTCCATTACTATTATTGCTGGAGTAAGGTCAAGGAATAGAGGCTATATATGTGGGTTTCCTCTGGATGCTCCAGTTTTCTCCCACAATCCAAAGATTTGCAGGTTTGGTGAATTGGCCATGCTAAATTACCCATAGTGTTCAGTATGTGTAAGTTAGGTGCATTAGTCGAGGATAATAGGGGAATGGGTCTGGGTGGGATACTCTTCGGAGGTTTGGTGCCGACTTGCTGGGCTGAAGGGCCTGTTTCCACACTGTAGGGGTTCTATGGTAATAAAAGGATAGGGTGTTCAACTACCTTAGAATACTACTCTGGATGGATTCCGAGAGAAAGTGTAGTTCATTCTATTTCAAAAATCTAACAACGGTGTGTGATGATGCTTGCTGGGCATTAAAATGCATGTGGAGAACACTTGTGAACAGTTACTATCTCGATACTTTTGTGTCCCATGTCACTGTCTTATTCCTGCTCCATCTCAGACTGATGGTTCAAATCATACATAATTTTCTCACTTTCAACAGGCCAACTGTTAAAATCAAATTTGTCAGAATGCTGAAAGGCCATCCAACCTAATCAACACATCACTGTCTTTCAACTTCAGCTCTAGTTTTCAGCTACCACCAAAATGACCCTTCAACAATCTCACTCTGCAGAGATGCTTCTCATTCTTTTGAGCTCATACAGAATCATAGAATCCTGACAGTGTGCAAACAGGCCCTTCAGCCCAACAAGAACACACCGATCCTCCCAACAGTAGCCCACCAGACCATTCCCCTACCCCATTATCCTATATTTATCCTTGATGAATGCACCTAATCTACACTTCCCTGAACACTGTGGCAATTTAGCATGGCCAATTCACGCTTGATTTGCTCTGGGTTACTTATCCACCAAAATAAATTATCTGGTTTCCTTTCTTGTCTCCAACAGAATATATTCTTGCCTCTCTCTCGTTAGCTTCCTTACTAAGAACTGATGATTGTTTGAATTCCACTTGGAGATATAAAATGGGTACCTATCGAATTGCACCTTGGACATTGATGTAGACCATCCAGCATGTGGTTCGTCCCTTTGCCAGGCTTGAAGTTCAATCTGATTGACTTAATTTTTCTTTCACCCTTATTACTGTGCCTTTTGGTTCAGCTCATTCCATGCTGGCGGTGACCAGACTTGCATCATATGAAGATGCACTTCTACTTTATGCAAATGAATTACAAATATTCATAATCTTTTAAGTGTCCATAAAGAACACAATGGAAATGCAACATTATACTAAGTGTCATTAGGCATATGGCACATATCAGTGATACTGCTGCCTTATCTAATTTGCATTTTTTGACGATGCACCAACTGAAATAAATTATAATTATACAGGGGGCATTCTGCTTACTCTACCAAAAAAAACTTAACATTAGGCTTATACTGACTTGGGTCTGTTAGTAGCAATAAAGCTCGCATTAAGCATTGCTTCTGGGATGGGTCAATAAACACTGAATAATATTAAAATAATCAGCACGACAATGTGTTTATCACTAATATTACTTTTGTTTTGGTTAATTTATAATTTATTTATTCAGTAAAGAACAAGAGCCATCATCATTTTCTTTCCCTCTCAATTCTTTATCAATTTTCTCCAGGCTGCTATCACCCTATCCCTCCCGCAAAGGATTTCACTGATTTATGATTGAAGGGGTGCCAGTGCAACCTCTGAAACTTTTCTAAGTGTCTAACTTGTACTCACGAGTTTTAGTACCAGGAGGTTACTTGATTATGAAAGCTGAATTGTACCCTGTTCTTCCTCAAACCTTTCAGGTGGACTCCTCAACAGGATTCACAAGTACAACCTGATTTAGAGGTATTTTTTAAAAATTCCTCTCTGCTCAGGGATACAGAGGCCCATTATGGTTCACATTACACATACCATGAAAAGTGGAGCTGCAATTGAGCAGTAGAGCTGAATTGAAAGACAGTGATGTGTTGATTAGGTTGAATGGTTTTTCAGCACTCTGACAAGTTTGCTTTTAACAGTTACCGTGTTGAATCAGTTAAATTACCAGAAACTGGAGGGATAAATGTTTTCCTTGCCTGCAAGCTGAATTTATACATGAACTGAGTTTCAGTGGTCTTTATCCAATACTTAATGAGCTGCACATAACATCTGAACAATTATTTTACCTTACAAATGCTTGGTCATCTCATTCAAAGTGGTTTTTGGGAACCTTTCAGGAATATGGAAAATGAGTTGTACTGCAACAGGAGTGGGTGCTATTCCAGTGTTAAAGCTCAAACTAATGGTTTGGTTACATGGCACCCCTCTGTGACAAATGTAAAACACTGCAGATACTGTAAATCTAAAATGAAGGCCAGTTCATGCTGGAAAATACTCAGCCAATCTGGTAGCATCTGTGAAGAGAAACAGAGTTTCAGGCCGATAATGTTTCATCAGAACTGGAGCATGTTGATAGTAGTCGTTTCTTTTAAATCATGTATGAGAATACACAGAGAAGTTCCATTGAATAGAGCCAAACCACGTCAGGGTTGACATTCCTTGAAGAGAATGTCTGTGAATTAAACACAAAAGCACTGAGATACTGCGGAGAGTGAAACTCAGAAACTTTGTTTTCTCGCAGAAAGTTGTGAATTCTTGGAATTCTTTACCATAGCGAAGGTTGAGTCATTTAATATATTCTGCTGTGTTTGTAGTTCGCTATGACCAGAAAGAGAACATGAGGGTGAGGGAGGATAAACTTGAACAGCAAATAGTCCTCTGAACTCCACTGTTGGTCCTCGACTGCCCCTCCTACTGCTACCTCTGGGTCACATGACCTGCCATCTTAAAGGGGCAACTGCATACATAACAATTCAAGGCTGAAGATTAATTCTTGAAATCGAGAGAAAGAGTAAGTCAAGTGGACCTAAGGCCAAGATCAGACAAGACACAATCTTGTTGAATGCTGGAGCCAATGAAGAGGATCACATGACTTCAAGCTTCAATTTCTGATATTGCTACAGTAAACAAAGCTATCACAAATTGATGGAACATTGGGCTTTCCATATTTATTTATCTAACTTGCATGGTAGACAGGCCATCTAGGCCCAGTAAGAGAGCCCAAGAGACAGACATTCTGAGGATAAATCTGCAATATCTAATTCATGACATGTCAGCAGAGTTTAGAGACATCTTCAGTTGGAGGTTTCTCTTTCTGAAGGTACATTAAACCAGGCGCCAAGTCAAGGCAACATGTTGCAGTGCAGCAGCAGTGGTGTCAGTGAGCTGGTCGGCTACTAATCACACTGCAATATTTGCATACAACAAGCCAGCCAGTTCAAATGACGAAAAATCCATCACTTGTGATTTCAATATTCCGATAGCAGAATAACTGTGCAGTTCTCTTCAGATAGAAACTGAAAAAAAAAACATATGACATCTTTTTCCTTAGGATGGCGAATTTCAAGACTAGGGGGCACATTTTAAGGTGTGTGTGTATGAGAGAGAGAGATTTAAGAAAGACATGAGGCAATTATTTTACACAGAGGGTGGTTTGCTTGTGGAATGAACTTCCTGAAGAAGTGGTGGATGCAGGGACAGTTCCAACATTTAAAAGATATTTGGACAGATACATGCATAAGAAAGGTTTGGAGGGATATGGGCCAGGAGAAGGGAGGTGGGACGAGTTTAGTTTGGGATTATGGTCGGTGTGGGCAGGTTGGACTGAAGGATCTGTTTCCGTGCTCTATGACTCTATGAAAATGGAAAAAGCTTTTCATATTTTTAAAAATTACATCATTCTATTTTCTTCTTGTGGAGGAATTTAAAATTCCAGAAATATAAAATGAGCTGTTCAGGGCCAGTGGGGGTGTTTATCAGTAATGATGAGTTGATATGCTTTGTTAAAAATGCAAATAATGTCATTCATTAAGCTGTAGCTTCTTCAGTGATTTTTATACTGAGGCTAACACATTCAGATTAGATGTTTTTATCAGTACAAGAGAGATTGTGAGAAGTCCGATAGTGCATCCTAGATCCATCACAGCTTTGCCTCGATGTTTACTGTTGCTGTATTCAGCACTACCTTATCTGATTTTCCCTGCTTCTGCCCTTATGCCCTTTGCTCATGCAGCACTCTTTCAGCTCACCTTCATGTGGAAATTTTGAAAATTAGCTCATGGATTCCTCCAGGCACAAGGTCAAATTTATTACTACAGTGCTACTACTCATAACTCACTTATCATTTTAGTCATTATTTTCCATTTCAAAGAAATCATAGTTTTGTCGAGAATACCTTTCAAGATGGCTGGGTCTGGAAAACACTGAATTTTGTTGGTCGATAACTCTCACTTTCAGAAAAAAAAAGTGTCTGTATCTGTTGTTTACAGATAGTAGTTGTCATAACCAGACTGGTGAAAATACTACCGTGGGAAAATAGCTTATACTTTATGAAGTGTCTTAACATGTCAAATTGAATCATTTTAAAACACTGTGACTATTATGTAGAGAATCCTGTGCCAGCGGTGTAGCAGCAGCAGCAGCAGCAGCAGCAATGAGATGGAGAAGCAGTTAAGTTGTGCTTTGGGACAGTTTCTGCAGTGATCTGCTTTGGCATTCCATCCTTTCTTTAAGTAGCCTCCCCCTACCCCCCCTACCCTCAATGTTCCAATTTTGATCTTCTTCAATGGACTAAGTGGGGTTAGCTTTGGTCATACATGCATAGGAAGACTTAGAGTTTGCAGTGGAGGAATGGATTATTCCATTCTTGTCGATGTTTATTCCCATATGTGCAAATAGCTCAAACGACATTTAATTCTCAGGTTCCTATTATCCCTTTAAACTATTTTTTTAAAAGTTCATCTACCTGTCCAGTCAAATTCTGAATGTTTGCATTGTTTCTGCCTTGAATATCAACCATGCTGTAGCTTCACAACTATTTCTACAATGAAATTTCAGGCCTCAACTCTGTTTTAAGTCTCATATATTTAATCACATATCAACAGACTCCAGTTTCACATCCTTTAACTACTGGAGGCATGCTGCTCTAGTCCATCTGATGCCATCTCATCAAAATTTTAAATACTTCTCATATAGCTGGTCTTTGGTGGCCATGTGTCTCTGCGTTATAATTTAAGTAAGCAGTCCATTAGAATGCTTTCAGTTTGTTTGCAAGTCAAGAACTCCTGTCTTTTTATGGTACCAATTTTAAGCTATGTTTCACACATCTTTGCCGAAAATAAAGACTTCTTTTAAATTGTACTATAAAAAGAGCATATCAGGAAATCCAATAATGCTGTTTTGTGCAATGGGTTGCAATCAATTATTTGTTCACAAGTTCAGTTATTTGTTATGATTGCAAGCATAATAACAACAAGTGTTTGCAAAAATAACAAATGGTGAACAGTCTTTGGTTGCAGTTAAGGGAATGTGTTGACTTAGGGAACTCCATGTTCTTCATATGAAGTCAATGGGATCTGCTGCGTCCATATTAATGGGTCCTCACTTTCATTCAAAAGGCATTAGGTTAGATAAAGCAGTACTGCACTGAATTGTCAGTCTAAATTAAATGCTGAAGCACTGAATGGATTTTGACCTCTAACTGGCTGACTGTAACACAAGACTGCTACGAGAAAAGCAAAGCAAATCAAAGCATTTTATATTGTCTTAGTTTAATATCAGGTTTGTCTAACAGGTCTAACACAGACCAGATTTGGACAGGGCCAAGGGCTCACCACCCATGCTCCTAAGAAATAAGGATATGTGGAAGATCCTGCAATGAGACACTCCTTCAGTCAGAGACAATACTCTCCTGTATTAGACTGACCAGCCCATTGGTGGCAATCAGCAGCAAATTGGAAGAGAAGAGCTTCTGGTTGGAAGAGCAAAGGCCTGAATGCCAGAAGTGGCACGACTCACGCTGACTGAGTCATTGGGTGTTGTTAGATATTTAGAACAAAGCATTGTTTTCCACTTAAATACTGAGTGAAAATAAAAGTACATGATGCTGTTGCAATCAAAAGCAACAAGCATAGATATCTTATGCAGCTGAGCTTGTTAGATCTTTGGGCAGCACTAAATAACCACATCTGAGTCCAATTCCATCTTCAGATGATGAATATACATACAGCGCACATGTTCATATATAAGGGCCAAGAGCAAGAGTAGGTAATTCAACCCTCGACCCTGCTTTGCTATTCAGTGCAATCATAGCTGATCTCATCGTGGGCACAATTTCCTGCCTGCTTCCCATAACTCTTCAACCGTGTACAAATTAAAAGTCCATCTCCTCCTTAAATTTATTCAGTAACCCATTGCACTCTGGTGTAGTGAATTCCACAGGCATACCAAGCTTTTTAGAGAGGTAATTGCCTCTTACTCTGTTTTAAATCTGCTATACTTCTCCTAAAACTATGCCCTCGCATTCTAGCTTGTCCCACAAGGGGAACCATCCACTCTAGTTCAATGAAAACAAGTAGAAAGTTCAGGTTGGACTATTTCTGATGGCATTGAGATTAGAAGTAGGTTCAAAACCAAAGGAATAGCTCATGAACCACAGAAGGAGTGTGACCTGTGGTATCTCCCCAAGAGAAGGTTTCTCCAAGACTGGCCTTATGCTTACTGGATGTACATGATGCAGTGGGATGAGACAGCCTTGGCAAATTGTGAAATGATGTTTACTTAGAATTTAAAATCAGATCACTAACCTAGTACCTGATGTATTCAACTCATATTGCATTCCCACAAATCAAACATAATTCTGAAGTCATTACATGAGATTAATGAAACCACTGTGAGCTCAAGATGCACAATTCCCTTGTGTTACAATCATCTTTGCATGCTGAGGCATACAAGTATATTATAATCAGATGAAAATATTGCCATGGCACTGATTCTCACTTTTCTCATCATTAAACTTGTTTTCACCACAAAATTTGACAGTTAATGACTAATTGTCTATTAATAAGAAGTTTGGATTTCACCCTAATTCTCGGTGATAATTCCTCCATGCCACTCCACCATTTATCTATCCCATTCAGTCAGTAGTGTCCATTTTCAGCACTCACTGTGTAATTCATGAGTGATTTAGGTTATAAAGAATGGTTGTGTTGTTTTGATAGTTAATGTCCTTTTAATTTATTTCAATTATCATTGGAAGATGATACCAAGATATGGAAGTGCATAAAAATGATTAATTTTAAGCACTGCGTGATGTGACTAAGACAAAATGCCTAGTTGTACTCAAATGAAGAACGAGACATGCAGCCAATAAGACACTCAGCTTTGTCCCAGCACAAGCGATAACTCAACCCTGGCATCTTCTTAGTCTAAAGCACAAATAGGATAATATATCAGAACTTATTGACAGTTCAAAAACTCTCACCATTCTACCACACTGCTTTTAGGAGTTAGACTGTACTCCAGTATAACAGTATATAATTAAGTGTTGTTTTTTAACAGCATTCCACATTGCAGAACATAATGCAGTCTGGTTTAGTTAAAACAAGGTCATCCAACACTTTTTCCATGGAAGGTCACATTTCCATTTCTCTCTCCCTCCAAGGAGCTGATGAGCAAAGTTGAAAATAACAATAGTTACACATGAATTAAAAAAAAGTTAAACTAAAGCAACAACTTGAATAACAAATAAAAATAACATCTTAAAGGTGCTAAGCAGCGGAGCTAACAAATAAAATATTTTCTTGCCATTTTGGTCAAGAAGCAGATGTAGAGAGGGATAGACTAGGTCCCAATCGAAATTACCAGGGATGGGGCTGAGGGCTGAGACCCAAACAAATTGGGTTTAACTAACACTACATGTGTTCGACTCTGGTGGTGATGGTATGTCACGCATACTAAAAGCCAGATTATTGTTCAAAATTGGCAGATTGATTTGTCCCTGGTGTATTGATCAAAGCTACTGCAATGTAACTACTGTATTTGATCAAGAGTGAAGTTGGGTACATGGACAATGAGCCCCCATTGGAAAAGTACAAGTGAAAGAACTTTAGAAATACATAGTAAAATATTAGCACCTGTGAAGGTTGGTTAGCTCAGATGGTTGGAGTGTGGTACTACTAACACTAAGATTGTACTTTCAATCTCCCATACTGACCAGATGAGCTGTAGTGATTTGCAAGCTGTGGGTTCACACTTCGTTATTTGTATGTCATTGCTTTAAAGGGAGAGGTAATGGGTTAGTGGTATTATCATGTGACTATTAATCTAGAGACTCTGGGGAACCTGGGTTCAAATCGTGCCACAGCAGATGGTAGACTTCAAATTCACTTTGTGAAGGAGGAAGCAGCGCAGTAGCTCAATGGTTAGCACTGCTGCCTCACAGCACCAGAGACTCAGGTTCAATTCCACCATTGGCCAACTGTCTGTGTGGAGTTTGCACGTTCTCCCTGAGTCTTTGTGGTTTTCTTTGAGTGCTCTGGTTTCCTCACACAGTCCAAAGATGTGCAGGTCAGGTGAATTGGCCATGCTAAATTGCCCGTAGTGTCTAGGGATGTGTAGGTTATGTGCATTACTCATGGGAAATGTAGATTAATTGGATAAGGGAATGAGTCTGAGTGGGATACTTTTCAGAGAGTCAGTGTGGACTTGTTGGGCTAAATGGCTTATTATCACACTGTCGGGATTCTATCGTTCCACACTATTCCTTCTAAATGCAACAGTAGTGGACTCGCCAACTTTAAGGGCATTTAAATGGTCATTAGATAGGAAAATGGGTGAGAATGGAATAATGTGGGTTAGATGGGCTTTAGATTGGTTTCACAGGTCAGCGCAAAATCGAGGGCTGAAGGGCCTGTACTGTACTGTAATGTTCTCTATCTAAGTTTGCTTTCCAGCCTCTGCAAAGATTTGACGTAACTTTTAAATCCAATTGAGACATATGCAGTACAGAAATAAAACATTATTTGAATAATTACATGTATCAAACAATCAAACTACAATGAAAACATTTCTATTGGAGCCTTCCAAATTTACAATTTATCTTCCTAGGCATGCCACAAGATGATGGCTTAATGGAGGTTTTGAATGTTAACCTGGACAGTGGCTTGGCATTTAATATCATCAGAAATCAGCCAAGTACTTGAATTGATAGACCAAATTGATAAAGATAATCATGCAGTTACAAAGAAGGAATGTGTTTTTCTTGCATTTAAAACTGAATTTTTACCATTGGTAAATATAGCTAGTGAGAAAATTGACCAATTTACGTTTTATATGAGAGCAAAGCTCTACAAGAAGTTAAAGAAAAAATAAGAAAAAAGAGGAAATGCTCGAAGTTCAGGTCCTGCAGGTGAGAAACACCGTGAATATTATAAAGTTAAAAATCACACAACACCAGGTTATAGTCCAACAGGTTTAATTGGAAGCACTAGCTTTTGGAGCACTGCTCCTTCATCAGGTGGTTGTTCTGAAAACTAGTGCTTCCAATTAAACATGTTGGACTATAACCTCATGTTGTGTGATTTTTAACTTTGTACACCCCAGTCCAACACTAGCATCTCTAAATCGTGAATATTTCAGGTTGCGATCTTCCTTCACTTAAAATGAGGAAAGAAGGAAGTGTAATGGGTTTGAGCAATTGGAAGGGAGCAGGATTTGGTAAAAAACAATGGTCTGTGAAACAGTGGGTTGATGACAGTAGAGATTAAATGGCAAGGTTTTGTGGTATAAATATTTTAAAAAGTAGAGTATAGGAAAACACAGAAGATGTGTCCATATGATGGATGAAAGTTTGCATCAACATTGTCTGATTACAAAATGAAATAATAAAGAGAGAGAGACAAGGCAAAAATGAGCCACAATTTAAAAAAAGAAACAAAACTGAGGCAGAGATTATGATCTGAAATTGTTGAACTCGACATTGAATTAAGCGTCCTTTCGAAAGATGACTGTGCTGAAATTCATTGAAACAGTGTAGCAGGACAGGAATAAGAAAATTGAAATGACAGTTAGCAGGAAACTTAGGTTACACTTGTGAACTGAATGAGGCATTCTGCAAAGCAGTCCCTTAACTGCGTTTAGTCTTCCCAGTGTAGAGTAGACCACATTGGTGAACAGGGAACATAGTATGCTGAACTGAATGAAGTATAAGTAAATTGCTGTTTCAGAGACAGAGAAACTGGGAGACTATTTACTGTGGACATCTAATCTGTTTACACCTCCATCAGCAGCATGACGATCTGAGAACTCTCTTCTTCTGTTAATGCAGACTCAATCTGTCACTGTCATCCCCCTCTCCTGCCTTTACTTTCATCAACTTCTGCTTCAACTGCACTCCTTCCCTCCAAATAGTAAGTTTTGCTATAGGTACCTGGGGTGGGGGTGGTGGGTGGTGGTGGCGGGTGGGGGGGGCGGGGGACGGTGGAGTCAGACTACTCCGATCCTTTTGTGATCCATGTGGATCATTTCTTATTCCAGCCCTACTCAGGTCTCCTTTATCTCTTTTTCTACAGTATTGTTGACTGTATTGGTGCCACTTTCTCCTCAACATGAACTGGAAAAGTCTATTGGTTTTGATTCCAATTTCCATCCTTTTCTCACGTTTACATGGTCCATATTTGATTCTCCCTTTCTTGAACCTTTCTCTGTTCATTTCTGTGGGCAGACTGTCAATTGGTATTTGGTATGTGCCCATTCACAATACCTACCATGACTCTACTTCCTTATATCTTGCTTTTTTCCTTCTATTCTCTAATGCAGTTTCCCCATTTCCATTGCATCAGTTTAAATAATGGAATGTTCCATACTAAAGTAGCTAATCAATCAGAGATTTTCTGGAGCTGCACTCATCCAGGCAAGTGAGGACTATTCCATCACCCTCCCAGTTTGTACCTTGTAGATAGTGAGCAGGCTTTGAGAAACTGTGAGTTGAGTTAATCACTGCAGGATTCCTCACCCCTGACTTGCTCTTGTAGCTATGGTATTGGTATGGCTAGTCCAGTTCAGTTTCTAGTCATTGGTAAGCCCAATAGTGCTCTTGATAGTGTGGGATTTAGTCATGATAACCCCGTTGAATGTCAAGGGCTGATGGCTTGATCCTTTCCTATTGCAGATGGTCATTGCCTGGCACTTGTGTGGTCCCAATGTTACTTGCTTAATGTACCTGCTTAGTCTTGTGAGGAGCCGAGTCTGCTGTGCTGCTAGGACCACAAAGCACTTTGTAAATACATTTTTAATAAGCAAACTTGGCACCTGTTCGTATCTAAACTATTAAATGTTCAAGCATGGGTCATTAAACATGGGTATGTTTTCTGTCTATCTACTCATTTCGCTCATATTGGCCAACAAGCCCTTGATGACTTGAAGTAAGATCGATACAAACTCTTTACATTTGACTGGAGCTGAGCTTCGTTAGAAAGAACAGACTCCCCCAACATAGGTCAAACCCATGTTAAATTATGTATAAAACAAGAGAACAGGTCAAAAAACATTACAGCAATTACCCTGTGTTGCCTGAAATTCAGATGACTGCGTAAACTGTGACAGTTTAATTCCTGTGCAACTAAAAATTGATTTTTCGTTTACCAAATGATCTTTACTTCTCGCTTATCTCCGCAAAGATCTTTCATCAGGGATTTCTCAGTTACATATCACATTTTATTCCCACATAATGAAAGAATTAAATTAGCTCTCAGTGGAATACCACAATATTCATGTTTCTTGAACATGTTTATGTGTTCTCTAATAACAAACTGTAATTGCTGGCAATGAAGCAATAATATTGAGGCACCAAATTATTATTTATTACACCACAATTATTTCCTAATTTATTTGAGAGACAATTATCAAGTAATGTTGAAAGATTGGGTAGAAAACTTCCTTGAAATAATTTAATTCTAATGTGTGCCAGTCTATTTTAGATTATTTATCTGCTCAAGAACTTTTTAAAAAAAGGTCTGCCTCATGGAAAATGTCTAAAGTTCAAATTACTTTATCCTGCGAAATGATATTTTGTTCTTGTATGTTTCATTCTAATCTCTTTGATTGTCTTCAGCTCTCTTGTTTCAGGTAATCTTGCAACTCATATAGTTTCTCTGAACGTTTTACCAATTGCTGATTCTTTTTATATCGATGGCGTTAAGATATAACCTTGAATGGCCTCATGAAAGGGTGGGATTAATCCCCATACTTATACATTCTAAGGTGTAAAATCCATGACACAGCAAACACATTTTCATCAGTTGATTTTTCTTACTTACTCTATAACACAACTAAGATTTACTTGTGAAACATCAAAATGTTTTGGAACAGATGCCTGAGAGATTGTAAGACTTGAAATGTGGTACATTGGGAATTATAATAGCTGTTCATTTTCAGTAATTAGATACACATTAGAGCCTTTGAAATTGCTAGCCTGTGTCATCTACTAGTAATTGAGAGAAGTAGGAGCTTGATGTAACAAGTTATTATCAACATTAGAATAGAAATGGGTTTGAACAGCTGAGAAAGATCCTGAAATATAGCTCGATCAATATTGTCCTTTTGCCATTACAAAACGTTTCATGAATTTATTATTAAGCTAAACAGTTATTTTACATTCATCATGTTATTGCATCTAGTTTGTAGAGCAATGTAGTTGCGTACTTTTTTAGTTCTGTATTGACAAGGGAATGCTTTGGACAGACATCTTAACCTGAAGGAATGCTGTGTTGATATTAATCCATGCAACTTCATGCAATATTGGGAGATCAGTTCTGCAATATTGAGAAATCAGCTCTGCAAAATTTGGCAATCAGCTCAAGCCCATCTCTCTCAGCATCTGCCTTGAACATGTTAGGTTTCAAGTGCGCAACCCCTCAAAAAAGGTGGATCGTTAATGACCACCTAGTCATTTGGTGGTCGAGAACTCGAGTTTGCAGAAAGATGCATGATGTCAAAACTTTCATCTTATTTCTTCAGGACACATACAAGGATACCAAGTTTCAGTTGCAATACCAATTCTTACACATGAGAAAAAGTGTGTTAATTAGTTGACCACTGGTTCTAGGGAACATTTATCTTCCAAGTCTGTAATTATACTTTTAACAATCAAAAACAAGTCAGTTTAGCTTGGTCAGAGCACTGCCATGGGGAATGCACAATTGAACAAAATTAAGGAAAGGTTTGGATGACCATTGCTCTTAACTGCTCTCTGTCAGTCAATAAATTATAATGATATTTCCACACGCTCTTGATGTTACCAAGCTGCCTGAAACTCACCAGTGAAAGTGAGAGAAGTGTGCAGAGGTGATTGAGGGGTCAACCAATTTTAGGGAAATGTCCTTCAGTATCCAACACTGCTTTTGTTGCAAAGGTAGTTTCTATACTATGGAGATTAGATTCGGCCTCAGTTGAGGATCTAATTGACTAGATGGCTCCAGCAGCCAACTGCTTATGGGTCCGTAACTGCACACCAAAGAGGAGCAGCAGAGAGGTGCAGCTCACAAGAATGTTACTAAACGCAAAATCAGAGGTTCAGTTTCCTTGACATGTCTGAACAGCGGTATGTATAAGGAAGCTGAAGATGAGATATCTGAAGCCTCCTGGAAGGTGACTTTCTCCCTGCTGGATGTGGTTGTCAAAGTCACAACCATTGTCAGTTATTTTACCTCCAGGTGCTTCCAAAACTTTACTGAGGACATAGCTATGATCTAAGCGAAAGTGAGGACTGCAGATGTTGGAGATCAGGGTCAAGATTAGAGTGGTGCTGGAAAAGCACAGCAGGCCAGGCAGCATCCGAGGAAAGAAAATCGATGTTTCCGGCAGAAGCCCTTCATCAGGAATGTCATAGCTATGATCCACCAATCAGTACTATTTAAATACTGAAGACAGCTGACTAATGAGTTTTTTTTTGCCAGGGTCAACATCATGTCAACTTTGCCTGAACTGATCCCATATGGAATGAGTGGGTATTCAATTTTGTTGATGCCCATGGTTGTAGAACCTCAGTAAGGGCACATAATCCAGGGAGCCTCAAAACCAACAGGAGCATTTGTAATCCACAAACGCTTACGACACAGAGTGCAACCATGGTGGTTAGTCACTGAAAATGTTCAAATGAAGCTGCAGATGAAAGAAATAAAAGAAGTTACATCTATTCTCGTTCCAAAGATCTTCACACAAACATCAAAGATTCACCTTTTACCTGACACCATCCATTACAGAGAGTCAAGTCCAGAGAAACTATATCCTTCTCTCAACTCTTTAGGTTTCTATTTAACTTGCAGGTTCTTCCTTGTCGACTTGTGAAGACAATTTGATAATTCCTTTCTGAGTCATTTGACATGAACTCTTCAAAATTAGTTGCAGTTACTTACAAAGATCTCTTCTGAACTGGGAGCAAGACAGACCGTATACTTTAATTATTGGCTCCCTTGAAGTGAACTGAAAAAGTCTTCTACCAGGAGATAAACAAAAGCTTGGCTCTAAAATTCAACTCCTGCATTTTCTGAGCAGAACTGAAAACAAGTCAAATGCTTTTAACATATTTACGCTGCCAGTCATAAACTTAAAAGTATAAACATGTTTTCAGTAAGACCACAGGAGTCTGCAATTATATGCTTTCTGAGCAAGGCTGGATATAGATTACTGTTCCCCAATGACTTGCCGACTTTTTCTTAAAATAAACCTTCCCAGACTGACCCACTGCCTCTGCCTCTATTTCCAGAACAATCCAAATCCCTAAATTATAACATGTAATAAATATTTTCAATCACAACCTCCTTACCAATTCCATAGAAAACTGTGCTTATTCTAAATAAAAAGCTACCATTGTTAAAGGTCCCACTTCTTACAGTTGTTCAAAATAACAAATGCCCTAAATAAAGGAGTAGGGAGGAGAGTTCTCTTGGCAGAAGAGAAATCAGTGATGAGACAGCATAGATTTGAAATAGTTTGAACTTCTGAGGAAGGGTCACTGGACCCGAAACATTAGCTCTGATTTCTCTCCACAGGTGCTGCCAGACTTGCTGAGCTTTACCGCAATTTCAGCTTTTGCTTCTGATTTCCAGCATCCACAGTTCTTTCATTTTTTTAGATAGATTTGAAGTAATGAGCATAAGCATGAAAGGAGCAATGAGAAGATCCTTTTCATTCAGTGGGTGGTAGAAGTCAATAACTCACTAAGAGGGTAGTAGAGGTATGCTTTCCTTTAGTGGTCAGAGTATTGAGTACAGGAGTTGGGAGGTCATTTTGCGGCTGTAAAGGACATTGGTTAGGCCACTCTTGGAATTTTGCGTGTAAACAAGTGCAAATTTGAGCAAATTGATGATAGGTTCATGCAAGTACATTCATAAGTATCGATCAAAAATAACTGCATATCCACCAAACCCATGACTATTTCTGTTGAGAAGGTCAAGGGCAATGGAAACCTGGGAACACCATCACCTGCAAGTTCCCATCCAAGCCCCTTGCCATTCTGACTTGGAAATATATCAGAGTTGAAAAGTATGGTCCTGGAGAGAGAGAGAGAGAGGGACAGAGAGAGAGAGAGGGACAGAGAGAGAGGGACAGAGAGAGAGAGGGACTGAGAGAGATGGACACAGAGAGAGAGGGGGACAGAGAGAGAGAGGGACTGAGAGAGAGGGACACAGAGAGAGAGGGACACAGAGAGAGAGAGGGACTGAGAGAGAGGGACACAGAGAGAGAGGGACACAGAGAGAGAGAGAGGGACAGAGAAAGAGAGGGACAGTGAGAGAGAGAGGGACAGAGAGAGAGAGGGACTGAGAGAGAGGGTCACAGAGAGAGGGGGACAGATAGAGAGAGGGGGAAACAGAGAGGGAGAGAAAGACAGAGAGAGGGACACAGAGAGGGAGAGAGGGACAGAGAGTGAGAGGGACAGAGACAGAGAGAGGGTCACAGAGATAGAGAGAGAGAGAGAGAGACAAAGAGGGACACAGACAGAGAGAGGGACACAGAGAGAGAGGGTTCTAGTCTCCTTCTTATTGGAAAAAATGCTGTGAAACTTGAAAGGGTTCAGAAAATGTTTACAAGGATGTTGACAGGGTTGGAGGATTTGTGCTAGAGGGAGAGGTTGAATAGGCTGGGACTGTTATCCCTGCAGCGTCAGAGGCTGAGGGCTGACCTTATAGAGGTTTATAAAATCATGAGGGGCATGGATAGGATAAATAGACAAAATCTCTTCCCTGGGATGGGGGAGTCCAGAACTAGAGGATTTAGGATGAGAGGGGAAAGATATAAAAGAGACCTAAGTGGCAACGTTTTCACGCAGAGGGTGGTACATGTATGGAATGAGCTGCAAGAGGAAGTGGTGGAGACTAGTACAATTGCAACATTTAAAAGGCATCTGATGGGTATATGAATAGGAAGGATTTGGAGGGATATGGGCCGGGTGCTGGCAGGTGTGACTAGATTGGGTTGGGATATCTGGTCGGCATGGACGGGTTGGACCGAAGGGTCTGTTTCTGTGCTGTACATCTCTACGACTCTATGATTCCCTCTTCTTTAACACATTGAACTGCAAACATTGCAGTTTTGTCTTTTTAGCAATATATAGATTTCTGTAAAAAATAAGAAACCATTACTGGTCACTACCAACCTCATATGACATTGTTAAATTGATTTAAGGACTTTTAAGGAATGAATTGATGAGATTTGGGCATCACCAGCTGGGCCAGCATTTGTTGTTCATCTCTAGTTGAGAAGATGTTAGTGAGATGCCTTCTTGAACTGCTGCAGACCATGTGCTTTAGGTAGACCCACAATGACATTAGAGAGGAAATTCTTGGAGTTTGATCCAGTGACATTGAAGAGATTGTGATTTTCCCCCCAGACATGCAAGTCCTGAGCCTCCTCCACCACCCAATCAAATCCATCTGCCAACTGGAGGAAAGACACCTCATCTTCTGCCTCAGGACCCTTCAATCACATGACATCAACATTGGCTTCACCAGTTCCCAAACCTCCCCTCCCTCCACCCCATCCCAGATCCAACCCTCCAACTCGGCACCATCCTCTTGACCTGTCCTACCTGTCAATCTTCCATCCCACCTATCTACTCCACCCTTCCCACTGACCTATCACAATTACCCTCCAACTGCATGCACATGACGCCTTCTCAGCCACCTTCCTCCCAAGTGCAAGCCCCACCTCCATACCCATATTGATCTCACAGCCCTCTTCCCCCTCCATATTCCTGATGAAGGGCTTATGCCCAATATGTTGACTCTCCTGCTCCTCGGATGCTGCTTTTCCAGGACCATACTTTTCAATTCTGATATATTTCCAAGTCAGAGTGGCAAGGGGCTTGGATGGGAACTTGCAGGTGATGGTGTTCCCAAGTTTCCATTGCCCTTGACCTTCTAAACAGAAATAGTCATGGGTTTGGTGGATATGCAGTTATTTTTGATCGATACTTATGAATGTACTTGCATGAACCTATCATCAATTTGCTCAAATTTGCACTTGTTTGCTGGATTTCTCAATCTTATGAAGAAATTATCAACAGGCACACCTGCTTCCTGTCTTAATTTTGGAATTCTTATTAATGGCTCCAGTATTTGAATTTAGCTGAAAACTGTGATAAGTTTCCATAAAGGTTTGCCTGAGCTTTGATTATTGCTCTAATTTATCACGTCAGTCTTTAAAAAAATTCTTTTCTTACACTCGGATGTGTTATCACTTACAACTGAGTGACTTTCTAACCACCAAAATCACTGTGATATTTATTTTTGTGTTTTTATTCTACTTTTTAACTACCACCAGTAATCATCTGTGTAGCCAATGAAATATTTCCAAGTAAAGCCCATTATGACAATGCAAACTAGCAAAGTGATAGTTAGGGAGAAAGGAAAGGAAAGGAAAGGGAGCAAATCAAAATGGAATTGGAGGGATATTCCCCACGGTGCTCACCTCTTTCTAAAGGCATCAAGAGCACTGAAGTACACCACATGCTCCCTCTCCAAAGACACCCACGCACAATTCTAACTGCAGGAGAGGGGCCAATAGTTGGCAAATATAATCCCATCCTGATGAAGGGCTTTTGCCCAAAACATTGACTTTCCTGTTCCTCGGATGCTGTCTGACCCGCTGTGCTTTTCCAGCACCCTTCTAGTCTTGACTCCAATCTCCAGCATCTCCAGTACCCACTACCGCTAATCCCTTCCACAGTCTGGACTTATTTATAGCCAGCCTAATCCATGACAAGGCCCTCCAATTTGCCAACACCCCTCCACACCAGATGCCCAAAGGTCAGGAGCATGGGGCTGAAGTACAACCAGAAACACCACAAAATAATTACCAAATGACAAAATAAGTGTGCAATCACCCAAAACCAATACATCCATCATCTTATTGTAAATGATGTGGCTGATCATTTCCACCCACCATTGCTTGTTAGGAAACTACTAAATTTAATGCCCCTCTCAGCCTTGTAGTTCATTCTGGCCTGGAGCTGTGCATTCATAGCTGTGGTAGACTCCATTTTATTTTTTAACAGTACACTCAATTTTTCCCATCCTCCGGCATGTTGAATATTCTCAATCTAATTCAGCATTTAGTTTTTAAATATTTGGCTATTGCTCACAGACACCTAATTTCATCATGTCACACAAAGTGTTTTCCAGAAGTTTGAAGTCATTTTTTTTTTGAAGTCAAATGCTGCAATTTGCGGCTGTACAGGAGATTGGTTAGACCACTGTTGGAATATTGCATGCAGTTCTGGTCTCCTTCCTATCAGAAAGATGTTTTGAAACTTGAAAATGTTCAGAAAAAATTTACAAGCATGTTGCCAGGGTTGGAGGATTTGAGCTATAGGAAGACCTTGAATAGGCTAGGGCTGTTTTCCCTGGAGCATCGGAGGCTGAGGGATGACCTTATAGAGGTTTATAAAATTGTGAGGGGCATGGATATGATAAATAGACAAAGTCTTTTCCCTGTGTTGGGGGAGTCCAGAACTAGAGGGGCATGGGTTTAGAGTGAGAAGAGAAAGATATAAAAGATATAAAAGAGACCTAAGGGGCAACTTTTTCACGCAGAGGGTGGTACGTGTATGGAATGAGCTGCAAGAGGAAGTGGTGGAGGCTCGTACAATTGCAATATTTAAAAGGTATCTGGATGGGTATATGATTAGGAAGGGTTTGGAGGAATATGGGCCAGGTGCTGGCAGGTGGTACTAGATTGGGTTGGGATATCTGGTTCGCATGGACGAGTTGGACCGGGGGGTCTGTTTCCATGCTGTACATCTCTATGACTCTATGATGATATGTCATGTATTTCTCAGATCATACCTGATGCTGTTAGTTTAATACACAGACCCTACCCTGGTTGTCATTGATGTGGCACCCTGAATGCTTACATCTATATTCCCATGAAAATATAGGACTGGACTTTTCATCCCCATGGGTTGGCAGGAGTTGGGAATTTCCCAGGCTTGTGTGCTTGCCTTGGGAGAAAGTGTTTGCAAAAGGTGAGGTTTTCATTCCAGGGGGAGTAGGTGCTAACTGGATTTGGGCTCACTGTTGCTTAACCTGTTCAGAGAAAGCCACAGGGTATGTTGAAAGCTGAGGCAGCCTGGTTAAAATGCTTAGTTCCATCATCTGTGGCATTGCCAATGTGATCATAGAAGCTGTAAGGCCCTCTCACCTTCATGCCTCAAACCATCCAACCATATCTACTCTTTGTAGCCCATCCAAGCTAACACATGCAACCTTATGCCCATCAATACATCTCTCCTCCCCAACCCCGCCATTGCCCACATACCTGTAATGTCAACCTATGACACTTCTATGCCTATTTATCCATTATATATTCTGTAGAGAAACAATGGACCCAACAGAAACAATGACATTGTGGAAGAACGTTAAAAACAGTCATTCATTCAAGACATCCTGAACAACACTGCTTTTACTAAAACCCAATAGCAATGCCAAATGTTCAGAGCTTTAAAGTATCAATAGCAGAAACTGCAATCACCTAATACTTCTTTGAATTCCTTAAACAGCGTGCAACTAACAAAATAGATCTAAGCATGTTTTTTCTTGGTCACAGCAGCTTCAACAGACTAATGGATGTCAGTCAAGAATCATACAGTTGTCCCAATAGTTCTGATGTGTCAATTCTGAATGCATAATTATAGTTTCCGGTATGTGATCTTTTTCTAATGATTCTAGCGTCATGCTGTCTTTAGTGCCTCAGCTTTAATACAGTTATATCATTTATTTGTTTTATCATGTGCCATACTTCAGAAACAAAAATTAATTGCCTCTTTATATTTATGTTATAGCCAATGCTGGCAAAACTGTATTTTTTTCAATCACTTGACCACACTCCTGTGTACACACTTCTATTCCTTTATTTCCCTCCCCAAACATATTCAATTATTCCTTCATTTAAAATTCCATTAGCTAACCCTTTTCTATAGCTCACAATGTTTACCAAATTACCTGTAATCATTTTGGACAATGTTTTATGTTTAATTGGTGCCATGATTGAGGATGATTGGGTGTTCATGGTATACACTGGGGCGAATTCTCTTAAGACTAAACTCCCATAGCTACTTACTGAGTCATTTTTCTTTATGCTTTCATGGGATATGGACCTTGCTAGCAAGGCTACCATTCACTGCCATCCCTAATTGCCCTTGACCAGAGGGTGTCATCTCTGCTCTTTAGAACACTGCATTAATTTTGAAACTTTATTTCCTACTTAAACAATCAAACAACCCAAAAGATAACTGCATTAAAAAAGAAGGCCCCAAGCTACATAATGTTTATATCCCTGAGCATTACTTTAAAAGGCATTTCAATAGATGACTTTCAAGCTTCCTGAAAGACTGCAGAACTAAAGCACTTATCGAAGTAAGAATGAATATTTGGGACACTCAGGAAGTGAAGTAGATAAATGTAAATGACTGGGAAACCATTAGCTTTAGATTGCAACCCACTACACCATGGTGCTACACTCTAGCACTCCAATATACTTTCTATATCTATTACACAGCCATCTGAAATTTGTCAACTTGACTGTTAGATCCATACCCCCTTGCAAGATAGAGACTCTGTTTATTTTTTTCCTTAACTCCTTGGTGCCGGATTGCTGTTATTATTTTTATATGAAACACATGGCAAGAGTCTTTATTGTGTATGAAGAATGACGTGAAGGAATATTCAATTTGTGACTTATGGCTTTCAGTGCTACTGCTTTCATGTCTGGTAACTAAATTTGGCAATTTTGACAAAACAATATGAAAAAAGGCTCACAAACAAAAACAGCAGGTTTGGCAGCATCTATGGAGCGAAAAAGGAGTTAACACTGTGGATAGAGTTACCCTTTCTTAGAACCCCTGAAAACATTCCATTATCTTGGTAAAGGTGTTGGCTGGGAAGTTTTGGAAGTGGCAATGATCTTGCCTGGGGAGCCAAACAGTTCAGTGGGATGCAGAGCAATACTTTGCCAGCATTAGCTAATTAAGTGACTGCCGCAGAGCCTGATGCATAAATTAAGGAACATTGGCTCACCCTTCAGAGCTACCAGACCAGTCATAGGCCTGGTAGTTCAGCACACTTTCAACGGTAACCAGTCCTGGAGTTGTGCTTTTAAAACGAGTGTGGACTGATGGACATGCACCCTCAAGGTCATTCCAGTGGGATCTTGGGGCATTGGGCCCAGTCAGGCAGACTCTAGTGAGGTACTTGAGCGAATCACTGAAGGCAAGGAGCACCAATGTCACAAGGTAGCTACTGACTCTGATTGCTCATTTGTGACCAAAAGAATATAGATTCTGCTGGAGACCCTTTCCCCAGGTCCCCCAAATCTGGTAAAAGGTCAGTGAGTAAATAGTTCTACTGGGCAGATGGGCTATTTTTACTGCAACTGCTAAAAATAGCATGGCGGCAGGCAGATATCCAACATACCACTCCTTGCTTCCCATGTAATTTTCCCAGCCATCGTTATCTCTGACCTTTTTTTCAAAAGACTCAGAAAAAACCAACTGCCGGTTCTTCTTAAGTGAATTAATACCTACATTGCAGGAGAGTATAATTCAATTGTTTGATGACACTGCCAGGACTCAGTTCGATGATGCTTCCTTTGTTTGCCCAAAGTTTCTTCCCTTTTCCACCAATGGCATCGATTCCTATTATAGTATCGTTCCAGGGCCATTTCTTTAGCTGTGCACTTTTCGATGGTGAGACTTGCTGCTTTACCTATCCATGTGTTTTGTCCTTTGGCGCTGACCAGGAATGAAACTCAGGCTTCATGATCCTCTCTGTGATCCTGCGCTTGCCACACTGATTGCAGCCACACTGATTACCAGCACTGAGTAATAAATGGATTTGAAATCTCTGATCTGTTTGTATCGAGCATCCCTGGGCAATGTCTTTATCACCATTAAGAGAACTCACCTTGAATGTACTATCACAGAATATTGTTCCAAACCTTGCTTGGTTAAATCTCTGAGCACAGTAGATAGATGTCCTGTGCTGTGTGCATGGAATAATGCAAGGAAAACAAATATGAGCCTCCAAAAATGAGCTCTCCTTTATCATCTTTATGTCATCTGTTTATTGCAGTGATGCATGACCTTCCTCTTCACACTTCTTATATTGCCACCAATTTTTTTTTAAACCCAATAAACTATTTGTGCAAAAAGCAGCTTAAGGGGAAGATGAAGAGATTGAATCTGGAATGCTGAAGTGTCACACAGCGACTGTGTGCTCCTGGATTCTGATGAATGAAAATGAGCTTTGTTGTGGCACTATGCCAGAGAGAAAAGCACAGCAAACTCGAGGGCTTGGCATTAAGTAACATTCTCAAGTTGAAGGGAAAAAGAATGCTTGCAATAATTTATACTGGCAAGTCGCAGTGCTGCGTTTTCAGCCGATGTTTGTGAGCTGAAAGTAAAGAGGTACAGATTTAAGAGAGGCTCTGAGGTGATTAACATGTCACAAAATGCTGCAATGCTCGCAAGGAAGACTTGATTCAAAAAAGGTGGTACAGTATTTTGGTTTATGGGACAATCGAATGTTGTCCTGTTGAATGAAAGCCACAGTTCAACTAATGAATCAGTATTTCTTTCTAAAGAAAAATGATACTTGTGTCTCTTCCCTTTATGACAAATGGTTCCTTTAATCACTAAAAAATGAAATGTTGTGTACAAATGGAGTTCTGCACTAATTTCCACTGAGCAAAGTTTCTCAAGAGCGGGAGTTCAAATGTTGTTTTTAATCTCGTTTACTCGAATCAATTTATTTTGGTTTAGAATTCCTCCAGCACATTTACTTCTCATTCATAATGACACATTGCAGGGAAAACTCATTAAAATCTAGAGGATTGTGCTGCTGATTCAAAAATTGGATTCAGCAATATCACGTAGTGAAGAGAGATGCTTCTTAGTGTGGAGTTAGACAATGCAACACCTCTCAGGACGAGTTGTTCTGTGACCATAGGATAAAATGCTCCCAAGCACAAACCTGCAATTCTGCTCCCTTGTGCAGAAAGCACCAACACATTGGGCATAAATTTCAATGGGTTTGGAGGGATATGGGCCGGGTGCTGGCAGGTGGGACTAGATTAGGTTGGGATACCTGGTCGGCATGGACAGGTTGGACCAAAGGGTCTGTTTCCATGCTGTACTCTATGACTCTATGACTTCATAATGCTGTGTGCAATATCCTGTACTGGCCGCTTCATGTACAGTCCATGCATGGCATTGCTGAACTGGAGTCGGAGGGTGGTTCTATGGAATCCATTGTAGCAGGTGGCTGTGGAGGCCAAGTCATTGAGTGTCTTTAAGACAGTGTTAGATATGTTCTTGATTAGTAAAGGGATCATAGGTTATGAGGAGAAAGGAGGAGAACGGGGTTAAGAAACAGGATCAGTTGGCAGAGCAGACACGATGCCCAAATGGCCAAATTACCCAATTCTGCTCCTTTATCCTATGATCTTTGGCTTATTGTAGGCCACAGACCTGGAAGGAATGCTACCATCAGCAGTGATCTAAACAGCCTGATTTAATATTAGGTTACTAAATATGGTCAACTTATTTGCAGACAATGCCTGTGTTAATCACTGCTAGAACTACAAGCAAGCAGAGTTCCGAAAGTGCAGTGCTCGAAGGACTTGAGGATACATTACAAGTATGGTGGTGAGATTGCCCGTGCCATGTTTCGAATTGGCTCTGCTGAGTGGTGAATTCCCCACAAACTTTCTATTCTATCTTTTATTTCGTTATGAGGTTCAGAAGATATTCCAATTTAATGAAATTGAATGTTTTGGAAGGATGCAAGCAAATGAAGCGAAGCTATTTCTTCAGCCAAGTGCATCTCCTATCATGTTTCTAATCAAGTCCTTGACAGACCAGTGTCTTTTCACGTCTTGAATCAAGTTTCAAAATCAGCTCAGGAAGGCAAAGAGCAATTTCCTTTATTGATGGCTGAATGGATGGGGAGGTAGTTTGGAACAATGACGCATTTTAAGTTTACAAATTGATTCCAACCCCGACTCAGTAAGAATTTAATGTTTTCTTGTGGTAACAGATGCAAATCTTGGCACAGTAGGAGGGACAGTAAAGCAAGAAACCCTCAAACCTAGAAGATATTTTTGTCTTTTTAGGGCACATTCTCCATATATTTATATGGACTGTTTTAAAACTGTTTTGCTCCATTTATTATTCTCTGGAGGTTTTGTTACAATTGGCATGCACTTAGAATGTATTCTGTCTTCTTCAGTTAGCCTCATATCCCAAGGTAATTGTGGCAGTTCACCCTGCACAGCCAAATTGAACATAACCAGCGATTCAGCTCAGTTCTGTAACTGGGAGTGGCTGGCAGTGCTGTTGGAGGAAATGAAAAGTGAGAACATTTTTCTCTCAAACAACGGAATAAATGAAAATTTCTTCAGGATGTTTCTGCAATTCTGCACATTTTACTGCTTTCCTTAGTTGTTCCAGGTGATGAAGTGCCTTTTGTAGACTTCAAGACCTCCGCACGTGAATACTATGCACAGATATGGGTGCACTAGATTTAGATTTAGGATTATTGCCACAGGTACTCAAGTACAGGAGTACAGTGATTTGTGTACAATGTTGCCACCTTAGGTACAACAATAGAAGAATAAAGAAATAAGTTAAAAAGTTCATCATTGTGGTTCTTTTTAGTTTAATGTAGAAAATAAAGGAACAAAGATAGAAGTTAAAAAAAAAACTATAGCTTGCTCACTCACTGCTCCCCTGTTTTTGGAATTGAGAATGATGGGGTAAATAGTGATATCCCAAACCAAGCCTTAAATGACACTGCAGCACTCAGACAATGAGCCACTTTTGCTTGTGATGTAATGGAATGAGATGTCAGCCATCGGCTGCACCTTCACGTTGCTTCCTTCGCTACACCGATGTGGTTGACCACGACATTCAGGGTATAAAGGATAGCCTCCAACTTCTGTGAAAATCTCTGATTCAAGTTGCTGCCAGACTCGACCATGCTGCATGATATTGAGCACAGGCTCTCTCACAGTCTCCCCATTGCACCGACACTTCATTATATGCAGTCCTCAATTGTTTTCTGTCAGCTTAGTCTTTACCTGAATTTGATAATTGAATCCTCAAGAGCAGAACCTGTGTCCAATCTGGCTATCTATCCTAACCTTTTCCTCTCCTGCAACACACTTGTTGCTTGGACCTCACCACCTGCAGAATCCATCATTCCATTCATCCTTAAAATCATACACAATCTGAACTGGTGGCCCCTTGTGTGAAATTGAGTCACTGTGTGTGTCCGCCACCACTGTGTTGTCTGGGCAAGTGTCACTGCTTGTGTGATAAAAACAGAAGGGCAGAACTGACCTCTGGGGACAAACATAGTTATCGCTTTGGGTCAGTGTTCTGTCAATGCCAAACATTAACTCTGTTTCTCTTCACAGATAATGCCTGATATTTTCGTTTTAAATTCATTCATGGGATATCGGCATCGCAGGCTTGGCTCGAATTTATTGCCCATCCCCAGTTGTCCTCGAGAAGGTGGTGATGAGCTGCTTTCTTGAACTGCTGCAGCTCATGTGATGTAGGTTGACCCACGATGCCTTGAGGGAGGGAATTCCAGGATGTTGATCTAGCGACAGTAAAGGAACAGCAATATATTTTCAAGTCAGAATGGTGAGTGGCTTGGAGGGGAACTTGCAGGTGGTGATGTTCCCAAACGCCTGTTGGCCTTGT